>NC_058084.1:221386006-221738950 GCF_014858855.1 Bufo gargarizans
GTAGCATGCTGTGGTTTTATATTTTGCCTGATCAGTCAAAACGACTGAACTGAAGACATCCTGATGCATCCTGAATGGAATACTCTCCATTGAGAATGCATGGGGATATGCCTGATCAGTTCTTTAGCGGTATACAGCCCCTGTGACGGAACTCTATGCCGGAAATGAAAAACGCTAGTGTGAAAGTACCCTAAAATATGAAGTTTAAATCCTTCCTTTCCCAATTTTACATATAAAATATATAAACAATAAATAAATAAACATATTACATAGTGCTGCGTCCGAAAAGGCCAAACTATTCAATTATTCAAAAAAATATCCTATGCGGTGCGTGCCGTAACAGAAATAAATAAATTAAAACCATGCGATTCGCCATTTTTTAGTCACAATGTCACCCCCAAAAATAGGATAGGACTGTTCTATTATGGTCCGAACATTTTATAAAATGCGAAATGCATGCAGCTTTTGTTGGTGTTTTTTTTGCGTGGTATTGAGTATCACAATACTTTTTTATGGTGACGAAAGCGAATCAAAATTTTGGTATCGAAAAACAACCCTACACCGATCTGATCGGCGTAGCGTTGTCACGATACCAAAATTTTGATTCAGTGTTTGCTCCTAAATTTTTCAGTTCAGGAAACAATGGCTACTAGGTAATTTTTTTTAGTCTGGAGCACTGGATTTGTTAAAAAACTTTGTTTGTAATGCTGTTCCCATGTCAAAATGTATGTGCTGCATGTAGGAGAACTTTGTCTCGGCCGAAGCTGTGCGAGACTTCAGTTAATGACTTTGGTATTCCTATCAATGTATTTAAAAACATTTTAAAATAGAAATACGAAGTCAGCTTCCGCATGGAAAAAGCATTATAACGCTTTTTAACAAATTTACTTCATATCTATGATCCAAAGCTCAATTCGCTCATCCCTAAAAAAAAAAGTGTATTTTACATGATATCACATATACATTATCTGTGTGTACACGGCTTTACTTTTTTCATAAAAAAACAAGCAAAAAAGAAGTGTCACTTTCATATATACATAGAAGTCTTTTGTGTAATTCGTTTAATAACATATTGGTTAGTTTCATTAACATATACTGTTTTTTGCATACAGTATATAATCGTCTCTGTCTTTTCTTCTTTTTTCATAAAAAGTATACATATAGGTCTTTCATACAATTTCTTCATAAAAACAAAACAAGAAAAATGGTTTTGTAACTTTTACTAGTTAGAATAGTGGTCTTTGGTGTGTTTCATATACACACATATAGGTGTTCTTTTTCCTAAAAGCACATAAGAACACACCCATTTTAAATATATTTGCACACATCTACAGTCGTGGCCAAAAGTTTTGAGAATTACATAAATATTGAAAATTGGAAAAGTTGCTGCTTAAGTTTTTATAATAGCAATTTGCATATACTCCATAATTTTATGAAGCGTGATCAGATGAATTGCATAGTCCTTCTTTGCCATGAAAATTAACTTAATCCCAAAAAAACCTTTCCACTGCATTTCATTGCTGTCATTAAATGACCTGCTGAGATCATTTCAGTAATCGCCTTGTTAACTCAGGTGAGAATGTTGACGAGCACAAGGCTGGAGATCATTATGTCAGGCTGATTGGGTTAAAATGGCAGACTTGACCTGTTAAAAGGAGGGTGATGCTTGAAATCATTGTTCTTCCATTGTTAACCATGGTGACCTGCAAAGAAACGCATGCAGCCATTATTGCATTGCAGAAAAATGGCTTCACAGGCAAGGATATTGTGGCTACTAAGATTGCACCTCAATCAACAATTTATAGGATCATCAAGAACTTCAAGGAAAGAGGTTCAATTCTTGCTAAGAAGGCTTCAGTGCGTCCAAGAAAGTCCAGCAAGTGCCAGGATCGTCTCCTAAAGAGGATTCAGCTGCGGGATCGGAGTGCCACCAGTGCAGAGCTTGCTCAGGAATGGCAGCAGGCAGGTGTGAGCGCATCTGCATGAACAGTGAGGCGAAGACTTTTGGAAGATGGCCTGGTGTTGAGAAGGGCAGCAAAGAAGCCACTTCTCTCCAAAAAAAACATCAGGGACAGATTGATCTTCTGCAGAAAATATGGTGAATGGACTGCTGAGGACTGGGGCAAAGTCATATTCTCCGATGAAGCCTCTTTACAATTGTTTGGGGCATCAGGAAAAAGGCTTGTCCGGAGAAAAAAAGGTGAGCGCTACCATCAGTCCTGTGTCATGCCAACAGTAAAGCATTCTGAGAGCATTCATGTGTGAGGTTGCTTCTCATCCAAGGGAGTGGGCTCACTCACAATTTTGCCCAAAAACACAGCCATGAATAAAGAATGGTACCAAAACACCCTCCAACAGCAACTTCTTCCAAAAACAGTTTGGTGATGAACAATGCATTTTCCAGCACGATGGAGCACCGTGCCATAAGGCAAAAGTGATAACTAAGTGGCTCGGGGACCAAAACGTTGACATTTTGGGTCCATGGTCTGGAAACTCCCCAGATCTTAATCTCATTGAGAACTTGTGGTCAATCCTCAAGAGGCGGGTGGACAAACAAAAACCCAATAATTCTGACAAACTTCAAGAAGTGATTATGAAAGAATGGGTTGCTATCAGTCAGGAATTGGCCCAGAAGTTGATTGAGAGTATGCCCAGTCGAATTGCAGAGGTCCTGAAAAAGAAGAGCCAACACTGCAAATACTGACTCTTTGCATAAATGTCATGTAATTGTCGATAAAAGCCTTTGAAATGTATGAAGTGCGTGTAATTATATTTCACTACATCATAGAAACAACTTAAAGATCTAAAAGCAGTTTAGCAGCAAACTTTGTGAAAACTAATATTTGTGTCATTCTCAAAACTTTTGGCCACGACTGTACATTTGAATACATTTTGGTCATTTGTATAAAATAAAATGGCGTGCACAGATTTCAGAGCTGAAGAAACATGTGCCTTTCTTCAGTGTGGGAAAAAAAATGTTCCGAGTATGAACCATTAAAGGCAGCGACACATTAACTGCAAGCTCTTGTGACTCTAATTGTGACACACTTCGTTTCGTTCCCAGTAACAAGCCAAACATTCCACCATGTACAGCACAAGTTGGCATTAATGTGCAAATGGAAAAAAAATTCCCCACTTGAGTTTCATTACTGAAGAACTTTTAAAGGAAATAGTACATCAAATTTATATGCCCGCCAATATTTGGCAAACAATACAAATGCATCTTATGCAAAATCCAAATTTTGGGAGCCAACTAATTTGCCAGAGATAAAAGTATTCCTTGCCCAAATGCTCAATATGGGAATACCCAGAAAAGCTGATCTCCCATCCTACTGGTCCACAAATCCCATACATCATGTGCCAATTTTTACATCTGTGATGGTCAGGTCACATTATCAAATTCTGATGAGATTTCTGAATTTCAACAATAGGCGGCATGCGACCATGGTGTGTTTTGCGGTCCGCAAATCCGCAAAACACGGATGGCGTCAGTGCGCGTTCCGCCTTTACATATAACTGCCTATTCTTGTCTGCAAAGCGCAGACAATAACAGGACATGTTATATATTTTTTTGCGGGGCCGCGGAACGGAGCAACGGATGCGGACAGCACACGGAGTGCTGTCCGCATCTTTTGCGGCCCCATTTAAGTTAATGGGTTAAATTCCAAGCACCCAAAACGGCGGCTCGGATGCGGACCAAAACAACGGCCGTGTGCATGAGGCCAGACCCTGCTTTGTCGCAGAGACAATCCAGCTGGGCAAGACAGACATTTTAAACTGAGGCCCTCTCATACGTTTATAGAAAATTTTGAGAACTGTATACCCCCCACTCCCAAAATATGTAACAGTAAGAGGTACCAGCTATACATTTAGGGTGTGCAAAGGAAAGGTCCCTTGGATCCCTCTCATTGCCCATCCCTCTCATTGCCCATCCCATATAGGCACGAATGGGAAAATTGTCTTAGATATAATTAATCTACAGTCGTGGCCAAAAGTTTTGAGAAAGACACAAATATTAGTTTTCACAAAGTTTGCTGCTAAACTGCTTTTAGATCTTTGTTTAAGTTGCTTCTGTGATGTAGTGAAATAAAATTACACGCACTTCATACGTTTCAAAGGCTTTTATCGACAATTACATGACATTTATGCAAAGAGTCAGTATTTGCAGTGTTGGCCCTTCTTTTTCAGGACCTCTGCAATTCGACTGGGCATGCTCTCAATCAACTTCTGGGCCAATTCCTGACTGATAGCAACCCATTCTTTCATAATCACTTCTTGGACTTTGTCAGAATTAGTGGGTTTTTGTTTGTTCACCCGCCTCTTGAGGATTGACCACAAGTTCTCAATGGGATTAAGATCTGGGGAGTTTCCAGGCCATGGACCCAAAATGTCAACGTTTTGGTCCCCGAGCCACTTAGTTATCACTTTTGCCTTATGGCACGGTGCTCCATCGTGCTGGAAAATGCATTGTTCGTCACCAAACTGTTTTTGGAAGAAGTTGCTGTTGGAGGGTGTTTTGGTACCATTCTTTATTCATGGCTGTGTTTTTGGGCAAAATTGTGAGTGAGCCCACTCCCTTGGATGAGAAGCAACCCCACACATGAATGGTCTCAGGATGCTTTACTGTTGGCATGACTCAGGACTGATGGTAGCGCTCACCTTTTCTTCTCCGGACAAGCCTTTTTCCTGATGCCCCAAACAATCGGAAAGAGGCTTCATCGGAGAATATGACTTTGCCCCAGTCCTCAGCAGTCCATTCACCATATTTTCTGCAGAAGATCAATCTGTCCCTGATGTTTTTTTTGGAGAGAAGTGGCTTCTTTGCTGCCCTTCTTGACACCAGGCCATCTTCCAAAAGTCTTCGCCTCACTGTGCGTGCAGATGCGCTCACACCTGCCTGCTGCCATTCCTGAGCAAGCTCTGCACTGGTGGCACTCCGATCCCGCAGCTGAATCCTCTTTAGGAGACGATCCTGGCACTTGCTGGACTTTCTTGGACGCCCTGAAGCCTTCTTAACAAGAATTGAACCTCTTTCCTTGAAGTTCTTGACGATCCTATAAATTGTTGATTGAGGTGCAATTTTAGTAGCCATCTTTGCCTGTGAAGCCATTTTTATGCAACACAATGATGGCTGCACGCGTTTCTTTGCAGGTCACCATGGTTAACAATGGAAGAACAATGATTTCAAGCATCACCCTCCTTTTAACAGGTCAAGTCTGCCATTTTAACCCAATCAGCCTGACATAATGATCTCCAGCCTTGTGCTCATCAACATTCTCACCTGAGTTAACAAGACGATTACTGAAATTATCTCAGCAGGTCCTTTAATGACAGCAATGAAATGCAGTGGATTAAGTTAATTTTCATGGCAAAGAAGGACTATGCAAATCATCTGATCACTCTTCATAACATTCTGGAGTACATGCAAATTGCCATTATAAAAACTTAAGCAGCAACTTTTCCAATTTTCAATATTTATGTAATTCTCAAAACTTTTGGCCATGACTGTACTTCTAAGACAAGGCTATCATCTCTATGTGGACAGCTAATATACAAGTATTCCACTGTTCAGAGACTTGTATGAGGGGGTACCGTGTCCTGTGGGACAATTCAAAAAAACAAGAGGAGTTTCCCAGAGTCGCCTGTCAGTAAGAAATGTAAAGAGAGGAGAATGAACATCTCTGTCCAGCTCAGAATTGTTGGCTGCGATATACAGACATAAGAAAAATGCTTTCTTACCTGGCACGATCCATCCCAGAAGATCTTTTTCTAAGGCTACTTTCACACTAGCGGCAGGACGGATCCGACAGGCTGTTCACCCTGTCAGATCCGTCATGCCGCTAGTTCACGTGTGCCCCCGGACTGCTGCTCCGTCCCCATTGACTATAATGGGGACGGGGCGGAGCTCCGGCGCAGGACGGCAGTGCATGGTGAGAGGCCGAGTACTGCATGTCCGACTTTTTAGTCCGGCGGCCTCTAGCCGTGTACTGCCATGCTGCGCCGGAGCTCCGCCCCCATTATAGTCAATGGGGACAGAGCGGCAGTTCGGCGGCACGGCGAAATAGCAGCAGGACGGATCTGACAGGGAGAACAGCCTGTTGGATCTGTCCTGCCACTAGTGTGAAAGTAGCCCAAGACACGCATATGCTGAAAAGCTGCTCTGTGTTGTTAAAGATAATAAGTACATGGAGCAGTAGATTTCAACCATCAAATGATGAAACCATACCTGGCATTATGAAAATCCAAGTCTGTATCTGCTGCTGTTTGCAGTATACAATTCCTATACAAAGTATACAAAGATAAATCTGGTAATCAGAGTTTGGCCTCATGCACACAACCTTAGTTCTGGTCCGCATCCAAGCCGCAGTTTTTGCGGCTCGGATGCGGACCCATTCACTTAAATGGGGCTGCAAAAGATGCTGACAGCATTATGTGTGCTGTCCGCATCCGTTGCTCCGTTCCGTAGCCCCGCAAAAAAAAAATAACATGTCCTATTCTTGTACGTTTCGCGGCCAAGAATAGGCATTTCTACAATGGGCCGCCCGATCTGTAAATTGCAGAAGGCACACTGGTGGCTTCCGTTTTTTGCGGATCGCAAAAAATGGCACGGTAGCGTGCATGAGGCCTTAGGGTCCATTCACACGTCCGTAGAATGGGTCTGCATCCTTTCCGCAATTTGCGGACCCATTCATTCTCTATCGGGCAGGAATGGATGCGGACAGCACACAGTGTGCTGTCCACATCCACATTTCCGGAGCGCGCTCCCAATCTTCCAGTCCAGGGCTCAGGAAAAAAAAAATTGAACATGTCCTATTCTTGTCCGCAATTGCAGTTCTATGGGGCACCCGGCTGGCAGTTCTATGGGGGTGCCAGCCGGGTGTATTGCAGATTCGCAATACACTACGGAGGTGTGAATGGACCCTTACTTCAATTTTGAAGAGGAACTTACAACATCACTGTTGTAACTAACAGTTGATATCCCTGTGAGCTGTGGGTCTAAGTCTGTCAGAAGACTGAGTTAAAGGCAGTGGCTTAACTAGAGTGTTATGGGACCCCCCCCCCCCCCCATTTTTACAAAGAGACAACAGATTTTCTTTACACTTAGGGCTCTTTCACACAAGCGGATGCCATGCGGGAAATCGGCTGCGTGAAAGAGAGCCGAGCCCCGTTCCAGACAGCAGAGATACGGATCATTAAAGGGACACTGGGTGAAGAAGGGGATATATCCAGGTTCAGCTATGAACACGGACGACCCCTTCAAACAGCATGTGCAAGGTATATAAAACTCAGAAATACCACAAATGTCTGTGTCTGTGTGATCATGTCTCTACATTCTACATTATAAAGTTATGTTAAATTACAGTTGTGCTCGGATCGACTATCAGAATACCCGTAACCTAAGCATAGCAGTAGAATAGTGGCGGAACTGCTGTAAAGGGTAGACTAAAGGGGCCAAAAATACATGACACGGTAATGTGAACAAAGTACTGTATTGACACATGTTACAATAACAAATTTTGGAAAGCTAAAGACATCTCGCGCTTAGGATTGGGGATGTAGCGAGTGTAGCATAAAGATTTCCAACGCCCTAGTCTCTTAATAATGTGGCCCGGTACATTGTTTTTAGAGGCGGCTGACGCTGCGCCTATCCTGAACGAATGGCCGGTGATGCTCAAAGGATCTACACCCAGTCCTGGCAACAATGAGCGGATGAACCTAAGGAAAGTCTGGATACTGAGTGGGCCGGAGTTGTAAGCCAACAACGGGGAATTGGGTGCATCGTGTTTGATCAGCACCGACCATTTGTTAAACGCTGCTACTGGGCACCATTCGTTGCCTGTGGGAAAATACTTGACCTTGGTGGTCTCGCATGGCCTGGTAGTTTTGGTATGAACAAGTGTGAGTACGTAGTGGGAGCCTAAATGTTGTAAATGTTGTTTCTGTATGAAAGTATTGCAGGATAAGGGGCATGTGAACTCCCCGGGTCGTAGGAAGCCATAAAAGCATAGCTACAGGGCGGTTTTGACTAAGGTGCTAGTCCTTAACCCGAAGGGGCTGGTACCTAGGATGGCTGATAAGGACTTAAACATGTCCCCGGAGAAAGGTCTCCTGGAAATTATGCTGACAGGTGCTGAATTCTGGATCCCTTTGAGGATCGTTTTAATAGGGTGAGCGGAGAATAGCGAGGGTCTGTCTGGGTAGGAGATGTACCAGTAATGTTGTATACAGGCTAAGTATGACCTGATTGTGCCGTGTGCTAGTTTGAGGTCTGAGTGGCAAAAAGCTATGAATGCGAGTATATATGTCCATGCCCAGTTGTGGACAATTTTGCTGAAACCTAGAATAATGGGACCACGCCGTCTTGTACATCCTTGCCATGTTCTCGGACAATGACTTCTGCATGAGAAGTCTGGCAGTGACCAGGTGTGTGTTCAAAGCATGACTAGCAGGTTGTGCTATGGTGTTGGGGTTGGTACAGGGTCCGCCTCTGGTGAGATCTGAAAGAAAAATTGCAGTTTACCTCTAGACAGAGCATCTGCTGCCACGTTTACCTTGCCGGGAATATGTACACATTCGAAATGAAATTGGTGCTGTAAAGCCAACCAGATGAACCGTCTCATGAAGGACATGATTTCACTGGAGTCTGATCTACCCTTGTTGATCAGTGCTGCCAGACCTTCATTATCGGTCAGAATCAATACTGTCTGCTTGCGCCAGTTAGCACCCCACGCCTGTGCTGCAGCAACAATGGGTTAGATCTCGAACAAGGAGGAGGACTGGGAAAACCCAGGTATGGTTGGCTGTAACCTCGGGTGGCCAAGAGCTGGCCATCCAGTGGTTGCCATGAATGGCGGCGAAACCCAGAGCTGACGAAGCATCGGCGTGGAGGACGGGGGAGTGACTGGACACTGTGGAAGTAAAAAATGAGATACTGGAGATACTGGAGATGAAAGTCCTGCCTTGCGGGATGATCCTTATGGCATAATTGAGCATGCCAAGCAGACTTTGGAGCTCCGCTCTGGAGCAAATGCCTGCGCAAGCTAACTTGTGGACAGTATCTCTGACTCTATGTAGCTTGTCCAGAGGTAGACTGGCTTGCAACGTGACGGTGTCTAGTTGGACACCTAAAGAGGTCCAACTGGTGTGTGGCTAGTCGAGCTTATGATCCACTACTGGAACACCGAGTTTGCCGAAGACTTCGGTCAAGACCCCTAGGTCCCCAGGAGGCAGTGATGGAGGTTTGATCAGCAGAAAGTCATCTAGATAGTGAATGACGTGATGGGCACCGAAGGTGTGCTCAAGGATCCAGTGCAGACTTCTGGCAAACTGATCGAACAACCAAGGGCTTGATTTTGATCCAAATGTGAGACAGTTAGCGAAATAATACAGCCCGTCCCACCTAACGCCGTGCCACTGCCATAACAGGGGGTGAATGGGCAACAGTTTAAAAGCGTCGGTGATATCTGCTTTCGAAAGCCAGGTGTGCTGCCCCAAGGACAGTATGACCTGAATTGCCTCGTCTATGGATGCATATTTCGTGCCAAACTCCTCGGAGGGAATGGGAGCATTGAGGCTAGGCATGTCTGAAGAATGTGGAGCTGACAGGTCATAAATCAGGCGTTTTTTATTGGAGAACTTGCCAACTACCATGCCTATTGGACTAACTCTCCAGCAATCGAAAGGGGGCTGACACAGAGAACCTATCAGATAGCCCTTCGCCAACTCCGCTTGAATGAGGCTGCTGACTGCCTCGGGGTTCCTGACAGCAGATAGAAGATTTCTGCACTCGTGCGAGGTCTGTGGTAGGGATATCTGGCCTGTATGGAAGCCAACGGTGAAACCGTTTAGGAGGAAACTCACCCACTGCTGGTCTGGATGATCGGCCAGGAATGTGGCTAGAGTGTCTACGTGTACCCTGCCTAGTCACGCTGAGTGGAGGCCTTTCTGGGGGCATGCTGTCTTTGGATGGGCCCTGAAGCAGTTAGAGCACAGATGCAGCAAGCGGCATTGGCTGTAGAAGCACCCTGTGTCATTAAAATTGTTGCATATTTGTGACTTGCCTAAGTACTTGATGGGTCTGCCTAATTTATCTACCCCTGTGGTGGGCTTGGGCATGGCGCTATCGGGTGTATGCCTAGTCTGGGACCCGCCTGCCGGAGGATTGCTGGAGGAACACCACTCTGCGGTGTGGGAGTGGGAACTGCAAGTAGAACAAGCAGGGACTTTCAAGCCTGCAAAATGGCGACAGAAAAGCTCGGTGTCAGTGACAGCCCAGTCGACGGTGTGTTGAAACTGTGTGAGTAAGGCTGCTGCCTTCGCGGAAAAAGACCTGTGGTACTCATAAAAGGCTGTGCCACCGTATTTGTGCCCTAGATCAATCACTTTGTAGAGGTACAGGTCTAGTTCCTCGCGACGACTGGGTGACACGGAACAGATGACATCTCGGTATAGGCTAAACGCCAGCACGAACTCAGTAATGCTGAGCTTGCAGTTTAGCCTGACGTCGCGTGATTTGAGTATGACTGACACCTCCCCGCAGGCGATGGTCTTATTACTTCATGCGTAGCAATGAGCAGACAGGCTAAATTGACGTCCTTACCGTCTAGAATGTCCTGCCTAACGTTGGCCGGTATGAAATGCGATGGTGCGACGTTGGGGAAGTTGGGGGAGGGGGTAGCCATGGAGGGAACCGATGGAGTCATGGGTGTAGGAGTGCCAGCGCTGGAGGTGGATGCCCTATTTTCCATAGCCTCTAGTCTGGTTTGGAAGCCAGACATGGAGGAGGCCATATTGTTAATGGCCGCATGTAACTGGGTGATGGAGGTCTGTATGGTGTTGGCCGTGAACAAGTCTTGACTGGAGCCTGGTTCGGCCTGTAGTAGGCGAAAAAGTTCAGCCTTCCTGGCAGACGCAGGGAAAGGAATCCCTCTGCGTAATAGTTCCGTGGTAATTCTCAAAACGGTCCATGCCCTTAGGGAAGGACTCACTGACTGTGCGTCCCCGCTGGCTAGGGATGACACGGATCCTGTCGGAACCTGGTTGTGTGGCAGCTCCATCTAAAATAAATGAAATGCATGACACTATGGCTGACTGAACGTGAGGACTGCCCGTAACCATGCACCCTGGTGAACTAGTTTGGAAAGAAAGACTAGACATGCAATCTGTGCCTGATGACTGACCCGCCACTAGCCAGGCAACCGCCAGCGTACCCTGCCACCCACCTGCCACCGTGTGCCACAAGATGGGACATGTACAGCCATAAGTCCTGATAGCCATGGGGCCTGCTACTACGTGTGAATGAGCTATTGCAGAGGACGCGTGCGGCTGGGGGCATGTATGCGCGAGCTGTAGGCCGTATGGCCTGGAACTGTACCGGCGCCTGTAGACGTGACAGGACTTGCGACGTCTCTGTAGACATGACAGAGTTGCGTATGCCTGAAGTCGTGTCAGGACTTTAACTGAGTCTGATGACGTGACAGGGCTTGAACAGAGTCTGAAAACGTGTCAGACTTGACGAGTTTGCCTGAGGACGTGACCGGTCTTTACGTGGAGTCTGAAGGCGTGACAGAACTGACGATGCTGAAATGCGCTGGGATTGGCGTATGAGTCTGAAGACGTGACAGACGTGATGCCGTGACAATCGTAAGAGTCTGAGGATGTGACAGAACTGACAAGGCTGAAGGTGTCGGGACCCCCTTTTTTTTTTTGGGCTGTACATGATCCCCTAGATGAGGAGTGAAAACCCCAGGTGAGGAGAGAGAGAGAGGGTGAGAAGGGGAGAGGGAGGAGGAGAGGGGGGAAGAGAAGAAAAAGAAAATAATATTTACAACAAAAAAAAAAAAAATGTTTTACCGGATCCTGACGGATGAAGAACGTGAGTACTTTACTGTGAAGCAAAACAGAGCACCAGGTAAACTTGGAGAAACCTAAGCCTAACCTAACCATGTAACAGAAATCTACCTGCACCAGGATATGTAGGAGTTAGATAGTATGGCCGTCCGAGCCCCTGAAGCCTGGGAAGACACCTGTTATGGGAAAAAGACAGCAATGACCTAGACAGTAATCAACTACAGAATATCAAAATAAAGTAGATCCACACAGGAGGGGATGAGATGGTGCGCATGCATGAAACCCCTACACGTGTGACATCATGTGTGGTCGGTGGTCATGTACGACATAACTTTACCGGTGACTACATGCAAGTAACCTGTGGAGGAACTATCCCCCCCCCTTTTATTTTTATTTTCTTTCCTAGAACAACCTGAGGAACATGAAACGCAGCGATTTACCTGTGGAGAAACTTCCCCTTTTATTTTTATTTTTATTTTATTTTTTTCCTTCTTTCACCTGTTGAACATAAAACACAGCAAGTTACCTGTGGCGAAACTTCCCCTTTTTTTTTTTTTTTTTTTAAACAACCTGTGGAACATAGAAACACAGAATGTCTGCCAAGTATGAGCAACCCGTGCGCTGCCGCAGGACTAGGTGCGTGGAACAAGCTGCGGACTAAATTATGTGCCCAGCGTGGGTGTACCTTGACTGGGTGCTAATGCAAGTCAATGGGGACAGATCTGTTTAACTCTGACACAATAGAAAACGGATCCGTCCCCCATTGACTTTCAATGGAGTTCATGATGGATCCGTTTTGGCTGTGTTAAAGATAATACAACCGGATCTGATCATAACGGATGCAGATGGTTGTATAATCAGTAACGGAAGTGTTTTTGCTGAACCCTGCAGATCCAGCAAAAACCTGAGTGTGAAAGTAACCTTAGTAAGAAAAAACACCCCTGGATTTACCTAAAAGTCGCTTAGGATGAGGGTTAGAAATGAGGAATGTTTTATTTGCTGGACTAAAGCCTCATGCACACGTCCGTGCAACACGGACCGTGTGATACCGGCCTGGATTTCTTCTGAGTGCAGGAGCGCACGGCGTCATTAGTGTATTACTGTACTGCGGCGGCAGCAGGAAGCGCTCCTGCACTCAGAAGAAATCCAGGCCAGTATCACACGGTTCGTGTTCCATGGACATGTGCATGAGGCTTAATACAACAATTTGTGTGACAACATAAGGCTTTTTATTTATTTTTGTTTTTCAGTTTTAGTTTTTGGAAAACTGCAAAACATTTTTAATCATTTTTTTCATACAAAATTTTTATTGTTTTTTCCTGATTTACCACTTTTATATCATTAAATCACTTTTTATTAAAAAATCTTTTTTTTGTATCGCCATAGCTAAGAACTCGGGAACTGAGCCGTTGCTATAAAAAATAAAATAAAATAAAAACTGCCACACAGAGGGGGGCCGGACTGATGGAAGAGAGAGGGAGCTCCCTCCCTCTTTTAACCCCATGAATACTGTGGGTCACTACTGACCACGACATCCAAGAGGTTAAAGGGGTGCGATCGGTCCGGCACCAATCGTATCTGTTGCAGCAGAGTGTCAGCTATATGTTACAGCTGACACTCTATGCTTATGGCAGCAGCTTGGGAACTGAGCTGATGCCAAAAGATGCAAAAAATAATAATAAAAAAATGCCACACAGAGGGGGGCCGGACTGACAACAGACTAACCAATCAGAGTGATCGCTGACAAGGGACAGCTCTGATTGGCCTCTTGCAGCCCCCGTGTCTCCTCTGTCGGGGAGAACCGAGGCTCTGGGGTGTGACACTTTATAGTGTCACAGCCTCTAGTAAAAGTTTGGGCTTAACTGTATGCCCAGGTGCGCAAACTAACTGCTCAGCTGGGCGTACAGATACATCCAGATGCGCAAAGGGGTTAATCCACTTTTTTCCACAGAATGGGTGAAGAGCAAAACAAAGTTTACAAAAACACCCCAAATGTGGTGGTATACTACTGTATGGGCACACCGCACTGTTCTGAAGGGAAAGAAGGCTATATGGTTTTTGGAGGGCAGATTTTGCTGGAATGGTTTTTGGGCGTCATGTCGCATTTGCAGAGACTCTGAACTACTAGCCTCCCCCCCCCCCCCCCCAAAAAAAAGCAATCCCATTTTCGAAACTACACCCCTCAAGGAATTTATTGAAAGGTGTAGTGTGCTTTGACCCCACAGGTGTTTAATAGATTTTCGAAACACTTGGCTACAAAAATGAAAAAAAAAAAAAAAAAAAAAAAATAGGTTGTGTTAGCCCAAGATTTTTCATTTTCACGTAACAGGAGAAAAAGGAACCCACAATTTGTTATTTGCATCTTGTGCTGACAACTGTAAAGGCTTTGGGGTGGAATAGTACATTTTAGAAACTCTACCCCCTCAAGGTATTAAGGGGTAGAGTCAGCATTTTTTTATGAATTCTCTTTTTATTGAGAAGAAATAGAAATGTACAAACAATAATAAAAGCAATAATAAAAGTATAAAAGCATGAAAACATACTTGGTCAGCTAGATAACATGGGTACATAACAGATATGACACGTCACATACAAGCTTCTGATCCCATAGCAGGAATATAGATAGTAGTCCCACACATAGGTGCTCTGCATAGTTGCGTGGGGAGCAGAGCTGATGTGGTGACTAAATTATAGAAGTGACCAAGTAAGTGGTCATGAAAAGCAGTAGAGTAGAGGGTAAGGGGGTAGTCATAAGAAATGTAGTGGGGGGGGGGGGGGGCAGGGATTAGGAGGGAGAATTACTTCAGGTAAGTAGAGCTGAAGAAGGAAAACCTTTGTAGTACTGTAATTGTTGTAATGAGCGGTGTCTGGTGCATCTTGTCCATGGCCCAACTAGGGCACAAAGAGGCCCATGGCAGGCAACGGTAGGTGCCTATAGGGCTGCAGGGCTCCCACAATGTCAGTTGGGCTGGCAGGCAGACAAGCATTGGTGGTTCCAAAGATCAGGTAATTATGTAAGTTATGGGCCGAAGCCTCTATATGCCTTTCACGGGTTTCAAGTCTTCAGGAATTTTGATCGGCTATGGGTCTCCCAGTGTGCTAGTTCATCAAAGCAGAATAATTGGTCTACCTATTGTTGCCCATCTATGTTATGGGATATGTCCTTAATTATGATGTACTAAAATATGATATACCTATTCTAGGCCGTGACCAAGGTCCTGCTGGACCGAAACGTTGGCCATTTGCAATATAAATTATCCTATCTGGGATGGACAATTAATAAATGAATTAATTTTGAATATCCAATATCGAGTGCCGTGGTTTCCACATATTTTTATTGATCTTCTCCACTGAGCACCGACAGAGACACACAAGGAGTGCCATCCACTACAATTATCATTGAAACTGGAGAAGTTCCCAAGTCTGGTTTTCTCAGTTTTTCCAGGAGAGATAAGGTGCCACGTTTCAAGGTGTGGTGGTGATGGAAGCGGGTCTCCTTGATCTGCAGGCATCCATGAACTTAAATCTATAGGCGTGATACCAAGTGGTTCCAAAGCTGCTCTTAGGTCTTTGGGGGATCTAATGGTGATCTGTTTCCCGTTTTTCATGATGGCCAGTCCAAACGGGTACAACTAGCGAAACGAGGTTGCAGACGCTTTCAGCGTTTTGCCGGTGTGGAAGCTGCCAAATCTTGGAAAATCACCTAACTAAGCAGCCCACAGATGACATCTCATGGTGGCTCATTTGGTTTGGGTTTCGGGCTCAGTGCTCTATGGATCCTCTCAATAACAATTGAAGCAGCTCTGTCAGTCCCCAGCAGCGAATCAAAGATCTCTCTCGCAACTTAAGGCAATGCCTCTGAAGCTACTGATTCAGATAGGCCGTGGATTCTCAGGATCTGTCTGTGGCTGCGATTTTCCTGTTCCTCCAGCCGAAGGGAGGCATCATTCAGCAGGTTTTTGTGCGCCTGGAGGGCATCTCTTGTTTTTTCCCTCATATGACAGGATAGCTTCCTGGGTGTTTTCCAGGGCCACGACTCTGTGCCCCAAGTGGCGAAGGTCTCCCTTAATGTCCGATAGGATTTAGGGGTGAAAGTGCTGACTCCAGGACATCTTGGGAGGACAGCTTTAGAGATCGGTGGGTCTATTCGGGAGGTTCTCCTGTCCGAGGCATCTGACACGCTGCCCGTTTCGGAGAGGTCGTCTGTGTTAGGGTGGTGTGCGCTACCAGGCACCATCTTGGCCGTGCCAGTGGCCGACAGTGGAGGCCTCTTTTTAAGGAATTTTCTCCATGTCTGGCTGCTTTGTCTGGGCTGGGGTGGCTTCTGTGGGATCTTTCAGCTTATACCTACCGGTTTTTCCCATTTTAGATCAGAAGGAGTGCGTACATGTGGGTTAGAAGGCCAGTTCTTATAGGGAGCTCAAACACATGCAGTCATCCAGCAGCGCAGTTAGGCTCCGCCCCCTTGGAGTCAGAATTTGGATGCCACAGGTATTAATGCCCAGCGGACAATGCAAAGTAAAAATTGCAAGTTTTCCACAGATATGGCATTTCAGTGCCAAATATGTTGTGCCAAACTGGTGGCGTCTGAGACTCGCACTACACTACCTGAATTGATAGGTGGGTTCTACTACATACAGAAAGGTCATAAATGCGGCTGCTGCATGGGCACATAGCAAAGCTCAGAAGCAAGGGAGCTTTTGGAGCACGGATTTAGCTGAAATGGTTTTGAGGCACTACATCACACCTGCAGAGCCTCTGAGGTACCAGTAAAGTGGAAGCCCCTTTAAGTGACCCCATTGTGGAAACTATACCCCTCAAGTTATTTATCATGGGGTGGAAAAAATATTTTGACACCACAGGTGTCCTGCAGAAATTAAAGAGAAGGGACTGTGCAAAAAGAAAATTGCAGGTTTTCCTCAGATATGGCATTTCAATGCCCAATATTGTCATCTGAGAAACACCTTTAAATTGTTAGGCGGGTTCTATTGGGTACTGACATGCCATAAAAGTGGCCATAAACTGCCGCTCGGATACACTGTAGGATACGGAAGAAAAAGATCACCTTTTGGTTTTTGCAGCAAAGATTTTGATGGATTACAGGCACCATGTTGCTATTGAACAGCCTCTGGGGTACCAGTACAGCTATTTTTAACTCAATAGAGCTGCTCTTTTGTTTTTTGTTTTTTTTTTGTTTTTTTGTATATATGTTGTCATTATCATTAGTTCTATTTTGGGGTACATACGACTTTTTGGTCACTTTTTATTTTGCATTTTCAGATGCAGAATAAAGAAAAGGTAGCAATTCTGTAATTGCTTTTTGGGTTTTGTCATTGCAGGGTACACAATGTGGAAAAATTATATGTTAACTTTATTCTGTTTGTCGGTACAATGTCAGCCATACGAATTTTATATATACTGTATATACAAAGCATTTAAAAAAAAACATGTTTTTACATTGCTATTTCTGAAAAAACTTTTTTCTCTGGCGATGATCTTGTGCGAGGGCTCTTTTTTACATGATCAGGTGACATGTGAGGTACATATTACTGTTTTATTGCGTGATAACATGATTTTTGGGAGGTGAAGCAACGAAAAATGGCTTTTCTGGCACTAGGTTTATATTTTTTTAATGGCATACATCTGATGGGGCAGATACTGTGATATTTTTACAGAGCCAGTCGTTATGGACACGACAATACTTTTTTTTTTTTTTTTTTTATGGCTTGATTATGGCCTTTTTTTTATTTTTTTACTTGAAACTTTGAAATTTTTTATTTGTACAAAACAGCTTTTTTACATTGTATTTTTTGTTCCACTAGGGGATTTCAACATTTGGCGGTCTGATTCCTTCTACAATGCATTACAACAAATACTGTATTGTCATGTTTGGATATATCACCCTTTTTCTGCAGACACACAGGCTCGCAGAGGTCCCACTACATTTTTTCCAGAAGAGTAAAAATACAATTTTTGAGGAGCCCCCATCATCATAGAGTTCCATTGTAAAAAAAAGATATGTTAGCATACACGCTTTTTTGCTAGACTTTGTAGGATGGAAAAACGTGGTACTGCAAAAAAAATGTATACTTTTTTTTTTTTTTTTACAGTGGAACTCTAAGTTGACAGATGCTACGGTGTGGCATTTGTTAATGTATACTTTTTTGTGTACGTTAACTGTATGACAAAAACCCACCCTGATACAGCACTCACCTAACGGAGCAGAACAGAAATAAATTGTGGTGATGTGGACGTGGCCTAAGAGGTGGATATTTATTCAAGGAACCATTACTAGTCCAAATAATCTCAGACTATTATAGTCAAGTGATTAAGTACAGTCCAATATAGTGTATCTTCAAAGTACTTAATCACTTGGCTATAATAGTCTGCCTGCATTCACTACACACATGGATGTGGATGCCACTGTTATGGAGGGGATCTGTGGATGCCACTGTTATGGAGGGGATCTGTGGATGCCACTGTTATGGAGGGGATCCGTGGATGCCACTGTTATGGAGGGGATCCGTGGATGCCACTGTTATGGGGAGGGGGATCTGTGCACTGTTATGGGGAGGGGTATCGGTGGATGACACTGATATGGGGGGGGGGGGGAGAATCTATAGATTACACTATATAGCATCTTATGCTATATGTGTCATCCACAGATCCCCGTCCCCATAACAGTGCACAGATCCCCCTCCCCATAACAGCTATTCTGGCAGTAACTTTTACTCAGCGCATCTTTATTACCTTACAATGAAGCTCAGGTAACAGGCAGAGCGGGCGGCGGCGTAACGTCACTCACTCACGTGACACAACTGCTCCTCCCACTTTATGAATGAAGGAGGTGGAGCAGGTGCATCACGTGAGTAAGTGACGTTACGCCGCCGTCCGCTCTGCCTGGAGCTTCATTGTAAGGTAAAATAAAGATGCGCTGATTTAAAGTAAACCGCCCGCATAGCAACGTATCGGCGATTATTCGATAAGTGGATTCGTCAACAACGAACCCCGTTATCGAATATTATCGATAAAGTCGATTAATCGTTGCAGCCCTACATCACACACACTGCACTACATACATCAGTGATATATGTAGTATGTTATATATGTAGTATTTCAGTGCCAAATATGTTGTGCCAAGCTGATGCCTTCTTAGACTCGCACCACACTACCTGAATTGATCAGTGGGTTCTACTGGATACAGAAATGCCATAAATGTGGCTACTGCATGGGCACATAGCAAAGCTCAGAAGGAAGGGACCGCCACTTGGCTTTTATATGTGGTGAAGTGTGTGATATATTTAGTGCAGTGAGTGATACATCTCACATCAATACATTACATGCTGCTGATGCTGTCATCTTGTTCTGCGTGTCCATTCCATGTTTGCTGGGATCCTCAGGCAGAGCGCCCCCTTTCTTTACTTTAGTAACCCCCAGGAGCTGGCCCCTCGGCCTTACAGCTCACGCCAGCATCAGGGCACTGCATTGCTTTGGCAGCCTGACAAACCAACCAATAACAAAGCTTTTTCCAGGGAGTAAAATGGCCATTACAGATGTAGCAATACCAATTACAGTATGCATAGCTTTTTTCTTCTCAATCGAAAAGCATTTTGGAAAATAAGTGTTTATTTTTTTTTACAATTTTTTTGTCCAATTTGGGAAAACACTACTTCAATATTGCTGTGTATTATGTCCATCAGTGTTAGGGTCCATTCACACTACTGTATTTCTGGGTCCACATCTGGCATGGACTATGGACCCATTAATTTTAAAGAGGCCACAAAAGATGCAGACAGCCCACAGTGTGCTATCCTCATCCGTACTTCCATTCCGCAGCCCCACAAAAAAGATAGAGCAAGTCCTATTCTTGTCTGCAATTGCAGACAAGAATAGGCATTTCTATTATAGAGCTGGCCATGTCCATTCCGCAAAATGTGGAACGCAGACGGCCAGTACCCATCTTTTGCAGATCCACAATTTGTGGACAGCAAAACACTTACAGTTGTGTGAATGGACCCTAAGCATCCTATTTGTCCCTAAGTCTAGCAAGTCATGCAAAAATGCCATGCTGAGTGTCTTAATTAGGCCCCCAGTTTCCATAGCAATCCATCAGCACCCTGAGATTGAGGTGCAAAAGCGCCAATGGAGTGATACAGGAAGCTTTTCCACCTTCCCTCAGTGAGTCACTTAGGGGCCACTGAACAAAGCATCTAAGTTGTTTAATGGATTGAATGAGAAGTTCCTTTGATACTGGTCAATAGAGCAGGAGCTTAGATGTCATTAGACAGTGCAAGGCTTGTGCTACAAACCAGTAAAAACACATTAACAACCCATTACATATAAAACACAACAACACATAAAACATATATATTGGCAGTCCTTAAAGAGTTTTCCGGGAATATTAAGATTTAAGGGAAGGCCTTTAACCCCTTAGGGACCCATGACGTATCGGTACGGCATGTTTCCCGAATCCTTAAGGACCCATGACGTACCGGTACGTCATGGCTTTAATTCGCGATTCCGGCGCCGCGGGGGTTAATCGGAACGGGATGCCGGCTGAAATCATTCAGCCGGCATCCCGTAACAACGCAGGGGGGGGTCATTTGACCCCCCCGTATAGACGATCGCAGAAAACCGCAGGTCCATTCAGACCTGCGGTTTTCTGCGTTTCCGGTCCATTCGGGTGTGCTGTGACCCGATGAACCGGAAAAAGACTGCGATCGGTGGCGTAATTTTACACCACCAATCGCAGTCCGAGGATTTGAGGAGGCGGTGCTGGCCCTGGTGCTGAACACTGCTGTCCAGGGTGCTGATTGGTGCAGGGGAGAGAGGCGCGAGATTCAAACTTCCTGCGCTCCTCTCTCCCCTCCTCTTCCTGTCCAGCACCCTGACCGTGCAGCATCGTCCAGCACCAGCTCCTGTGTCCCCCTAATCGGCATCCATCACCCTCCTGCACCCATCGCCACTCAGGTAGGTTAGGGTCAGTGAGGGAGAGGCACCATTAGGAAGGGAAAGAAGGGAAAAGTTAGTTAGGAAAAAAAAAAAAAAAAAAGAACTTTTACACAAAACTTTTTTGATCCATCTATCAGACCCCAGAGCCCCCCCTGCCACTTGCCCCCCCCTACCAGCCCCCCACCACCACCAGCCCCCCCCACCCCCCCCACCCATCCCCCCACCAGCCCTCCCCCAGCCCCCCCCCCACCACTAGCCCCCTTACCACCACTTTTTTTTTATTTTTCTGCGTTCGCTGACTGGTCGGCACTTTAGCGTCCGTCCACTGTTAGCGCATCGCCTGCCCCACCGCTGATCAGCGTTGTACCGCTGATCAGCAACTTTGAACTTTTTTTTTTTTTTTTTCCTAACACTTGCCCCTTTATTTTCCTTTTTTTAGTACGCGAACACCCGTTGCCCCCACACACACGCACATATAATAAAGGTTTCCACACACGCACACCTACACGCACACACACCCATGGCCCGCCGGGTGTTCTCGGCCGAGGAGGCATACGCCCAGATTGCCTCCGACTCCGAGAGCCCCAGTGAGGATGAGGATGACCCCACATTCCTTCTGTCATCCGCATCCTCCTCATCATCATCGGATGACGATGAGCCACCAAGGCGGCGGAGACGCCGCCAGGCGGAGCCAGGGGCCACACATGCTAGGGATCCTGTGGCCCACCCTAGTACGAGCCGCCCTGGGGTTCGTACTGGTTTCCCGGCCCACCAAATAAGTTCACCGGAGCCCCCTGCCGATGAACTTAGCTGGTGTCCCCCAGTGGACTTTGAGCCTGAGATTCCGGATTTCGCTGGCAATCCTGGAATCCAGATTCCCACAGTGGGGTTTACTGAAATAGACTTTTTTAGTTTTTTTTTCAGTAACCCACTGGTGAATTTGATGGTGGAGCAGACGAATCTGTACGCCCAACAGTTCGTCGCTCAAAACCCAGGCTCATTTTTGGCTAGACCCGGTGGCTGGACGCCGGTCAGTGCAGCCGAAATGAGGACATTTTGGGGCCTCGTGCTGCATATGGGTCTAGTCCAAAAACCCAGTGTCAGGCAATACTGGAGTGGGGACGTCCTATACCCAGACCCCACTGTACAGTATGGTCATGACACGTCCCCGGTTTGAGGCCATCCGGAAATGTCTGCATTATTCCGATAATGCAGCATGTCCACCCCGAGGTGATCCTGCCTATGACCGGCTGTATAAGATACGGCCGGTCATCGATCACTTTGGGGCCACATTTCAGCAGGCCTACGTACCTGGAAGGGAGGTCGCGGTTGATGAGTCTCTCGTTGCGTTCAAGGGGAGACTCAGTTTCCGCCAATACATTCCCACAAAGCGGGCGAGGTATGGCGTGAAGCTATACAAAATTTGTGAGAGTACCTCAGGGTACACTTACAAATTTCGTGTGTACGAGGGGCGAGATTCCCGTATTCAACCCCCAGAATGTCCCCCCACTCTGGGTGTTAGCGGGAAACTCGTGTGGGACCTTATGCACCCACTGCTGGATAAGGGTTACCACTTGTACGTGGATAACTTTTATACCAGCATTCCCTTGTTCAGGTCCCTTGCCGCCAGATCCACGTTCGCTTGTGGGACCGTGCGGAAAAATCAGCGCGGCCTCCCTGCCCACCCCCTCCAGGTACCTATCCCCAGGGGTGAGACCCGTGCCCTTACCAGTGGAAACCTGTTGCTGGTCAGGTATAAGGACAAGAGGGATGTCCTTATGCTGTCCACAATCCACGGTAACAGCACCACCCCAGTCCCTGTGCGAGGTACCGCGGCAACGGTCCTCAAGCCCGATTGTATCGTCGACTACAATCGGTATATGGGAGGAGTTGATCTCTCTGATCAAGTCCTCACGCCATATAATGCCATGCGCAAAACCCGGGCATGGTACAAAAAAGTTACGGTCTACATGGTGCAGGTTGCCATGTACAACTCTTTTGTACTATCCCGAAGCGCTGGCAGCACAGGGACATTCCTCCAATTCTATGAGGCAGTCCTCAAAGACCTGATCTTTTCGGACCGGGAAAGAGCAGGCCGGAGTACCTCGGGAACTGGAGGCGCCCGGATCGTCCCTGGCCAACACTTTCCAGGTGTGGTCCCCCATACTGGAAAGAAGGGACGAACCCAAAAAAGATGCAGAGTGTGTCACAAGAGGGGGATACGGAAGGACACCACCACTCAATGTGACACGTGCCCCGATCATCCGGGCCTCTGCGTTATCGATTGCTTCAGGGAGTATCACACTTCCATGGAGTACTAAATTTTTATAATCCCCAACAGTCCACTAGAGAACATAAAACACTATGGCTCTTAGACTTTGGAGACACAGAAACAATTTTTTTTCCCCAAAAAAATATTAGTTTTAGAGCAGGCATCCTCAAACTGCGGCCCTCCAGATGTTGTAAAACTATAACTCCCAGCATGCCCAGACAACCTACAGCCATCAGCAGGGCATGGTGGGAATTGTAGTTTTACAACATCTGGAGGGCCGCAGTTTTTAGGATGCCTGCTTAGTGTCTCCAAAGTCTGAGAGCCATACATATTGGGCATCGTCGCGTGCGTAAAAGTCGTCGCTATAAAAATAACATTTGACCAAACGCCTCGAATGAACGGTGTTAAAAATATAAAACAAAAACGGTGCCAAAACACCCATTTTTGGGCAAAATTTCAATTTGAATCCCTTTTGCCGGTAATAAAGCAAGGGTTAACAGCCAAACAAAACTCAATATTTATGGCCCTGATTCTGTAGTTTGCAGAAACACCCCATATGTGGTCGTAAATGGCTATATAGCCGCACGGCAGGGCATAGAACGAAGGGAACTCCATACGGTTTCTGGAAGGCAGATTTTGATGGACAGTTTTTTTTTTTGACACCATGTCCCATTAGAAGCCCCCCTGATGTAGCCTAGACTAGAAACTCCAAAAAAGTGACCCCATCTAAGAAACTACACCCCTCAAGGTATTCAAAAGTTACTTTACAAACTATGTTAACCCTTTAGGTGTTCCACAAAACTAAATAGCGAATGTAGAACATTTTTTAGAATTAAATTTTTTTGTTACATTGCCTCAAAAAAGAGTAATATAGAGCAACCAAAAATCATATTTACCCCTAAAATAGTCCCAAAACAACAACCACCTTATCCCGTAGTTTCCTAGATGGGGTCACTTTTATGGAGTTTCTACTCTAGGGGTGCATCAGGGGGCTTGAAAGGGTACATGGTGTAAATAAACCAGTCCAGCAAAATCTGCCTTCCAAAAACCATATGACGTTCCCCTCCTTCTATGTCCTGCCGTTTGGCCAAACAGTAGTTTACGACCACATATGGGGTGTTTCTGCAAACTACAGAATCAGGGCAACCCATTTTGAGTTTTGTTTGGCAGTTAACCCTTGTTTTACTCCTGGAAAAAATTGATTATATTGGAAAATTTTCCAAAAAATAGAAATTTCTAAATTGTTTCTCCATCTGCCATTAACTCTTGTGGAACACCTAAAGGGTTAACAAAGTT
This sequence comes from Bufo gargarizans, assembly GCF_014858855.1. NCBI lineage: Eukaryota > Metazoa > Chordata > Amphibia > Anura > Bufonidae > Bufo > Bufo gargarizans. The sequence continues at coordinate 221,410,377 of NC_058084.1, forward strand.
TGTAAACCCAGTTTTGAATACCTTGAGGGGTGTACTTTCTTAGATGGAGTCACTTTTTTGAAATTTCTATTCTAGGGGTGCAACAGGGGGCTTCAAATGGGACATGGTATAAACAAAACCAGTCCTGCAAAATCTGCCTTCCAAAACCCATATGGTGTTCCCCTCCTTCTATGTCCTCCCGTTTGGCCAAACAGTAGTTTACGACCACATATGGGGTGTTTCTGCAAACTACAGAATCAGGGCAACCCATTTTGAGTTTTGTTTGGCAGTTAACCCTTGTTTTACTCCTGGAAAAAATTGATTATATTGGAAAATTTTCCAAAAAATAGAAATTTCTAAATTGTTTCTCCATCTGCCATTAACTCTTGTGGAACACCTAAAGGGTTAACAAAGTTTGTAAACCCAGTTTTGAATACCTTGAGGGGTGTACTTTCTTAGATGGAGTCACTTTTTTGAAATTTCTATTCTAGGGGTGCAACAGGGGGCTTCAAATGGGACATGGTATAAACAAAACCAGTCCTGCAAAATCTGCCTTCCAAAACCCATATGGTGTTCCCCTCCTTCTATGTCCTCCCGTTTGGCCAAACAGTAGTTTACGACCACATATGGGGTGTTTCTGCAAACTACAGAATCAGGGCAACCCATTTTGAGTTTTGTTTGGCAGTTAACCCTTGTTTTACTCCTGGAAAAAATTGATTATATTGGAAAATTTTCCAAAAAATAGAAATTTCTAAATTGTTTCTCCATCTGCCATTAACTCTTGTGGAACACCTAAAGGGTTAACAAAGTTTGTAAACCCAGTTTTGAATACCTTGAGGGGTGTACTTTCTTAGATGGAGTCACTTTTTTGAAATTTCTATTCTAGGGGTGCAACAGGGGGCTTCAAATGGGACATGGTATAAACAAAACCAGTCCTGCAAAATCTGCCTTCCAAAACCCATATGGCGTTCCCCTCCTTCTATGTCCTCCCGTTTGGCCAAACAGTAGTTTACGACCACATATGGGGTGTTTCTGCAAACTACAGAATCAGGGCAACCCATTTTGAGTTTTGTTTGGCAGTTAACCCTTGTCTTACTCCTGGAAAAAATTGATTATATTGGAAAATTTTCCAAAAAATAGAAATTTCTAAATTGTTTCTCCATCTGCCATTAACTCTTGTGGAACACCTAAAGGGTTAACAAAGTTTGTAAACCCAGTTTTGAATACCTTGAGGGGTGTACTTTCTTAGATGGAGTCACTTTTTTGAAATTTCTATTCTAGGGGTGCAACAGGGGGCTTCAAATGGGACATGGTATAAACAAAACCAGTCCTGCAAAATCTGCCTTCCAAAACCCATATGGTGTTCCCCTCCTTCTATGTCCTGCCGTTTGGCCAAACAGTAGTTTACGACCACATATGGGGTGTTTCTGCAAACTACAGAATCAGGGCAACCCATTTTGAGTTTTGTTTGGCAGTTAACCCTTGTTTTACTCCTGGAAAAAATTGATTATATTGGAAAATTTTCCCAAAAATAGAAATTTCTAAATTGTTTCTCCATCTGCCATTAACTCTTGTGGAAGACCTAAAGGGTTAATAAAGTTTGAAAAAACTGTTTTGAATACCTTGAGGGGTGTAGTTTCTAGAATGGGGTCAATTTTGGGAGGTTTCTATTATCTAAGCCTCACAATATGACTGCAAACCTGAACTGGTCCATAAAAAGTGGGATTTTGAAGATTTCTGAAAAATTTCAAAATTTGCTTCTAAACTTCTAAGCCTTGTAACATCCCCAAAAAATAAAATATCATTCCCAAAATGCTACACACATGAAGTAGACATATGGGGAATGTAAAGCCATCACAATTTTTGGGGGTATTACTATGTATTACAGAAGTAGAGAAACTGAAACTTTGAAATTTGCTAATTTTTCAAAAAAAATTGTAAAAATTTTATTTTTTTGTGCAAAAAAATTAACTTTTTTGACCCAATTTTAGCAGTGTCATGAAGTACAATATGTGACGAAAAAACAATCTCAGAACGGCCTGGGTAAGTCAAAGCGTTTTAAAGTTATGAGCACTTAAAGGGACACTGGTCAGATTTGCAAAAAATGGCCAAGTCCTTAAGGTGAAATAGGGCTGAGTCCTTAAGGGGTTAAAGGTGCTCCCAAGCTACAAGTCACCACTGAAGCCAATCATTGGCTGCAGTGGCACGTGTGGCCATGTCTATAACCTGGCTGGAAGACAACAAGCTGGAGACTGGTAGATGGTGAAATGTCAACCACTGTGCCGACACAGAGGGGCAGGACAACCTTTCAGGTTGAGATGCAGGCTGGGAGCCTTCCTTTAACAGTTCATTTGCAGAAAGAAAACCCATTTAACCCTTTCCCTACAAAGAACATATCTCATATGTCCTTGCAGGGTGGCACATCAGTAGCCAAGGACATGTATCATATGTCCTTACTAATTATTACTTGATCTCAGGCTGTATATCAGCTTTAAAACAAGACCAAGATCATGGTGCTAGCTCCTATACATCACAATAATATTATGGTGTTCATTTTCTGATGAACTACAGGAAGTTCAGGTGTTGTGTTAATAATATGGGAGCAATAATGCACTCATATTATACCTGTCTGAAAGTGGCCTTAGTTAAAGGGGTTGTGTCATCTTAGACTTTGATGGCATATCACTAGGATATGCCATCAAAGTCAGATAGGTGGGGGCCTGAGACCCACACCTATCTTCAGAACGGGGAACCAAAAACGAAGTAGAATGTACGTGCAGGGTGTTCTCTAATAATTTCTTTGGGAATTCTGAAAAATTTGCAAAGTCCCTCAGAAATGAATGGAGAGGCCACCAAGCGGAATTGATGTTGAAACCTTATGGGTGGAATTACAAAGGAAAATAAACTCAGAAAAAAATATAATTGGTGTAATCTATGGAACCCCTAATATCAAAGCAGAATGAAGTTCAGCTGTATAACCAAATAGAGCGGGCAGCAAAGACTGTTACAGTGGTCATAATGAGAGATGTTTACTTCCCAGATATTGACTGGGGTCATGGTTCTGCCTCAACTGCAAAGAGGAGAAAATTCCTCAACTTGCTACAGGTCCACTTTATGAGCCAGTTTATAAAAGATCACACTACGGGCGGTGCTCTGTTGGATCTGGTAATTTCTAATGACGCACCGCTTGTTGGAAATGTTACTGTTTGTGAAACACTGGGTAGTAGGGATCACAACGTAATTAGATTCCCCCTGAACTATATAAAGCAAACTCTGGCTGGGAGAGCAATAACACTGAATTTTAAAAAGGACAATTTCCCCAGGTTGAGAGCAGCACCTCAGCGCGTAGACTGGGAGCAGTTAGTCACATAATAAGAGCTAAAATGAACAAAATGGCAACCAATAAAAACTACAGCTTGTCCAACCAAAAATGAGCACTCACACAGCTCAGTCAAAAAAAAATTTATGACTCACATTAACATTTCAGCAAATTCCATGTTACAAAATCCAGATGCCGCTCCTTCCCTTCTGAGCACTGCTGTGTCTCCAAACATCAGTTTACAACCTCATTAGGGGTATTTATGTACTCAGGAGAAATTGGTTAACAAATTATTTTCTCCTTTTAGCCCTTGCACAAAAAGAATAATTTGCAGCTAAAAAACATCTTTGTACAATCAGAACTGTGAAGGAAAAAGATAGGTTTAGGCTTCCCTAATATCTTTTTCATGAAGATTTTTATAATAACTTTTCATATTAGTTTGATTAGGTTGATTCTGCATTCATAGGTTTGTAGAAGTTAGGATTAAGGTATTTCTCTCAACTCTGTTTATGTTATATCATTTTTGCTGTGAAGAAGAGGCATGTGATCTCTGCTAAGTCAAATTCAGTTTTAAGAACTGCAAAAGTAAACCAAGCATCTGTGATAATATCTTGTAGGCAGAGAAACTGCCCAATAATCTTACAAAAAACCCTGGAAGAGCACGACATTGTGAATGTATTATTAGAATTTATTTACCAAAGAAATTACACATATAGAAACATAGAATGTGTGAGATAAGAACCATTTGGCCCATCTAGCTTGCCGAATATACTGAATACTATGAATAGCCCCTGGCTTTATCTTATATGAAGTATGGCCTTATGCCTATCCCATGCATGCTGTATTTGCAGCTACCACTTCTGCAGGAAGGCTATTCCATGCATCCACTACTCTCTCAGTAAAGTAATACTTCCTGATATTACTTTTAAACCTTTGCCCCTATAATTTAAAACTATGTCCTCTTGTAGCAGTTTTTCTTCTTTTAAATCTTCTCTCCTCTTTTACCTTGTTGATTTCCTTTATGTATTTTAAAGTTTCTATCATATCCCCTCTGTCTCGTCTTTCTTCCAAGCTATACATGTAAAGGTCCTTTAATCTTTCCTGGCAAGTTTTATCCTGCAATCCATGTACTAGTTTAGTAGTTCTTCTCTGAACTCTCTCCAAAGTATCAATATCCTTCTGGAGATCTGGTCTCCAGTACTGCGCACAATACTCCAAATGAGGTCTCACTAGTGCTCTGTAGAGCGGCATGAGCACCTCCCCTTTTCTACTGGTAATGCCTTTCCCTATACACCCAAGCATTCTGCTAGCATTTCCTGCTGCTCTATGACATTGTTTGCCTACCTTTAAGTCTTCTGAAATAATGACCCCTAAATCCCTTTCCTCAGATACTGAGGTTAGGAATGTATCACTGATTTTATATTCTGCTCTTGGGTTGTTACGTCCCAGGTGCATTATCTTGCACTTAACATTCAATTTTAGTTGCCAGATTTTTGACCATTCCTCTAGTTTTCCTAAATCATTTTCCATTTGGTGTATCCCTCCAGGAACATGAACCCTGTTACAAATCTTTGTGTCATCAGCAAAAAGACACACCTTACCATCAAGGCCATCTGCAATTTCGCTGATAAAGATATTAAACAATATGGGTCCCAGAACAGATCCCTGAGGTACCCCACTGGTAACAAGACCTTGGTCTGAATATACTTCATTGACTACAACCCTCTGTTGGCTGTCCCTGCCTAATCCATTCAACAATATGGGAGTCCACATACAGCCTTAGGCCCCTTTCACACGGACGTTGGGGGGAAAAGGTGCAGGTGCGTTGCGGGAACATGCACGATTTTTCCGCGGGAGTGCAAAACATTGTAATGCGTTTTGCACGCGCGTGATAAAAATCGGCATGTTTGGTACCCAAACCCGAACTTCTTCACAGAAGTTCGGGCTTGGGATCGGTGTTCTGGATTGTATTATTTTCCCTTATAACATTGTTATAAGGGAAAATAATAGCATTCTGAATACAGAATGCACAGTACAATAGCGCTGGAAGGGTTAAAAAAAAAAAAAACCTCACCTTAATCCACTTGATCGCGCAGCCAGTATCTCTTCTGTCTTCTTCTTTGTTGTGTGCAGGAAAAGGACCTGTGGTGACATCACTCCAGTCATCACATGATCTTTTACCATGGTGATGGATCATGTGATGACCGGAGTGACGCCACCACAGGTCCTTTTCCTGCACACAGCAAAGAAGAAGACAGAAGAGAAGCCGGGCTGCATGGTCAAGTGGATTAAGGCGAGTTAAATAATTTTTTATTTTTTTTAACCCCTCCAGCGCTATTGTAATGTGCATTCTTTATTCAGAATGCTATTATTTTCCCTTATAACCATGTTATAAGGGAAAATAATACAATCCAGAACACCGATCCCAAGCCTGAACTTCTGTGAAGAAGTACCATGTTATAAGGGAAAACAATAATGATCGGGTCTCCATCCCGATCGTCTCCTAGCAACCGTGCGTGAAAAATCGCACCGCATCTGCACTTGCTTGCAGATGCTTGCGATTTTCACGCAACCCCATTCATTTCTATGGGGCCTGCGTTACGTGAAAAACGCACAGAGGAGCATGCTGCGATTTTCACGCAACGCACAAGTGATGCGTGAAAATTACCGCTCGTGTGCACAGCCCCATAGAAATGAATGGGTCAGGATTCAGTGCAGGTGCAATGCGTTCAACTCACGCATCGCATCCGCGCGGAATACTCTCCCGTGTGAAAGTGGCCTTATTCTACATAGTTAAAAAACTACTGTAATCTTTATTTCATGATGGAATAACCTTTGGATGGTAATATATTTTCCTCAAAAAGCATTTTATATTTTAAAAAATCTGATTTTTTTTTTTACCATTCCAGTAAAATCTGTGTCTCAAAAGCTAAATGGACGCTCCATTTCTTGTTTGTTGCATAAAAGGTGGTTGTGTGTATGAATTATTTGGTTATAATTTTATACACAGTATGCTGTCCACTCTGAGAAAATGTAAATGTTAGTAACATGACAGCTGTGTACTGTATACACTAAACATTTTTAACACCATTTGTGACTAATGGCCTCTATTTCAGTGTTTTTAATAGCACAGGTTCTAGGTGATGTACAGACTTGTGGTATCCATCAGCTTTGCACACCTTTGCAAATAATTTTTACATTATTATGTATCTGCCTGGATGTGAGTTTTAGGTACAAAGTTGCCATCAGCACATCAATAGAACTGCAATTTCAGGAAATACCTGTATATAGGTTTTGAGGGTGCACTTAATTTTCATGGGGTGTAATTGCTGTATTTTACAGTTTCCAACTTAAAACCAGATTTTTGCTCTTTTCCCGGTGTGGTAACTTTAGGAAGATATGTGCATATAACTTTAGGTCTAAGTTGCATGTATGAACTGATGGTTTATATTCAGGAGGTGTGGTCCATATAACTTTCTGCTTGAGTTAAACTTTTACATACTAATACCGATTTATGCAATTTTTATGAACAATTGCATTTTGATGCAAAGTTGCTTGATGGTGTCTGTGTTTATAAAGCGCAGAATGGAATTTTGGCAATGTGCACTTTCAGAAAATATATGAATATGGGGTTTAGTATGATTTTATTATTTGGTAATTTAGGATTTATTTGTACACATCAAAACTGCAAAAACTGTTCTGGCTACCAGAGGTGCAAGATGTCCGAACACCCCTGGCAGTGAAAGGGTTAATGCATCAAGTATATCCGCATTCTCCTTTCTAGCATCTGTGTCACCTAGACATGGTCAGAAAGGGTTCCAGTAAGCGACGCAGCTGTCACTTGGTACTCAGCTGCAGTTTACCGCTAATTGCTGTGCGTCACCTGCACCAGTGACTGTACCAAGTACAGAAGAAGCACTGCAGATGGTGGTGACCCTTGCCAAAAACACTGCAACTTGTATGACCAAGGATGTGATCAGTAATGTTTAGATTTGCTGACAACAAGCAGAGATTTTGAAAATGCTGAGAACTTGAAACAAAGCATGCTTTACTATAGGGCAAATAAACTTTACCGGCATAGAGCTGGAAGATTTGCGGTGGTGGTGGAGATCTTTTTCACGTACTCATTGTTCTTCAGCTGTCTTTCATGAATGGGAGGGGATAATATGTAGCTAGGATGCAGAAGTTCAGTAGAATTATTCCTGTAGAGTCACTAATCAGTTCAAAAACTGTACTGTACTTTGAGGTCTTTGGAGTTAATACCTATGAGCGGCCACAGTGCAACAAATAAAACGTCATCCAGAGAGTTTCTGAAGAATAGATACAGAACTGTATGAAGAGCACACGTTCCCCCGCACAGACATTACTCACATAATTGGTGTGTGTCTCCTTATTTTATATAGTGTTTATTAAAGTACAATTATCACTGCCACCTCACAGTGCCAAAATCCAGCACGTCTCATGGTAAATGTGATATTTCCTACACTGAGGTTCCTGCCTGATCATCAGCAGAGATGAGGGCTGCATTCACATACAGCAATCATCTACACTGGACACAGATCTCTTGTCCTCATAGAAAGCCATTGTTCCTGCACAGCAGATCGCTGTTTAAGACAGCACAATCTGATGAACAGGAACATTTTGAGTGCGGGCAGAACAACACGATCACCGGATGAACGAGCAGCCCCATAGAAATAAATGGTTCATATGCAATGTTATCTATAACCACACGATCCATATGCCAGGACTTTACTATCCAAATAATTTGAATAATGGAATATGATCAATGTTAATACGGTGATAATGACAGATGTTTTTGCGACCACACAAGAACTGACTATTACTCCGAATCATCGTTATGGGCCACTTTAGCAGTGATAGAAGATTTAACCCGGAATTCCACGACAACAAATGGCATTTATCATGTAGAGAAAGTTAGTACAAGGCGCTTATTAATACATTGTGATTGTCCAAATTTTGCTGGCTTTATTCATTTTTCCATCACATTATGACCACCCCGTAATCCAGCAGAGGTGGACATGTAACCCCTAGAAACAAGCAGTGTATAATGTGATGGAAAAATGAATCAGCAAAGAAGGCAATATGGAGAATCTTTGTATTAACTTTTTTAACCTGATAAATGTTATTTGCTAAAGTGATACAAACCCTTTAAATGACATGAAAGTGTCTGTCACAATTAAACCTCTTATATCCTAAGGAGAAATAAGTTGTAGTTGACATTGCTTCCACTGCAGAAGTCCCCATATTTTGTTATGGCCAAAACCTATCATGGTACGGCCACACAGTCAGGTTTTCTAATGCAGTTTTGGAAGCCAAAACAAGGAGTGAATACCTCTTTTTTTTTTTTTTTAAAGTCTCATCTCTCCTTTCCGTTTATGATTAACTCTTGATTTTGGCTTCAAAACTGCATCAGAAAACCTGACCGTGTGGCTGTACCCTCATGAGTAGGGATGATCGAACTTCTGTTTTCAAGTTCGGCATACAAGTTCGAGTCTGGCTAAGAATTCTGTTATAGACCTGGTCCGTGGTAGCGGAATCCATAATGACATTCTTAAATAACCCGATCCTTGTACGCCGAACTTGAGAACAGAAGCTTGGTCATCCCTATGAAGACTTACATAAGTTTGTAGCAGTGACTGTGGAACAGATCTGATCCTATAGTTACACTGCGCAGAACTTCAGAGGTAACTATCACACGACTTCTATCGCAATGTTCCTTCATCCTATACATTTATCTTCTTGCAGAAGAATTAAAAAGGACATTACACATATATGTGACGCATATGCAATGCATGTAATGTCTGAATTTAGCCTCAGACCTCACTCAAGTGGCTGTAATATGGCCGTATGCACCTACTTTAGGGATGCAACACCAAGACCTCCTTCGGGTCATCAGAACTGGAGTTGAAGCACTGTAGGAGCCTATGATATAGATCTGCAGGAGGTTCAAAGTTGTGCAAAAAACACCTTTATCGGAGCTACCTGAAAGTGGATAGATACACTTACCAATTGTGTGACCTGCTCGTGAAGAGCCCTCACTTGCTGCCTAAGGCTACTTTCACACTAGCGTTTTTGTTGACCCGGCAGGGTTCAGCAAAAACGCTTCCAGTACTGATAATACAACCGTCTGCATCCGTTATGAATGGATCCAGTTGCGTTATCTTTAACATAGCCAAGACGGATCAAGACGGATCAGTCATGAACTCCATTGAAAGTCAATGGGGGACGGATCAGTTTTCTATTGTGAAGTAAAGGACCGGCACTCACAGTAACGTATGATCTTCAATCTATCTTTATTTCGCCATGCAGAGGATCAGAAAAACAACACGTTTCCACTAACATACTGAGTCTTTGTCAAAGACTCAGTATGTGAGTCGAAACGCGTTGTTTTTCTAGTCCTCTGCATGCGAAATAAAGAAAGATTGAAGATCATACCTTACTGTAAGTGCCAGTCCTTTACTTCACATTGATTTATGGGACGCTGACTCTGGACGTGAGCACTGCGAGGCTGATATATCATGGTGCCAGCTGCATCGGTTTTCCATTTTCTATTGTGTCAGAGAAAACGGATCAGTCCCCATTGACTTGCATTGTGGGTCAGCGTCCCAGGACGGAAAGCAAACTACAACATGTTGCATTCCGTTCTGTTTAGTTTTGTCCCCACTGACAATGAATGGTGACAAAACTGAAGCGTTTTTTTTCTGGTATTGAGCCCCTATGACGAATCTCAATACCAGAAAACTAAAACGCTAGTGTGAAAGTAGCCTAAAACAAACCCAAAGAACATCACTGACTGGAAGAAAAGCTCCCTGAGATTAACAGCCTCCACAATGGTGGGGTCCTGGCAGTTCAACCACACACTGAAGCATCTCACTGTGACCAAAGAATCCCTCATTATGAAACAAAATAACTACTGAGATGGTGGATTTCCCTGCCACAGACATGACTACATAGCTATCCTAAAAAACACAGAGGACATAAACTGCTCCTGTTATGGACCTCTGACACACTGCAGATAGTGAAGCAGGTGCTCCACAGGATTATGGAGGGGGTTAAGCTGGAGATCCTTCCAGATTTCCCCTCACCACAGCTGGACGGTAACTAGCAGGGGACTCACCGTTCTCCAGACCTTGTGCCTTTTCACACTGACAGATGTGGCTGTGACAATGATGTGACATACAGACACCATGAACCCAAACACGATGGCCAGCAGGGTCCTCACGGGCAGCAGGGCATAGGACACAAACGTCACCAGCATGAGCTGCCACATCCCTTGATCCGACGAAGTAGGGGGCTCCAAGCCATAAGCTCCCAGGGAGAAGGGGCAGCACAGGAAGGAGAAGGTGAAGCTGAAGAGCAAGGTGAGCTTGACGATCTGCTGCAGCTGCGTTACCTGCAGGTATTTCACATTGGTCACAATGAAGAGGGACATGAAAATGATGCAGTGCACGGGGTGCGAGGCTTTGGAGATGCTGAGGCTGGGGCCAGACAGGAGCTCCACCAGCGCCAGCGTCGCCGTCATGATAATTAAGACAGCCAGAGCCTTCAAGGTCGAGGTCTGCTCCAGCTTCAGGTTGTAGTTCTGGAAGAGGGACTCTAGCTCCTTGCAGTCGAACTCGTCTTCGCATGCGATGGCATCCAGAGGGGGGGCGGGGGAGCAGCGGCACTTCTTCCTTCTGGTTTTGACTTTCTGAAACGGTATTTCCTCCATATCAGTGCCATTCATAAAGCCACCGAGACGACACCGAGTCCTGTCCTCCTGCTCATCCGAGCGGGTGACTGAAGGGGGATTAGAGGGTGCGCTACCCGTGTGACGGCTGCATGTGCCTGGGGTGAACCGACGTGAACTCCCAATGGCAATTAAAGCACGAAGGCCATCCTTTAGCTCTGGCGGGGAAATCAACAGGCACTGATGGTGCCTACAGAGACGGAGGTGTTCACGTCTGAGGGCAGAGGCAATGTGCGGGACGTGAAGGGAGACACAAGGGACAAGCAGGTGAGATAGAATGAGAAGGTAATCCCCTTCCTACATCCAGGAGCATGTCACCCGGCAATGGCGGCTGCGCACTGGATGCCGGAGAAGCCAGACACGTCTCTACAATCTGAGCAGATTGACAAGCGCAAAACACAGATTTGACAACATGAGCACGTTTGAGTCCTCTCCTCCCCCTCCTCCAGATCTGCCAAGAGAAGGGCAGGCGCTGCCATTAGTTAAGATTAGGCAGTTACCTAAGCGTCATAATGAGGGAGGCGTCGCCAGACTCGTCGAAAGCTTATTACTGACTGGAGATGCCGGCTATTCACCTAGATGTCTCTATGTGGCGGCGCTGGTGACAACTGCTCCCCTCAGCCCAGTGATGGCGGGAGAAGCTGTGAGGAGCTTCCAGGATAACACCTGGATGAAAGAAACATTGCTGTTACGATAAGGGTTAATGAGCCGTGACGCGACCATCAGTAGTGCGGGTACCGTAGTTTTCCCGCCAAAAAGGTGAGGAAGCTAAACCTTATACCTGTACAAGGGCTTGTGTAGAAAAGATGGAGCTGCTGACTGGCTACAATCTATTAGCAGCAGTAGGACGTCCATAACATACATTCAGCAATGTAAATCCCATTTAGGCCTGATTCAGAGGACAATGGTCTCCATTGGTGTGCTATCTGGACCACACAGGGACCAAGGATTGACGGCATGCACTGGAGCCTCAGTCATGGGAGTGAATGGGTCCAGGAAAAAACAGACACCATATGGAGGTCCACATACATCCACGTTTAGCGTCAAAATACAGTCTTAATAAACTGCTTATTTTTTACCTAAAGCAAATGTCTCAGGTTATTTCTTCACATGCCAGGGAGGCTCGATTGGCAGTTTTTTCGGCAAGAATATTCTTAGAGTTGCAGAACCCCATTATAAGACAACAATGTCCACTGGGCGTCATTGGCATCCGTCAAAAGACATATCCAACTCTGTATTGTGAATTCTACTATGAAAGAAAGCTAAAAGGCCTTTGTGAACAGAGCCTAAAGTCTATTTCCACAGAAATAAAGAATCTCTGCCTGTGCCTAGGGTGTGCAATAACTGTTGATAGGAGTCTCATGGCAAAACTTATTATTAGTAAAAGTATATTATTATATTGCCCCCCCTTCAGATTTCTGTTAAATTAACTTTTTTTTTAATGGAGGAAAGTTTTAATAATCCTGTGTCTTACGTTTCTTTTTATACAGTTACCGGCTGGCTGCTATGTTTATTACGATACAAGTTGGAGAGGAAATTTTTGATAATCCTGAGATTTACCTTTCTTTTTGTACAGTTACAGGCTGGCTGCTATGTTTATTACGATGCAAGCTGGAGATGTTGGAAACTTCTGGCCACCACTGACGGCACTGAGCTATGCCTCCCAGGCAGCCCTCCATGTTTTAAGACAAAAATAAAATATAGACACTTATTGGGCAAGGATGCCCAGTTGGGACAGAGGGTAAGGCCAAACTAGCGTTGAACAAATGATGTTTTAGCAGTATACCGCAACAGAACACTTCTTTATTGTTCTGACAGAATGGTCTTGAAGTGGCGGACCTGTTCATAGTGGCATCAGATAGAAATCCACGGTCGGCACTACTCACCACGATCAGCAAAGATCCAAGCTAGACGATGGGCTGATATATCCGGGTGGTGCTTAGTTGTAACAGCATTTCTCGACGCCTTGAGAAAGAGTCTGATGCAAAATGTCCATAGGCCAGTTGCTTATTCCTGATTATTTTTGATGCACAGTGCAATTTTCAATAAAGTAAAGAATAAGGAGCTGGGTAAACTCTTTTGAAGATTATTTTCGATTAGATTAAAATCATGATTGCGTGATCTTCTCCATATCTTTCCCTGCATCATCTGTAATCAGGACAAGTAGAAGAAGTTGAATATTTAGTATGCAACATCATTTGTCAAATTTTAGCCATGGGGCATGCCTAATATGGCCACAATCCACCCAATTTGGGGTAAATTAACAGAAACCCTACCCCTTTCTGGTTTACACCATCTCTTCGTGGCTATTTCCTAGAAATGTTAGCAACTATACCAGGAATGCTCCCATTAGTCCCTTCTCTATCCTAGACTGCCGATACGATATATGCATTAAAGAGGACCTATCATGAATTTATATGCTATAAACTGGTATGCTTACCAGATAGGGCGGCCCCTACAGATGCAAGCACTTTTTTGTTTTCTAAAATACCTCTCCGTTGCGGTGCTGTGTCCCCCTCTACTTTTCATGCCCTTTATGTTCATTCAGAGTATCGGTACAGGGAGGAGGAGACGGCCGGGTTTCTCAATTGGCGTGTTATACTCCCTGACTGTAGCGCGGTCCAATTGCAGTGGAGGTGAGCTGTTTCTCCCTGTCTGTGACAAGCTCCGCTGCGTTTGGGCAGGAAAAACAGCAGGGGACACAGCGGCACAACGGAGGAGTAGTTGAGAAAAAAAAAAATGCTGGCATTTGTAGGGGCTGCCCTATCTGGTACGCATACCAGTTTCTAACATATAAACCCATGAACGGTCTTCTATAAAATCTTAAGGAGATATTCCAGTAACTTCAAGTTACCCTATATACACTGAATAGGTGATAATCAACTGATTGTGGGGGACCGAACACTAGGACCCCCACTCATCCTTTGAATGGGAGGTCATACTCCTGTCCTATTGGAACTGCAGTTCAGGTATGTGCCCTTTAACTCCATTCATTCTCTATGGGACTGGTGGATATAGCTGAGCACTGTACTTGTGTATTTCATTGAGTGCAGTGCTGCATGTCACCTCATCCATACACTGCCCGTAAGTAAGCCTGTGATCACCAAACCGAGCAGGGAGCGCATAACCATAGTGGCAGGAGCAGGTGTCTATGATTCTTGCCTCAGGTTCTACATCTGTTTTAATCCCCATTTGTTTCAAGGGTTATTCAGTATCAGTTGTGGTCAGTTTATGTTCATTCTGGCAGTTATCTTTGACAACAGACAAAAGGCTCCTATCAATAATAACTAAAACCTGATGGCACTAACTGATGCTCTAAATACCAATTTAACCACTTCAACCCCGCTAGCTGAAACCCCCTTAATGACCAGACCACTTTTTACACTTCGGCACTACACTACTTTCACCGTTTATTGCTCGGTCATGCAACTTACCACCCAAATGAATTTTACCTCCTTTTCTTCTCACTAATAGAGCTTTCATTTGGTGGTATTTCATTGCTGCTGACATTTTTACTTTTTTTGTTATTAATCGAAATGTAACAATTTTTTTGCAAAAAAATGAAATTTTTCACTTTCAGTTGTAAAATTTTGCAAAAAAAATGACATCCATATATACATTTTTCGCTAAATTTATTGTTCTACATGTCTTTGATAAAAAAAATGTTTGGGTAAAACAAAAAATGGTTTGGGTAAAAGTTATAGCGTTTACAAACTATGGTACAAAAATGTGAATTTCCGCTTTTTGAAGCGGCTGTCATGCTTCCTGAGGTTCTACAATGCCCAGACAGTACAAACACCCCACAAATGACCCCATTTCGGAAAGTAGACACCCTAAGGTATTCACTGATTGGCATAGTGAGTTCATAGAACTTTTTTTTTGTCACAAGTTAGCGGAAAATGAAAGTCTCATATTCCACTAACTTGTGACAAAAAATAAAAACTTCCATGAACTCACTATGCCCATCACAAAATACCTTGGGGTGTCTTCGTTCCAAAATGGGGTCACTTGTGGGGTAGTTATACTGCCCTGGCCTTCTAGGGGCCCAGATGCGTGAGAAGAAGTTTGCAATCAAAATCTGTAAAAAAAATGACCGGTGAAATCCGAAAGGTGCACTGGAATGTGTGCCCCTTTGCCCACCTAGGCTGCAAAAAAGTGTCACAATGCCATACAAAGTTGGCATTTGACCAAGATATTTATCTCACCCAGCATGGGTATATGTAAAATGACACCCCAAAACACATTCCCCAACTTCTCCTGAGTACGGCGATACCACATGTGTGACACTTTTTTGCAGCCTAGATGCGCAAATTCCTTTTAGAAGGTCATTTTTAGACATTTGGATCCCAGACTTCTTCTCACGCTTTAGGGCCCCTAAAAAGCCAGGGCAGTATAAATACCCCACATGTGACCCCATTTTGGAAAGAAGACACGACAAGGTATTCAATGAGGGGCATGGCGAGTGCATCAAAATTTTTTTTTGGGCACAAGTTAGCGGAAATTGATTTATTTTTATTTTTTTCTCACAAAGTCTCCCTTTCCGCTAACTTGGGGCAAAATTTAAATCTTTCATGGACTCAATATGCCCTGCACGGAATACCGTGTCTTCTTTCCGAAATGGGGTCACATGTGGGGTATTTATACTGCCCTGGCATTTTAGGGGCCCTAAAGCGTGAGAAGAAGTCTGGAATATAAATGTCTAAAAAAATTTACGCATTTGGATTCCGTGAGGGGTATGGTGCGTTCATGTGAGATTTTATGTAATTGTAATTTTATGTTATTTTTTTTATGTAAGAAATGTCTGAATGGAGCCTGACAGGGGGGTGATCACCCATATAGACTCCCTGATCACCCCCCTGTCATTGATCACCCCCCTGTAAGGCTCCATTCAGACGTCCGTATGTTTTTTACGGATCCACGGATACATGGATCGGATCCGCAAAACACATACGGACGTCTGAATGGAGCCTTACAGGGGGGTGATCAATGACAGGGGGGTAATCACCCCATATACACTCCCTGATCACCCCCTGTCATTGATCACCCCCCTTTAAGGCTCCATTCAGACAACCGTATGTGTTTTGCGGATTCCGATCCATGTATCCGTGGATCCGTAAAAATCATACGGACGTCTGAATGGAGCCTTACAGGGGGGTGATCAATGACAGGGGGGTGATCAGGGTGTCTATATGGGTGATCACCCCCCTGTGAGGCTCCATTCAGACGTCCGTATGCGTTTTGCGTATCCGATCCATGTATCCATGTATTCGTAAAAATCATACGGACGTCTGAATGGAGCCTTACAGGGGGGTGATCAATGACGGGGGTGATCAGGGAGTCTATATGGGTGATCACCCCTCTGTCATTGATCACCCCCCTGTAAGGCTCCATTCAGACGTCCGTATGCGTTTTGCGGATCCGATCCGTGGATCCGTAAAAATCATACAGACCTCTGAATGGAGCCTTACAGGGGGTGATCAATGACAGGGGGGTGATCAGGGAGTCTATATGGGGTGATCAGTGGTTCATAAAGGGTTAATAAGTGACAGAGGGGGGTGTAGTGTAGTGGTGTTTGGTGCTACTTTACTGAGCTGCCTGTGTCCTCTGGTGGTCGATCCAAACAAAAGGGACCACCAGAGGACCAGGTAGCAGGTATATTAGACGCTGTTATCAAAACAGCATCTAATATACCTGTTAGGGGTTAAAAAAATCACATCTCCAGCCTGCCAGCGAGCGATCGCCGCTGGCAGGCTGGAGATCCACTCGCTTACCTTCCGTTCCTGTGAGCGCGCGTTCACAGGAAATCTCGGCTATCGCGAGATGACGCACGGATGCGTCCAGGAGGAATGAATCAACCACCTTCCGGACGCATCCGTGCGTTAGGCGGTCGGGAGGTGGTTAAACAAAGTTTTTTTTCCTCTGAGAGAAAATACAGAAAACACAATGCTGATATGGGGGGAAATTTTTCATAATATCTGGACACCGCCGTTTTTCACCTTCACATGATCAAAGTTTGCGAATTCGACGTATCACTTTATGTGGTAATACCTTTAGAATACTTTCACTTGTCCAAGCATCCTGAGATTGTTTTCTTGTGAAACATTGTACTTCATGTTATTGGAGAATTTGAGATGGTTTACATTTATTCATAAAATCCAAAATATACTAAAAATGTGAAAAAAAAAAATCACTATTTTCTCCGCTTTTAGATAGTGACACCAATTCAGTTATGAAGTTACTTTGTGGGGCTTGAATAGTAGATTCCACCCATAAATGACCCCCATTTTAGAAACTACACCCCTTAAGTTATTCAAAACTGATTTTACAAACTTTGTTTACATTTTATATGTTTTACATGATTTAAAGGAATAGGAAGGTGAAAATGTCACTTTTGTTTTTGCGGATTTTTCATTTTCATCCATTTTTTCCTATAACAAGGTTGACAGCAAAATATTTTTTACCCTGATTCTGCAGTTTACAAAACGGCCCATATGTGGTCATATGCTGTGTGGGCATACCTCAGGGTTCTGAAGGGAGAAAGCGCCATATGGCTTTTGGAGGGCAGATTTTTATGAAATGGTTATTGGGTGCAATGTCACATTTGAAGATACTCTAAAGTACCCTTATAATGGAAACCCCTTATAAGTGACTCCATTTTGGAAACTGTACCCCCAAGGAATTTTTCAAGGGTTGTACTGACCACTTTGACTTCACAGGCATTTCATGGAATTTAGAGAATGTGAAAATGAAAAATTTAATTTCTTCCAATAAAATGTTGCATAAGCCCTCATTTAGAATTTTCACAAGGAGTAACAGCAGAAAAAGCATACCATTGATAAACATTTTATCCTGAACATAGCAACACCCCATATGTGGTTGTAAACTGCTGTTTGAGCACACAACAGTGATTAGAATGGAAAGAGTACCAAATGGGAAATCCCATTTGGCCTTTGGAGGGCACATTTTGTTGGTATGGTATTCGAGCACCATGTTGCATTTGAAGAGACCCCAAGGAAGCCATAGAGTGGAAACCACCAAAACGTGACCCAATTTTGGAAACTACATCCCTCAAGGAATGTATTGAACGGTGAAGTGAGTGCTTTGACCCCACATGCATTTCATAGAATTTATATACAATTGGCTTTGAAAATGCAAAATTTCATTTTTATTCCAATAAAATGTTGCTTTGGCCCCAGATTATTTTGATCTTCACACGAGAAAAAGGACATCACAATGTGTTATGCAGTTACTACAAAATATGGCAACACCCTATATCTGGTTGTAAACTGCTGTATAGGTACACTGCAGGAGAAGGGAAGGAGCGCCATATGGTTTTTGGAGGGCAGATTTAGCTGGAATGGTTTTCAGGTGCCATGTTGCATTTGAAGAGACCCTGAGGTAACCCTACAGTTGAAAATTCCATTTAAGAAACTGCACCCCCCCCCCCCCCCCCCCCAGGAATTTTTCAAGGGGTGTAGTGAGGACTTTGATCCAACAGACGTTTCATACAATTTTTAGAAACACTTGGTTGTAAAAATGAAATGGTACATTTTTTAGAAGAGCATGTCGCTTTAGATCCAAGTTTTTCATAAAAAAATGGGTAACAGGAGAAACCCCCCCCCCCTACAATTTGTTACTCATTTCTTCCTGAATATGGCACAGTGTTTACCAAGGGATGCAGTGAGCATTTTAACCCAACAGGTGTTTTGCAAAAAATAATTAGGTGGACATACAGGGTCATCTGTCGACAAAACCATGAATGCCTAACAGTGTGTTGTCTTCCAGGTGCTCAGGATTGGCATATTGTGGAACGCGATAGAAAAATTGCTGGGTGGGGCTGGGGAAGATTCGGCTGACATGGTGCACATTGGTACTGTGCAGTTTCACTCTGGTAGATAGGGTAAGCAAATGCAGTACAGAGGCAAAGGACAAGTTCTTAACGCAAAACTTCAGTGTTTTATTCACACTTGAGGCAAATGCACAAAACAATGCGTTACTTTGCAGTCTTGGTGTTTACTTCACACACAATGGAAAGTATATCTTGGTGTTACTTTACACAAATTGGAAAGTTCATATAAGACAAGTCACCTTGATGTCAGTTCTGCCTCCAGCAGTCCACGGCAGGCTTTAGGGGGCCTGTTTCTCAGCCCATGGGTCTCAGCCCTCCAACCTGGCACCAAGCCCCAGATCCCAACACAGAGATCCTGCTGCTAAGCCCAGCTGCCTATTTAAGGACAGCCAGGTGCTTCCAAAAACGCGGACCGGCAATTAAATTCTAGTCCGGTATTTGACTCCACCTGGCTGCAAATCAGCCGAGCAGCACACGCTGGGAAGAAAATGCCTGTTTTTCCAGACCATTCCCTTCGCTGTGTCACATACCTTCCCCCCTTTGTTCAATCCTGAGGGGGTGAACACTCGCCAGACAATGTACTTGGGACAGGGCATCCACGTTTCCCTGCAACCGGCCTGCCCTGTGTTCCACTGTAAATTTAAAGTTCTGTAGGGAAAGAAACCATCTGGTGACCCGGGCATTTCTGTCTTTGGCCTGGCTCATCCACTTGAGAGGGGAGTGGTTGGTTACCAGGCGGAATTTACTCCTCAACAAATAATAACAGAGAGACTCGAATGCCCACTTGTTAGCCAGGCACTCTCTCTCCACTATACTTTACCTGGACTCAGCTGGGTGAGCTTACGTCTGAGGAAGACAACGGGATGCTCCTCCTCATTGACTTCCTGAGACAGTACAGCACCGAGACCTACTTCGGAGGCATCGGTCTGTACTATAAATTCCTTTTTGAAGTCGGGCGTAACCAACACCGAGGTCCCGCACAGAACCGACTTCAAAGCGGAGAAAGCCTCTCCCGCCTAATCATCCCAGCGAACCATCACTGACTTGTGTCCCTCCAAGAGCCTTGTCAATGGCGCGGGCACCGTAGGGAAGTGGGGGACAAACTTTATGTAATAGCCCACCATTCCCAAGAATGACTTTACTTGCCTAGTAGTGACAGGTCGGGGCCAATTACGTATTGCCTCTATTTTGTTCACTTGGGGTTTGATGACTCCGCCCAATGACATACCCCAGGTCTCCTCTAACTCTATCGCTTGTTTTTTGGGTTAGCGGTTGGGCCAGCCATCCAAATGGAGTCCACTACGGCCTGCACTTTGGGTAGGTGACTTTCCCAGTCGGTACTTTGGATGACAATATTGTCCAGGTAAGCCGAAGCGTACTGACGATGTGGATGAAGAACAATGTCCATTAGTCACTGAAAAGTGGTGGCTGCGGCATGCAGACCAAATGGTAACACCTAATATTGGTACTGCCCCTCTGGTGTGATGAAGGCAGTTTTCTCTTTGGCAGCCTCCATCAAGGGTACCTGCAGTACCCTTTGGTGAGGTCCAAAGCAGAAAAATACCGGGCTTGCCCTAACATAGTACATAAGGCCGAAAAAATACATTTGTCCATCCAGTTCAGCCTGTTATCCTGCAAGTTGATCCAGAGGAAGGCAAAAAAAAAAAAAGCTGTGAGGTAGAAGCCAATTTTCCCCACTTTAGGGGAATAAAAAATTCCTTCCTGACTCCAATCAGGCAATCAGAATAACTCCCTGGATCAACGACCCCTCTCTAGAAGCTATAGCCTGTAATATTATTACGCTCCAGAAATACATCCAGGCCCCTCTTGAATTCCTTTATTGTACTCACCATCACCACCTCCTCAGGCAGAGAGTTCCATAGTCTCACTGCTCTTACCGCAAATAATCCTTTTCTATGTTTGTGTACAAACCTTCTTTCCTCCAGACGCAGAGGATGTCCCCTCGTCACAGTCACAGTCCTGGGGATAAATAGATGATGGGATAGATATCTGTACTGACCCCTGATATATTCATACATGTTAATTAGATCTCACCTCAGTCGTCTTTTTTCTAAAGTGAATAGCCCTAATTTTTATAATCTTACAGGGTACTGTAGTTGCCCCATTCCAGTTATTACTTTAGTTGCCTTCCTCTGGGCCTTCTCCAGCTCTGCTATGTCTGCCTTGTTTACAGGAGCCCAGAACTGTACACAGTACTCCATGTGTGGTCTGACTAGTGATTTGTAAAGTGATAGGACTATGTTCTTATCACGGGCATCTATGCCCCTTCTGATGCAACCCATTATCTTATTGGCCTTGCCAGCAGCTGCCTGACACTGTTTTTTGCAGCTTAGTTTGCTGTTTATTAAAATTCCTAGATCCTTTTCCATGTCAGTGTTACCGAGTGTTTTACCATTTAGTATGTACGGGTGACTTGCATTTTTCCTTCCCATGTGCATAACTTTACATTTATCAGTGTTAAACCTCATCTGCCACTTATCTGCCCAAGCCTCCAATCTATCCAGATCCCTCTGTAGTAGTATACTGTCCTCATCAGTGTAAATTACTTTACACAGTTTAGTGTCATCTGCGAAAATTGATACTTTACTATGCAAGCTTTCTACAAGATCATTAATAAATATATTGAAGAGAATAGGGCCCAATACTGACCCCTGAGGTACCCCACTAGTGACAGTGACCCAATCTGAGTGTGTACCGTTAATAACCACCCTCTGTTTTCTAACCTCTCGATAAGCTCATCCACCGGGGCATGGGATACGCATCGAATTTGGAAATCTCGTTTAGTTTAAGAGAATCGTTACAGAACCATAACATCCTGTCTGGTTTGGGTATTAACACTATAGGACTGGCCCACTCACTTTTAGACTCCTCAATAACGTCTAGTTGTAGCATTAGCTGCACTTCCTCCAAGATGGCTTATCGCCGAGCCTCGAGTACCCGGTATGGTTTTAACCGGACTTTTGTTTGAGGTTCAGTGACAATGTCATGCTGAATTGTGGAAGTGCATTCCGGGATGTCTGAGAACACATCTGTGTTCCTACTGATGAACTCCCTGGCCTCCTGAGTCTGTTTAGAGGACAGGCTGTCAGTAATATTCACTGTGGCAACCGCTTCCCTTGCATCAGACAGAGGGAGCGGAACCTCCACCTCTAGAATACCGTTCTCCCTATCTTTCCAATGTTTGAGTAAATTCACATGGTACACCTGCTTTGACTTTCGCTGCCCTGGCTGGTGTACCTTGTAGTTTACCTCTCCAACTTTTTTGATTAGTTCATAGGGTCCCTGCCAACTAGCCAGGAACTTACTGTCCGCGGTCAATACCAGAAGCAAATCTCGATCTCCCGGGTTAAAGATCCGGACCCGAGCCTGTCGATTATAGACCCGACTTTGAGCTCGTTGAGCTGCCTCCATATGCTCTCTGTCAAGAGGCAACACAGTTTCCATACGTTCCTGCATCTGGGTGACGTATTCAATAATACTTTTATATGGGGTAGGTTGTTGCTCCCACGCCTCTTTAGCTATGTCTAACAGACCACGAGGATGTCTGCCATATAGCAGTTCGAATGGCCAGAACCCAGTAGAGGCCTGGGGCACCTCTCGCACTGCGAACATAAGATAGGGCAGAAGGAGGTCCCAGTCCTTCCTATCCTTAGACACCACTCTTTTTAACATTTTTTTTATGTTTGGTTAAACCTTTCTACCAGTCTGTCAGTTTGCAGATAAACGGACGTCCATAGCTGTTTGATGTGCAGCAACTTGCAGAGTTTCCTCATGACCTTGGACATAAAAGTGGTCCCCTGGTCAGTCAGAACCTCTTTAGGTAGCCCCACTCGGGAAAACATCTCCATTAACTCTTTAGCTATAAGTTTGGCCGATGTATGTCGCAGTGGCACCGCCTCCGGATGCCGAATGGCATAATCTAGGATGATCAAGATGTGTTTGTGTCCTCTAGCGGACTTTGGTACTGGACCTATGAGGTCCATAGAGATTCGCTCAAACGGTACCTCGATGATCAGGAGAGGTACTAAGGGACTGCGGAAAAGGTGCTGGGGGCTAGTTGTTTGACAGGTTGGCGCAAATTCGTCCACTTCTCTAAACACACTGGGCCAGTAAAACCGTTGAAATATTTAGTGCTGTGTTTTCTGCATTCCCAGATAACCCCTGAAAACATGTTAGTGGGCCAACTCTAACACGAGTTTGCGATAAGCCTGGGGCACCACAAACTGTTCAATATGTTCAACCCACAGCTGGTTTACCTGATACAGCATATTCTGATGAACCACAAAACAGGGAAACATCGACTTGCCCCCAGGTTGTTGTGGTTCACCATCAATTCACAGGTCTGTGACTGAAAAGCTGTTTGATTATTTTTTATCTAATTTCCATATATTTTGGTGTGCTTAAAACAAATAAAATATTGAAAAATCTCCTAGACGTCATGATTTGCCGCAAAATTGTCTTCAAATCTATCTTTTTATTTTATTTTACATTTTTGGTATTTTTTTTTATATTATGGGTTGTTAACTAAATTTAAAGTCCAAATTACTATTAATTAATTCACATAAGTGCATTTAAGATATAAAATGCCCCAAAAAACTTAAAGGGGTTGTAAAAAAAAAATAATATATATAGCACTGGAAATCTGTTGGTCAGCAATATATACATAAGCTAAGCAAGTTTTAGTTCTCTTCTTGGCCCTTTGTTATTTGCAGGTAAACAATATCTGCCCCTCCCCCACTGCAAAGGGGGTGAATACAAGTGCTGCTCTGAGTGACATGTCTGACTACTGGGATACTCAGCAGCATGTATATGTAAGCCTCAGCCCTGAGTCTGTGCTTCTAATGGTAGAAGGGGTTAATCTTTCCTGAAGAATCTGACTTTGAAGATGATACAAGACCAAAATTGTTTTCTCAGGAGGAGATGAATGATTTGGTAAGAGAATTGAATCTTCCCAAAGATGCCGCTGAGTTCCTCGGATCAAGGCTGAAAAGCAGGAATTTATTGTTGCCAGGAGTGTCATCTTCACGGTTCCGACATCGGAAAAAGAGTTTCTTCCTTACTTCGCCCAGGAAGACAAGTTGTTTTATTGCATCTATGTCGAAGGTCTGATGGGGCAATTTAAAATGCTATATGATTCAGAGCAATGGCATCTTTTAATAGATTCTTCAAAAAGAAGTCTCAAAGCAGTTTTACTCCACAACGGTGGTTATTACGCTTCCATACCTGTAGGTCATTCCGTACACTTGAAGGAAACCTACGAGAACTTGGAATTGGTTCTTCATAAACGTAAATATGAAGACCATGGTTGGCATTTGTGTGGGGACTTGAAGGTCTTGTCCATGCTTGGTCACCAAGTTTCCAGGCATGTCGGAGGCAATATTGAAGGAAGGTGTGTTTATCGGACCAGACATTAGAAGGCTTATAGTTGATCAAGAGTTTGTCAATGACGGATCCTCAAAAAGAAGGGTGGATTGCATGTACAGAAATTTTTAGGCAATAACAAAGATTCTCACTACAAAAAGATCGTCAAACGAATTTCAAGCTTTAGGTTGCCTGAAGAGTTTGAAAGTGCATTTCCTTCAGTCCTACCTTGACTACTTTTCTGAAAATTTGGAAGCCGTGAGTGAGGAACAAGGTGAACGATTCCACCAAGACATTAAAGAGATGGAAAGGAGATTCCAGGGAAAATGGAGCATTAAAATGATGGCAAACTACTGTTGAATGCTTTAGAGAGACATTCCAGATGCTGCTCACAAGCATGAATGCACTAAGAGGAGCCTCACAGGGAAGAAGAATTGAGTTTAGTGTGTGTAGGTGAGCTTATTTCAGTTCTAAAAAGAATCTTCATGAAAAAAGTGTAATAAATCTTAAATTTTATAAGTCTATTTCTATTTATTTTGATGTTTTGCCTTTAACATAGTTCCCTAAATTGTCAGGAAACGTGATGTCCTATGACAAAAAACTAAGATTACGTTGTTTTTTTTTGCAGACTTGTGAATTATTGCCACATTCTTCCAGGCTCGGGATAGGGTTGGGTCCTCGTGTTGTGCTGTACTGAAATTTTCCCCAGAGACGTTGAGGTCTGCCAACTCAGGAACTGGTGGCAAGTCCTCCACGTCTCCCACCATTACACTCAGTGGGGTTGTCTCCCCCTCTTCCACCGAAGTGGCGGTCAACCCTACTGCTGGCCCTTCGGCCTCAGGTTCCCACGGTTCTGGCCTTCCTCCTGAACAAGGCCAATCTCCTGGGATTACTCCTGACTCACAGGTATCAGTAACTCTCACAACTGGCCATAGGGCTGGGAAGTTTGGAAAGTCTCTCTCTATTATGAGTTCGTAGTGTCGTTTTGTGGCGACTGCCACCTCGTGGGTCCATCTGCTGGCTACCGTGGTTAAAGGCACCAGCGGGGTAGCCTTTTAAGTCTCCATGGACGCACATCACCCGACTTTCCGGCTAGTATACTCAGTGGACCGCACTATGATCACCAGGCTCCCTGAGTCCAGCAGTGCCTCCGCTTGAGTGTGTCCCACTTCCATTTGTCACAAGTGGTCTAGAGATTCCGGGGTACCTGTTGCACACAGTTTCCTGGCATATAGCGACTGACGGTAACCACAATTAGTGTCCATGGGCTCAACCTGATGAGGAAAGTCAGCCTTTACATGGCCAGGCTCCTAACACTGCCAGCAGACTAACGGAGCCAGGCCCATAGTGGGTACATCCCAGCTTCTGCCGTCTATATAGCAATCGTGTTGTAACAGCATGGTTTGTTTCTTGCTGCTGCCTGTTAGCCTCCTGTTGTTGCTGGTCGGTTTCTCACTGCTGCTGGTTAGCCTCCACAAGAGCCTTCATTATGGCCTCCATTTTGTCGAGGCTCCCTGTAACGGGGCACCGAAGGCACACTCGGTCTCCCATCAGCCAAAGACCTGCTGCTTAGCTTCGGGAGCGAGGATCTGTGTTTGGCCTTGTTCTTAGGGCGGCTTTGCTAGCTGGGAGGCTACCTGCTCCTAGGTCTGCCTTGAGCACCGACTTGTCTGGCTGTCGGTCATGTGACGCTGGCCACGTCACATTACCCTCACTATAAATACAAGCGGCCTGCTGGCTACAGGTTGCCTGTGAATTTCGTCCTATAGGCTGTGTACTTTATTGTTATTTAGCTCCCTCTGGAATTGAACCTCGATCCGCCTCTTGACACCTCTTCTGCCTGCTCCCTGTCACTTGACGCTACTTCTTGGATTTTGACCTCGGCTTGTTTACGGAGTTGCCTTTGCCTCTTCCCTTGTTCTGACGTGACCTCCTGGACTGACCTCGGCTAGTTGACCCGCCTCGCCTTCCGTGTTTGTTCTACCCCTTGTCCGCTTATTGTTACTTCTCAATGGCTGTCCTCTTTCCTGCTGTCTATTTCTCTCTGCTTGCACTTAGTAGGTTAGGGACTGTCGCCCAGTTGCTCTCCGTTACCTAGGGCGGGTGGTGCAAGTAGGCAGGGACAGGGGACCGGGTGGCAGCTCAGGGGGTGCACCTACGCTCTATCTTGATTCCCGTGACTCTACCGATGACAGAATCACAGGCCCAAATTCAGCATAGACCCTATACAGAGCCTTACCGAACATGTGCAGGGTCTTGCTCAAATAGTACAGGAATTTGGGGAGAGACTGCAAATTCAGGAGACAGTCTGAACTCCCCTATTCTTTCTCCCGGCACAGTTCAGGTGGAACCTCACATTAAATTGCCCGATCTGTTTTCGGTTGACCGCCAAAGTTTTTTAGCTTTCAAGGAAAGCTGTAAACTTTATTTTCGACTATGACCCCACTCCTCCAGCCCTGACCCACAGAGAGTTGGTATTATAATTTCCTTGCTTCAAGGGGACCCCCAGGAATTGGCCTTTTCTTTACCACCAGATTCCCCTTGTCTTAGCTCTGTGGACCTCTTTTTCCAGGCGTTAGGTGTTCTTTATGATGAACCTGACCAAGCCTCTGTGGCAGAATCCAATCTTAAGGCCCTCACTCAGGGAAATCGTCCTGTGGAGGATTATTATACGCAGTTTTGCAAGTGGTGTGTTTCTTCGGGCTGGAACGGACCAGCGCTCAAATGTCAATTTAAGGCAGGCTTGACTGAAAAGATAAAGGATATGTTGGTTTGTTATCCCTGTCCTGACTCTTTAGAGGAGACCATGATGCTAGCCATCAGACTAGATAGATGGATCAGAGAGAGACAGCAGGAGCATTTGTTTTGTCCTCATACCCTTCTTCAACCTGAGACTCCCCCCCCCCCCCCCCCCCCCCTTGAACCCAGGATGGAAGCCCACTCGGACGAGCCCATGCAATTCGGGATGACGCGAAGAGAACTATGTCGTCGTCGCGGCTCTTGTTTTTATTGTGGGGATCCCGAAAACTGGATCCGTCAGTGCCCTAAAGCTCCGCCTTCTGGAAAATCATCCAAGTCTGAGGGATTCAAGGACAAGGTACTCCCGGAGGTGGTAAGAAGTAAACTATTGCTGCCGGTTTCTATTGCCTTTGGGGTCTTAAAGGAGTCAGGAAATGCCTTTGTGGATTCAGGGTCAGCTTTTAGTTTTATTGATTACGAATTTGTTGATCAGATGGGAATTCCTATACTAGAATTACCCACCCCGATCCAGGTTGTCACCATCGATTCTACCCTCCTGCTAGGGGGCACAGTAAAACTCTGTACTCCGGAGGTTACCTTATCTGTAGGGATCTGCCACTCTGAGAAATGTTCCTTCTTTGTTTTAGAGAATCTTCCAGTTCAGGTAGTCCTTGGTATGCCCTGGCTTCAGCAACACAATCCGGTCATTAACTGGAGTTCGGGCGAGTTAGAGAGATTGGGGCCTAACTGTAATTCTTGCTTAACTGTAGTTCAAGCTGGGGTCTCATCAGATATTCCATATTTTATTGCTGATTATTCAGATGTTTTTTCCACCACTGAGACAGATACTCTCCCTCCCCATAGGTCTTATGACTGTGTTATTGACTTGATACCTGAGTCCAAATTTCCTAAAGGACGGATTTATAATCTGTCCAGTCCTGAGCGCAAGTCCATGAAAGACTACATCCAGGAGAGTCTCAAGAAGGGACATATTAGGCCCTCCACCTCTCCCCTGGGAGCAGGATTCTTTTTCGTTAAAAATAAAGACGGTGGTCTCAGACCCTACATTGACTACAGAAATTTGAATAAAATTACTATTAGGAATCAGTATTTCATCCTGTTGATTCCTGATTTGTTTAACCAAATTTTGGGTGCTTCTTGGTTTTCTAAATTTGATTTGAGAGGAGCTTATAACCTAGTTCGTATTAAAGAGGGAGATGAGTGGAAAACTGCTTTTAATTCTCCAGAGGGACACTTTGAGTATCTGGTTATGCCATTCGGTCTTTGCAATGCCCCAGCTGTGTTTCAGAATTTCATGAATGATATTTTTAGAGAACTTATTGGCAAAGTTATGATTGTTTATCTCGATGATATTCTTGTATTTTCAACTGACTGGGATTCTCATGTGTCTCACATCAGACTGGTTCTTAAAATCCTCAGGGAGAACCATTTGTCTGTTAAATTAGAGAAATCTGTATTTGGAGTTCAAGAGATCCCCTATCTTGGCTATATTCTTACTCTTAATTCATTTAAAATGGATCCCAGTAAGGTTCAGGCTATCCAAAACTGGGTAAGACCATCCTCCTTAAAGGCACTCCAACGTTTTTTAGGATTCGCCAATTTTTACCGTAAATTCATAAAGAATTTTTCTGTTATTGCCAAACCCCTCACAGATCTAACAAAAAAAGGTTCTGATCTGGTTAACTGGACGTTGGAGGCCTGTCGAGCCTTTGATACCCCCAAAAATTGTTTCCAAATGGCTCCAGTCTTGGTTCAGCCCAATACCAAGAAACCTTTTGTGGTAGAGGTTAATGCCTCAGAGGATGGTGTGGGGGCCGTCCTTTCACAGGGGTCCTCTAACCTCACTAATTTAAGGCCATGCGCCTTCTTCTCTCGCAAGTTCTCTCCTTCAGAGGGAAATAACGATATTGGAATCTGCAAGTTAATGGCCATTAAATGGGCATTTGAGTAGTGGAGGCATTTTTTAGAAGGGGCTAGACACCGTATTACTGTTCTCACTGATCATAAGAACTTAGTGTTTCTTGAGGCGGCCAAACGCCTTAATGCTAGACAAGCCAGATGGGCCCTGTTTTTTACTCGTTTTTAACTTTTCTGTTACTTTCAGACCAGGTAGTAAAAATGTTAAGGCAGATGCCTTGTCCCAGAGTTTTAATGCATTCCAACCTCCTGATACCCCCCCGGAACCCATCTTGCCAACAAACATCTTTGTGGCAGCAGTTTCTGTGGATCTTTCCTCTGAGATTCAACAGGCTCAGCAACTTGCTCCTCCACAAACACCGGCAGATACGTTTTTTCCTGAATGCTTTCGTTCAATTATTGGGTGAATGTCATGACTCTATGCTCTGTGGTCATCCAGGTATTGCTGCCACTAAGAAATTGCTGCTGAGGTCTGAATGTCATGACCCGTGCTCTGTGGTCATCCAGGTATTGCTGCCACTAAGAAATTGCTGCTGAGGTCTTTCTGGTGGCCCACTTTGTCTAAAGATGTACAGTCTTATGTTTTAGCTTGCGATGTTTGTGCCCGTTCTAATACCCCAAGAACACATCCCGCTGGTGAAATACAACCACTGCCCATTCCCTGTAAGCCATGGCCTCACATCTCCATGGATTTTATTTCTGATCTGCCCCTCTCTGAGGGGAAGTCAGTGGTGTGGGTAGTGGTTGACCGTTTTAGCAAGATGGTGCACTTTGTTCCTTTAAGTAAGCTTCCTGATGGAATGATGCTGCACTCCGAAGTCAATTTTGCCATGGTCTTTCAGAGGGATTGAAAGATACATTTGCCTTTCATGAGAGACCTACCTCCTTGGAGTCTGCCATGTCTCGGGCCGTTCGTATTGACAGGCGTCTTAGAGAGAGAGGAGAGATCACTCCTTCCTGTCATACTCAGTCCAAGGACAGTGGGACAGTCTCATTCAGTGCGCAAGGGTCTCAGTCTCTCTCAATCCCCTCTGAGCAGGAACCCATGCAGCTGGGTTTACTTGCCTCTAACAACAGAGGATTCAGCTCTCAGAGGAGGGTTTGTTTCTGTTGTGGTGGTATAAATCATTTGGCAAATGTTTGTCCCTCTAGGAGATTCAGGGAGTTTTTTGAGAGTAATAAAGAAACAAAAAGAAAAAAGTCCTCTAAAAACATTCCATCTGTTACAATTGGCAAGGTTGATGCGGAAATTGAAGGTTTTCCGTTTGCTTGTAGTTCCCGTTTTGTCCTACCTGCCAGGGTGGCGCTAGAGAGCAAGAACATTGTTTGTGAGATTTTTGTAGATAGCGGAGCAGCTGTCAATCTCATTGATAATCAATTTGCTATAACACATGGTTTCCAGGTATGCACTTTGGGAAAGGACATACCTGTTTTTGCTATTGATTCCGCTCCACTTTCTCAAAAATCGTTAAAGGGCATAGTTCACAATATCCGTTTGACTGTGGGTGATGCTCATGTTGAGGATGTGTCATGTTTCGTCCTAAGCGGGTTACCTACTCCTCTAGTGTTGGGGCTACTCTGGCTCACTAAACATAACCCCACCATTGATTGGCAAGCGAGGCAAATAAATGGTTGGAGTGACTTTTGCAGAGAGAATTGCCTCTCGACGTCTCTTTCAGAGGTTTCTACTAAGACTGTACCATCCTTTCTCTCTGAATTTTCGGATGTGTTTTCTGAGTGTTGTGTTCAGGAGCTGCCCCCTCACCGGGAGTATGATTGCTCTATTAATCTCATCCCAGGCGCCAAGCTGCCTAAATCTCGTTTGTACAATCTCCCAACCTGAAAGGGTCACTATGCGTACTTATATCTCTGAGAGCCTTAGAAAGGGACACATATGACCCTCGAAGTCACCTGTTGCCGCTGTGTTGTTTTTTTTTGTTAAGAAAAAAGATGTTTCTTTAAGACCATGTTTGGATTTCAGGGAGCTGAACAGTATCACAATTCGTGACCCTTATCTGCTTCCTCTGATCCCAGACCTGTTTAACCAGATTGTTGGGGCTAAAGTTTTTTCCAAGTTGGATTTAAGAGGGGCATATAACCTGTTCAGGGTCAGAGAAGGGGACGAATAGAAGACTGCCTTCAATACCCCTGAAGGCCATTTTGAGTATTTGGTTATGCCTGTTTGATGAATGCTCAAGCCGTCTTCCAACATTTTGTGAACAGTATTTTTTATCATTTAATGGGGAAATTTGTACTAGTGTATCTAGATGACCTTTAGATTTTTTTCTCCTGATTTCAAAACTCATAGGGACCACCTACGTCAGGTCTTGCTCATTCTGCGGGAGAATAAATTGTACGCTAAATTGGAAAAATGTGTGTTTGCGGTTCCAGAAATTCAGTTTCTGGGTTTTCTCCTCTCTGCTTCTGGTTTTCGCATGGACCCCGAGAAGGTCCGCGCTGTGCTTGATTGGGAGCTTTTTGGGTTTTGCCAGTTATTACAGGAAGTTAATTTTGAATCATTCCTCTATTGTTAAGCCACTCACTGATATGACTAGAAAGGGGGTAGATTTTTCCTCCTGGTCGGTAGAGGCGCATAAGGCCTTTTCTAGTATCAAAGAGTTTTGCTTCCGCTCCCATCTTGGTACAACCTGATGTCTCTCTGCCCTTCATTGTTGAGGTGGATGCTTCTGAGGTGGGTGTGGGTGCAGTCTTGTCTCAGGGTCCCTCTCCTGCCAAATGGCGTCCGTGTGCCTTTTTCTCGAAGAAACTCTCCTCCGCAGAGAGAAATTACGATGTTGGAGATAGGGAGTTGTTGGTCATCAAGTTAGCTTTTGAGGAATGGCGCCATTGGCTAGAGGGAGCCAGACACCCTATTACCGTGTTTACCGACCATAAGAATCTGGCCTACTTGGAGTCAGCCAAGCTTCTGACCCTGAGACAGGCCAGATGGTCTTTGTTCTTTTCAAGGTTTAATTTTGTTGTCACGTTCCGCCCTGGGGTTAAGAATGAGAAGGCGGATGCCCTGTCACGTTGTTTTCTGGGAGGGGGGAACTTTGAAGACCCAGGTCCCATTTTGGCTGAAGGGGTGGTGGTCTCTGCTCTTTATCCTGAATTGGAGGCAGAGGGTTAGGCCGCCCAGGCAGAGGCTCCTGATCTTTGTCCTCTTGGGAGGTTGTTTGTGCCTCTCGCTTTACGACACAAGGTTTTTAAGGAGCACCACGATACTGTCCTTGCTGGGCACCCGGGGAGCAGAGCCACAGTGGATCTCATTGCTCGGAGATTCTGGTGGCCGGCGCTTCGTAAGTCGGTTGAGGGTTTTGTGGCAGCCTGCGAGACCTGCGCTCGTGCCAAAGTCCCTCATTCACGGCCATCAGGTCCTCTCCTCCCGTTACCCATTCCTTCCCGTCCTTTCACACATCTGTCCATGGACTTCATTACGGATCTGCCTCATTCCTCGGGAAAGACTGTGATTCTGGTGGTGGTGGACGGTTTTAGCAAAATGGCACATTTCATTCCTTTTCCTGGGTTGCCCAATGCTAAAACGCTGGCACAGGCATTTATTGATCACATTGTCAAATTGCATGGTATTCCTTCAGACATAGTCTCTGATAGGGGCACACAGTTTGTTTCCAGATTCTGGAAGGAATTCTGTTCTCGCTTGGGGGTTCGGTTTTCATTCTCTTCTGCTTTTTTCACCCGCAGTCGAATGGCCAGACAGAGCGTGTCAATTAGAATTTGGAGACATATCTGCGCTGTTTTGTGGCAGAGAATCAGGAGGATTGGTGTTCTTTTTTGTCCCTTGCTGAGTTTGCTTTAAATAACCATCGTCAGGAGTCCTCTGATAAGTCATATTTTTTGGTGCATATAGGTTTCATTTGCAGTTTGGGACATTCTCTGGAGAGGGGTCTTCTGGTTTACCTGATGAGGAGAGATTCTCCTCGTCTTTGTCATCTATTTGGCAAAAGATTCAGGATAATCTAAAGAGCATGAGTGAGAGATATAAGCGTGTGGCGGATTAGAGACGTGTGCCTGGTCCGGACCTGAATGTTGGTGATCTGGTGTGGTTGTCTACTAAAAATATCAAATTGAAGGTTCCCTCCTGGAAGTGGGGTCCTAAGTTTATTGGGCCTTACAAAATCTTGTCCGTCATCAATCCCGTTGCCTAGCGTCCTGATCTTCCGCAGACTTGGAAGATCCATAATGTTTTTCACAAGTCCCTATTAAAACCTTATGTCCAACCCACTGTACCCTCCTCTTTTCCTCAGTCTCCGATTATTGTTGATGGTAATCTTGAATTTCAGGTCTCTAGTATTGTGGACTCTTGTATTATCCTCGATTCTCTTCAGTACCTCGTTCATTGGGAGGGTTATGGTTCTGGGGAGAGGATGTGGGTTCCAGATGCGGACATTAAGGCCACTCGTCTTATCTTGGCGTTCCATAGGTCCCATCCTCCGAAGGTGGGCTCTGAGTGTCTGGAGTCCACTCGTAGAGGGAGGGGTACTGTCACCGCCAGATCTATGAGAAGTTCTGACAGACGTTCTTCAGTACCTCCTGCATGATGTTCTTTTGTTTTTGGTTTCGCTTTGACATCTCTTCTCCCTCTCCCATCTGTCATCTATTAGCAGTGATTGCCTCCCTTTATATCCCCTCCCATACTGCCTCACTTTGTGGTTTATACTACTTCCTGGATTGTGCTCACTGCTAGAAGTTTGCTACTGCTGCTTCCTCAGTTAAGTCTATCCATTTATTTGTGTTTTCCTGTTGGCTTGATTCTAGGTGACCCTGACTCCCTCCGTATTAAGTGCAGGGAGCCGGTGGTCGTGTCCCCTCACTATTATAGGGTTTTCAGGTGTCACTTAGTCTAGGTACGTGGACATGCAACTTTCTATCACAGAGATCTTTGCATGGGCTGAGCAGTCAGGGAGAGCTCTAGGGCTTTAATAGGGCTCACCCTTTTGTTCCTTAGTTTGGGATCAAGTCAGTCGGATATTTATTTGTTACTTCTTGTTTTCTGCAACACCATCCGTGACACCAATGCCAGAAGTCTAGCAAGTAAAATGGAGGAGCTAGACTATATGGTACTAGAGGAACACATAGATGTAGTTGGTGTGGCTGAGAAATGGCTGGACTGTTCTCATGAATGGGCTGTTAATATTCAGATTTTAAATTCTTTAGGAGATACAGGTCCAATAGAAAAGGTCGTGGCATGTGCCTGTATGTGAGGGAGAGTATGAAAGAGAAATAATACTTGATGTAATTTATAGACCCCCTAACATCACAGGATAATGAAGTTGAGCTGCAGAGGTCGCACTATGTTTTTTGCAGAAGAGTAAAAATACTCTTCTGAGCATTTTTGAGGAGTATTTTTTACCCGATGAGGATGAAAGTTGCGGTAGTTCAAATAGATAATGCGTAGGCCTACAGTTTCTCAAATCTGTGTTAGAGGCTCAGTTTGGAGCCTCTGTTGCAGATTCTGTCGAAAGACCAAGCAAAAAAGACTTCAAAAGATTAAAATAGACAAATCGCCAGGACCGGATGGCATACACCCCCGTATCCTAAGGGAAATAAGTAATGTCATAGCCAGAACCTTATTTCTGATATTTGCAGATTCTATACTGACAGGGAATGTCCCACAGGATTGGCGCATGGCAAATGTGGTGCCAATATTCAAAATGGGTCCAAAAACACAGCCTGGAAACTATAGGCCGGTAAGTTTAACATCTGTTGTGGGTAAACTGTTTGAAGGTTTTCTGAAAGATTCTATGTTAGAGCATCTTAACGGATATAAGCAAATAACGCCATATCAGCATGGCTTCGTGAAGGATCGGTCATGTCAAAATAATTTAATCAGTTTCTATGAGGAGGTAAGTTGTAGACTTGACAGCGGCGAGTCAATGGATGCTGTGTATATGGGTAAACTGTTTGAAGGTTTTCTGAAAGATTCTATGTTAGAGCATCTTAACGGATATAAGCAAATAACGCCATATCAGCATGGCTTCGTGAAGGATCGGTCATGTCAAAATAATTTAATCAGTTTCTATGAGGAGGTAAGTTGTAGACTTGACAGCGGCGAGTCAATGGATGCTGTGTATCTGGACTTCTCCAAAGTATTTGACACTGTACCACATAAAAGGTTAGTATATAAAATGAGAATGCTCTGACTGGGAGAAAACGTCTGTAAGTGGGTAAGTAACTGGCTCAATGATAGAAAACAGAGGGTGGTTATTAACGGTACATACTCAGATTGGGTCACTGTCACTAGTGGAGTACCTCAGGGGTTAGTGTTGGGCCCTATTCTCTTCAATATATTTATTAATGATCTTGTAGAAGGCTTGCATAGTAAAATATAAATTTTCGCAGATGACACTAAACTGTGTAAAGTAATTAACACTGAAGAGGATAGTATACTACTACAGAGCGATCTGGATAGACTGGAGGCTTGGGCAGATAAGTGACAGATGAGGTTTAACACTGACAAATGTAAAGTTATGGACATGGGAAGGAATAATGCAAGTCACCCGTACATACTAAATAGTAAAACACTCGGTAACACTGACATGGAAAAGGATCTAGGAATTTTTATAAACAGCAAACTAAGCTGCAAAAACCAGTGTCAGGCAGCTGCTGCCAAGGCCAATAAGATAATGTGTTGCATCAAAAGGGGCATAGATGCCCGTGATGAGAACATAGTCCTACCATTTTACAAATCATTAGTCAGACCACACATGGAGTACTGTGTACAGTTCTGGGCGCCAGTGAACAAGGCAGACATAGCAGAGCTGGAGAAGGTCCAGAGGAGGGCAACTAAAGTAATAACTGGGGCAACTACAGTACCCTGAAAGATTATTAAAATTAGGGTTATTCACTTTAGAAAAAAGACGACTGAGGGGAGATCTAATTACTATGTATAAATATATCAGGGGTCAGTACAGAGATCTATCCCATCATCTATTTATCCCCAGGACTGTGACTGTGAAGAGGGGACATCCTCTGCGTCTGGAGGAAAGAAGGTTTGTACACAAACATAGAAGAGGATTCTTTATGGTAAGAGCAGTGAGACTATGGAACTCTCTGCCTGAGGAGGTGGTGATGGTGAGTACAATAAAGTAATTCAAGAGGGGCCTGGATGTATTTCTGGAGTGTAATAATATTGCAGGATACAGCTACTAGAGAGGGGTCGTTGATCCAGGGAGTTAATCTGATTGCTTGATTGGAGTCGGGAAGGAAATTTTTATTCCCCTAAAGTGAGGAAAATTGGCTTCTACCTCACAGGTTTCTTTTTTTTGCCTTCCTCTGGATCAACTTGCAGGATGACAGGCCAAACTGGATGGACAAATGTCTTTTTTCGGCCTTATGTACTATGTTACTATATGCAGCACTTTTTTGTCCTGTAAAAAGACAGATCCCGAAAAAAAACTGAATGGATCCCATCATAGTCCATGGAGTCTGTTCAGCTTCTTCCCTGTGAGGCGACAGGAGGGGGGGATTGAGCAGGGTCACTAGTGGGGTGACAGAAGGAGGGGGGAGCAGGGTCACTAGTGGGGTGACAGGAGGAGGGGGAGCAGGGTCACTAGTGGGGGGGATCCTATTAGATTTTGTGTCTCCCTTTTCTCTATTATTGTAGGTTATGTCCTCATCATAACTATTCTGCACACCTAGAGACTACACTCCTCATTATCCTGCAGCCGGAGGGGGGTGCTAGTTATGGGGTGATAGCAAGGTGGGCAGAAAAACAACTCTCCCAAACCCCCCCCCAAGCCGGCTCTACAAGGTTGCCGGGTGAACACATGCCTGGGAGCAGCTCATTTTTTATTTTTATTTTTATCTTTATTTAATTTATATTTTTATTATAAGTTTCAAGTAGAACAATAGGTAACAGGGATACCAAGGTTTCGGCTCGCAGGCCATATTAAAGTGGTACAATGACATAGCAGATAGAATATATATACGACCGTACAGCGCCATTCATGGTTCGGTACACAAATCAATCACTATCGAACTCTAGGGGGAGTAGACTCAGTGAGGTGTATGTGATATATAACAAGCGGGAGAGGTCATCCTCAGGGCATTTAGGACTATAACAGAAGGACGGAAAGATGTCTTTCACATAAGAGCCCTAGCACATTAAGTGGCATTGCTAAATGGTTGCGTATTTATATTCTATTCTAATGACACTCCAGTAGGTCGCTCTGCGATTTAGGAGATCTATATTTAGACCACAAGGACCATTTTTTGAGAAAGGTTACATGGGTACGTGTTTCCCAGGATGACAATTCCTCAAACCTGTGAATCTGATCGATTTTTTTTTAATCCATTGTTCTATAGGCGGGACTACTGGTTGTAGCCAGTATTTCGGAAGCTGTAGCCGAGCAGCGAGTAGCATCTGTGAGCAGAGGCGTACATAGGAATCACTGGGCCCCATAGCAAAAATCTGAATTGGGCCCCTTAACCCCGCCCACTACCCACCATGGCCCCTCCCACTTCCTGACCTTGCTCCTCCCATGCCACACCCCCATTAAATAAATTTATACATGACCTACAGAAACTGTTAGGGGTTTCCTGGGGGTGACCTGTCACATGGGATATCTGCTGCAGCCTGCAGGTCTCCTTATTTGGGGTGCCATGTTAGGCTACTTTCACACTTGCGTTCGGGTCTCCGCTTGTGAGTTCCGTTTGAAGGCTCTCACAAGCGGCACCAAACGGATCCGTCCAGCCCTAATGCATTCTGAGTGGATGCGGATCCGCTCAGAATGCATCAGTATGGCTCCGTCTGTCCTCCGCTCCACTCAGCAGGCGGACACCTGAACGCTGCAGCGTTCGGGTGTCCGCCTGGCCGTGCGGAGGCAAACGGATCCGTCCAGACTTACAATGTAAGTCAATGGGGACGGATCCGTTTGAAGTTGACACAGTATGGCTCAATTTTCAAACGGATCCGTCCCCCATTGACTTTCAATGTAAAGTCAAAACGGATCCGTTTGCACTATCATGAACAAAAAAAAAAATGTTTTGTTTTTTTTGTTTTGTTCATGTTAATGCAAACGGATCCGTTCTGAACGGATCTAAGCGTTTGCATTATAGGTGCGGATCCGTCTGTGCAGACACCAGACGGATCCGCTCTGAACGCAAGTGTGAAAGTAGCCTTAAAGGGAATCTGTCACTAGCAATTTACCCCCAATTTTTTTTTCATGAATTCATGTTTAACAGAGTACCTGTTTTCCATCTGTCTTGTTCTTTTGATTGTGAGTCTTGTCATTTCTTCAAAAAATCGATTCTTATGATATGTAAATGACGCGGTAAGGAGCCCAGAGGGGCGTTATTCTTTCTCCACTGTGCCCAGGAACGCCCCTCTGAAGTGCCGTGCCCGGCTAAATTTGAAAACTAATAACGCCTCCAAGTTCATCTAAATCGCCTCCCAAATCCGATCCTCCTCTCGCTGGCATCCCAAATCCCGCGCAGGCGCAGTGCCGCCGATTGCCTGCGCTATGATAAGATGACTGACTGCACTGCGCCTGCGCAGGATTTGGGATGCCGGCGAGAGGAGGATCGGGGTGTTTGCCGCAGAGCGCGGCACTGAGGAGGGGGGGTGTTGAGCACTTAGCCGCGCCTCTGGGAGGCGATTTAGATGAACTTGGAGGTGTTATTAGTTTTCAAACTTAGGCGGGCACGGCACTTCAGAGGGGCGTTCCTGGGCACCGTGGAGAAAGAATAACGCCCCTCTGGGCTCCTTACAGCTTCATTTACATATCATAAGAATCGATTTTTTGAAGAAATGACAAGACTCACAATCAAAAGAACAAGACAGATGGAAAAAAGGTACTCATGGATCCATGTTTAATAAAGTACCTTTTTTCCATCTGTGTTCTTCTTTTCCATGTCAGTCTTGTCCTTTCTTCTAAAAATCGATTCTTAGGATATGCAAATGACGCTGTAAGGACTGGAGCCCAGAGGGGCGTTTTTCTTTCTCCACGGTGCCCAGGAACGGTGCCCCTCTGAAGTGCCGTGCCCGCCTAAATATGAAAACTACTAACACCTCCATGTTTAGCTGAATCGCCTCCCAGAGGCGCGGCTAAGTCCTCAACACCCGCCCCCCTCCTCAGCGCCGCGCTCTGCAAACACCCGATCCTCCTCTCGTCGGCGTCCCAAATCCCGCGCAGGCGCAGTGCCGGCGATTGCCTGCGAGGAGAGGAGGTTTTTGCGACCAAACCAGGACAATGTCGGGTTGGATCGGGCCAGATTATCTATTGAATCAAAAAGTGATTGCTTTAAAGGGGTGTAGTTAAGAGAAAAAAGTTCAGCTACTTCAGAACTGATCTTTACCCCTAAGTATGTTATATTAGGAGAGGACCAATTAAATGGGGAGTCCAACATCAGTTGGTGTCTGGTTGCCCGTGATATGCCTGAACAGAGGACCAATGACTTGCTGGCGTTGATTTTGAAATCTGACAAGGTACTATATATGTTTAAATGAGTCTGAATTCGAGGTAAGGAGACCTTCGGATTAACCGTCATTATCAGAACGTCATCTGCAAAGGCAGCTAACTTCTGTTCCCTACCTCCCAAACATAGACCTACCACCTCCTGGTCCAATCTTATAGTGGCAAGCAGTGGCTCGAGAGCCAGTATAAATAAGAGGGGTGATAGGGGGCAACCTTGGCGCATCCCATTTCTAATGGAAAATGGGGAGGATAGGGTGCCATTGACTAGGACCGAGGCAGTTGCATATTTATACATTGAAAAGGTCGCTTGAATGAAGGGGTCAGGTATGCCGAATTTCGACAAAACGTGTTTTAGGTAAGACCAGTTGATCCGATCGAATGCTTTTTCCGCATCCGTACTAAGTAAAAGCAAGGGCGAGGAGATCCGTTTTTGGCGTGGCAGAGGGTATTGATCACCCTGGTGGTGTTATCTTTGCCCTCTCTGTTGCGGATAAAGCCGACCTGGTCACCATGAATTACCTGGGGGAGGAGGATAGCTAATCTGTTGGGGGGGCGCCATAATGGTCTGGGGTGTTTTTTCCTTCAGTGGAACAATGGAGCTTCAGGAAGTGCAGGGGCGTCAATCAGCCGCTGGCTATGTCCAAATGTTGCAGAAAGCGTTACTCATGACTGAGGGCCCTCGTCTGTGTGGTAACGACTGGGTTTTTCAACAGGACGAGGCTACAGTACACAATGCCTGCATGGACTTCTTCCAGAAGAATAACATTACTCTTTTGGCCCATCCTGCAGGTTCCCCTGATCTAAATCCAATTGAGAACCTTTGGGGATGGATGGCAAGGGAAGTTTACAAAAATGGACAACAGTTCCAGACAGTAGATGGCCTTCGTGCGGCCGTCTTCACCCCTTGGAGAAATGTTCCCACTCACCTCATGGAAACGCTTGCATCAAGCATGCCGAAATGAATTTTTGAAGTGATAAACAATAACGGCGGAGCTACTCATTATTGAGTTGATGTTTGGAAGTTGGATTTCTGTTTTGGGGGTTTAGTTTTTTTTGGGAGGTGTGGTCCTAAACTTTTGATCAGCTGAAAAACAGCCTGTTTCAGTTTATTTGTTGTTTTCATTAAATTGAATTCTCAAGAAATGTTTTGTCTCGCTCCCATTTCTTCTTGTTGCATGTTGAAGCTCTACTTGGAACCTTGTTAAGATCCAGCCATGCTAGATATGATTTTTTTTATTTTTTGTCTTAAACTTTTGATCAGGACTGTATATTACATATATATATATATATATATATATATATATATATAAACTTTTTTTTTTTACAATCTATGGTGTGTAGGGTCTCGCTCTGGTAGACAGGATTAGCGGACGCAGTATAGAGGCAACTCAATTTCTTTGGATCAAGCGTTCAGTGTTTTATTCACACTTTAGGCAAGTGACAAAACAAGCAGTCGTATTTCAGCAAAAAGTCACCTTGCAGTGTTGGTGGTAATTTAGACCATGCGGCAATTCTGCCTCATCTGTCTGAGGCATCTGTCTGAGGCATCCGTTAACATGCAGTTTTTTTTTTGTATACTTTAAACAAAAAATCCAACACTTCTATTATTTTCATTGTTCTGCTCATCTAACGGAGCAGAACGACAGAAATAAATAAATAGTGGGGGTGTGAGCGGGGCCTAAGAGTTGGGTACGCAGGGAACCTTTACTGGTCTAACTAACATAAAGCAATTATGGCGAAGTGATAAAGTCCAGTCCAATATGGCGAATCTTCACTGTACTTTATTACTACACACTCAGTGTGTGATGTATGTAATGCAGTGTGTGATGGATGCAGTGACGTAGCGTGGGTTACCAGAACCCAAGGCAAGCCAAGTATTGTGCACCCCCCCAACCTGTGACCACGCCCCTTTTTACAAATAATGCAGTAGATGTCACCCGCAGTCCTACGTTACACCACAGATAACACAGTAAAAACTCTGAGTACAGATAATGTAGTAGATGGGTGTGAGCCCCCAGAATTCAGAACATGCACAGTGTGGCCTAAATTCTATATCCATTCTATATATTTGGATGGACATAACATACATTGCTATGAAATATACAGGAGAATACATCATCATACCTTTTACATCCAGTGACATCTCCTGTGATGAAGACTTTCCTCAGCATGTTCATTCTGAGATAGGACCGTCATGATAACTTCTTTCAGCCGCGTCTCGGCTCTGTAGAACTTCACAGATTTTTTTATTTTTTATTTCTCACTTTACTATCATCCTCAGATAACAGACCTTCCCTCCCCCCGTAGTGCCCATAACTATAATTCCCTCTATGTAATTATAATATATAGTGGCTCCTCTGTATTATTATTATTATTTCTCCCTCTGTATTATTAATATTATAAATGGGCCCCCTCTGTAGTATTATAGTAATAATTATGCCCCTCTTCAGCCCCTCCAGCATACAGTCCCATGTAAGACATCACTTCCCTGCCTTCACCTCCTCCAGCATACAGTTCCATGTAACATACAGCACTCTCCTGCCTTCAGCCCCTACAACATACAGTCCCATGTAAGATACATCACTATCCTTCCTTCAGCCCCTCCAGCATACAGTCTCATGTAAGACACATCACTTCCCTGCCTTCAGCCCCT
The DNA here is from genome assembly GCF_014858855.1 of Bufo gargarizans. Lineage (NCBI taxonomy): Eukaryota > Metazoa > Chordata > Amphibia > Anura > Bufonidae > Bufo > Bufo gargarizans. The sequence continues at coordinate 221,452,422 of NC_058084.1, forward strand.
ACAGCATACAGTCCCATGTAAGACACATCACTTCCCTGCCTTCAGCCCCTCCAACATACAGTCGTGGCCAAAAGTTTTGAGAATGACACAAATATTCGTTTTCACAAAGTTTGCTGCTAAACTGCTTTTAGATCTTTGTTTAAGTTGTTTCTGTGATGTAGTGAAATATAATTACACGCACTTCATACGTTTCAAAGGCTTTTATCGACAATTACATGACATTTATGCAAAGAGTTAGTATTTGCAGTGTTGGCCCTTCTTTTTCAGGACCTCTGCAATTCGACTGGGCATGCTCTCAATCAACTTCTGGGCCAATTCCTGACTGATAGCAACCCATTCTTTCATAATCACTTCTTGGAGTTTGTCAGAATTAGTGGGTTTTTGTTTGTCCACCAGCCTGTTGAGGATTGACCACAAGTTCTCAATGGCATTAAAGGGAACCTGTCACTGGGATTTTGTGTATAGAGCTGAGGCCATGGGTTGCTAGATGGCCGCTAGCACATCCACAATACCCAGTCCCCATAGCTCTGTGTGCTTTTATTGTGTAAAAAAAACAACGATTTGATACATATGCAAATTAACATAAGAGTCATATCTTACTTGTGTGACCAGAGAAGAGTCATATTTTCAAGCTCTGACTCATCTCTGGTTAATTTGTATCAAATCGTTTTTTTTACACAATAAAAGCACACAGAGCTATGGGGACTGGGTATTGTCGATGTGCTAGCGGCCATGCAGCAGCCCATGGCCTCAGCTCTATACCCAAAATTCCGGTGACAGGTTCCCTTTAAGATTTGGGGAGTTTTTAGGCCATGGACCCAAAATGTCAACGTTTTGGTCCCCAAGCCACTTAGTTATCACTTTTGCCTTATGGCACAGTGCTCCATCGTGCTGGAAAATGCATTGTTCTTCACCAAACTGTTGTTGGATTGTTGGAAGAAGTTGCTGTTGGAGGGTGTTTTGGTACCATTCTTTATTCATGGCTGTGTTTTTCGGCAAAATTGTGAGTGAGCCCACTCCCTTGGATGAGAAGCAACCCCACACATGAATGGTCTCAGGATACTTTACTGTTGGCATGACACAGGACTGATGGTAGAGATCACCTTTTCTTCTCCGAACAAGCCTTTTTCCTGATGCCCCAAACAATCGGAAAGAGGCTTCATCGGAGAATATGACTTTGCCCCAGTCCTCAGCAGTCCATTCACCATATTTTCTGCAGAAGATCAATCTCTCCCTGATGTTTTTTAGGAGAGAAGTGGCTTCTTTGCTGCCCTTCTTGACACCAGGCCATTTTCCAAAAGTCTTCGCCTCACTGCGTGCAGATGCGCTCACACCTGCCTGCTGCCATTCCTGAGCAAGCTCTGCACTGTTGGCACTCCGATCCCGCAGCTGAATCCTCTTTAGGAGACGATCCTGGCACTTGCTGGACTTTCTTGGACACCCTGAAGCCTTCTTAACAAAAATTGAACCTCTTTCCTTGAAGTTCCTATAAATTGTTGATTGAGGTGCAATCTTAGTAGCCACAATATCCTTGCCTGTTAAGCCATTTTTATGCAATGCAATGATGGCTGCACGCGTTTCTTTGCAGGTCACCATGGTTAACAATGGAAGAACAATGATTTCAAGCATCACCCTCCTTTTAACAGGTCAAGTCTGCCATTTTAACCCAATCAGCCTGACATAATGATCTCCAGCCTTGTGCTCGTCAACATTCTCACCTGATTTAACAAGACGATTACTGAAATGATCTCAGCAGGTCCTTTAATGACAGCAATGAAATGCAGTGGAAAGTTTTTTTTTGGGATTAAGTTAATTTTCAAAGACAGACTATGCAATTCATCTGATCACTCTTCATAACATTCTGGAGTATATGCAAATTGCTATTATAAAAACTTAAGCAGCAACTTTTCCAATTTCCAATATTTATGTAATTCTCAAAACTTTTGGCCACGACTGTACAGGCCCGTGTAAATATCACACTCCCTCTCTGCCGTCTGCCTTCAGGCCCTCCAGCATACAGTCCCATGTAAGATACATCACACTCCTGCCTTCCAGCCCTTCTTGTAAACAGTCCCATGTAAAATGCATCACTCGTCCTGCTTTCAGCCCCTCCAGCATATAGTCCCATGTAAGATACAACTCCCCCTTGCCTTCAGCCCCTCCAGCATACAGTCCCACGTAAGACACAGCACTTCCCTGCCTTAGCCCCTCCAGCATACAGTCCCATGTAAAATACATTACTCCCTGCCTTTAGCCCCTCCAACATACAGTCCCATGTGAAATATTAAACTCCCCCTGCCTTTAGCCCCTCCAGCATACAGCCCCTGTAAATAATATCATCCTCCCACTCTTCGCCGCTGGCCTTCATCCCCTCCAGCATACAGTCCCATAAGATACATCACTCCCCCTGCCTTCCAGCCCTTCTTGCAAACAGTCCCATGTAAAATTCCCCACTCTTCCTGCCTTCAGCCTCTCCAGCATACAGTCCCATGTAAATAATATCACCCCCACTACCTTCTCTTCAGACCCCTCTAACATACAGTCTCCAGTGCAAGGATTATTCCTCCTCCCTTCAGCCCCTGCAACAACAACAAAAAAGTAAACATACCAGGCAATATTCTCCTCCACACACTCACTTGGAGCCTCTGCTCCTCTCTCCAACAACGTGCTCTGTAGAATCTCCTGCAATATTGAGGCCCCGCCCCCTGGTTGACGAGACTCTGCCTCTTCGCCCGACATCATACCTCCTAGGAGCAACTCCATTCTAGTCACTATGGTCGTTCTACTGCCTCATAGGCTTCAGGCCACTAGCCTAGACTGAAGCCTATGAGGAAGAACGGAGGGGATGGGAGCCACAGGCTCCCGTGGCCCTCATTGAAGTGCTTGCTGCCTGGCGCTCCCTGCAATTTTGTGCCCGGGCCAGCGCCCCTCCCCCATGCTACACCACTGGATGTATGTGATGTGTGTGAAGCAGTGTGTGATTATGTGATGCAGTGTGTACATCACACACTGCACTAGATACATATCGAAACATTGCTGCACTTTCACCTTGTGGTGCAGGTCAGACTGGATGTCCAGGCTCCCCTGCAGTCGTCCAGCACTCCATTCCTCTTCAGCTTGACGCCATGTTTGCTAGCGCAGCGCTGCCCCTGCTCTCCTCATACATCAGGACTTGGGAGCCGGCCCCTGCTCCTTTCAACTCCTGCTGGCTTTCCCTGCTGCAGGGTGCTGTATTGCTCTGGCGCCTGCCCAAACTAACCAATAGCAAAGCTCTGTACTGTATGGAGCTTTGCTATTGGTAATTTCAGGCACAGGCAGCATCGCTGCATTGCCTGTGCCGTTCACAGCGCTGCTGAATGTAGGGGAAAAATCTAAGCGTATTGGTACGCCTTAGACTTCTTTCAGAGAGTAAAACAGCTTGAACAGGCATCTATGATGCTTGTACAGGCGTTATTGCAATCTCTGTTCAGCTGTATAACCGAATAGACCGGACTGAAAAGACTGGTACAGTGGTAACAATGGGAGATTCTAACTTCCCAGATATTAACTGGGGTCATTGTTCTGCCTCAGATGCAGAGGGGAGAAGATTTCTTAACTTGCTACAGGACCACTTTATGGGCCAGTTTGTAGAAGATCACACTACGGGTGATGTTTTGTTGGATCTGGTAATTTCTAATGATGCAGAGCTTGTTAGAAATGTTACTAGTAGAGAAACACCAGGTAGTAGTGACCATAATATAATTATATTCCCCCTGAACTATAAAATGCAAATTCTGGCTGGGAGGGCAAAAACACTGAATTTTAAAAGGCCAATTTTCCTAGGTTAAGGGCAGCATTTCAGGGCGTAGACTAGGAGTATCTATTGTCACATAATAAGGGCTTGTTCACACGAACATAAGGGATCCATGCCCGTGCTGCGGGCTGCATTCGGGTCCACATTGCATCACGGATGTGGGCCCATTCAAGTGAGATGCGGTGCGGAATGGAACGAAAGCACTACGGAGGGCTTCTGTGGTATTTAGTTCCACAAAAAGATGGAACTTGTTCTGTCTTTTTGCGGAACAGACGGATTGCGGAGCCCATTCAAGTGAATGGGTCTGCGATACACATGTGGCTGCCCCACGGTCGCTGCCCGTGCATTACGGACCACAATTTGCGGTCTGCAGCATGGACACGGAGCAATAAATGACAATAAACCCGGAAAGAGTAAGTAAAAACCCACTCAGTGTACATGAATACACCAACCAACAAGAATAAACTGAGATTAAACGGGTATATCATCAAAAATAAATCCTTTATTGAATTAATGACACATAAAAACGAGACATGAGACAACAGATAAAAAAATGGCTACATCTGAGGAGGTATGTCAACACAAATGAGACATGGGGGGAGGGGTTTTGGAGTATGTAATGTACAAAAGGCAGTAGAAAAAAGGAGTACGATACCTCACTGATTTCTGTATGTATAACTGCAACCACAGATATAAAAATGCAAAAGTGCAAATATTGAGTGGCAAAACACCATATCAAAAAAGTGGTTGCAGATAACACCGCGACATATGGATGTCTGATGGTTCCAAGTTATGGGACCATATAACAGCCAACAGAAGGTTAAAGTGCAAGTGCATAAGAAGTCACTATATCAATGTTCAAATGCCACAATTGTAGCTATGGTGACAGCTTAAACCTCCAAATACATGCAAAACTGGCTCAGGTGCACAGTGAACATCCACCTGTGGATAACCCAGTGGGTTTAGCTGAGCACCTAGAGCCAATGAGCACATCCCTCAAAGTCCACAACAATATAGCATGTCTACATACCCATAGATGTGGGGATGTACACCTCAGGAGAGCCACGTAACCCCGAAGTGCATTTCGGCGGATGCCTTCCTCTGGGGGTGAGGCTCTCCTTGTGAATGCGCTCCTTATAAAAAGCCCTACACACCTGTATCACATATCAAATTGATCAAGGAACTCCCCATTGTAATCATGACATTCGGAGGAGGAAAAGTTAAGGGCGGTCAAAGTAGTGCAGCCGGCCAATGACCAGTTAGCCGGCCGTACCCCCTGCCCCACCCGTATGATGCGTCGCACCCCCGTAAACGCCCACAAGAAGGCAGGGAGGTGGGCGCGGCCCCCTGATGACCAGTAACGAGGCCGCACACCTCTCTCCACACACGTGATGCATCGGTCACGTGACGGCCAGTCACGTGCTCCGACGCGTCACAGATGGTAAACCACTCCTCCAGAAAGGTCCTTCAGACAAAGTAGATCATAAATTGTAGCACTTAGCTGGTAAAGCAAATGCGTCCATAACATGGGAAACCCTCACAATCAAAGTACTCAGCATATTCAATGTATACTATTATTGCACTAGAATGGTAAATAATTACTATATATAGAGAGAAATCCTATAACAAATTCTGTCATACATGATTAGATATAAGTGAACAACCAATATATAATGTGTTCTATTATACATGATTAAGTGGGTGAACAAGGAATACATAAGTCAAACATGAGCAAAATGTGTTAAAAATAAAATGCATTCATTTTGGGGTCAAATTGCCAGTAAATTGCGTCCAAAGACGGATAGCATCCCCCCAAGAGAAAACTAATGGGATGGGAGCTAGCCGCGATCAGGCACAGTGAATACAGAAAACAAACAAATAAGTGAATGTGTGACAAAATATAATTACATGTGTAGAATGTATGTGACAGTGAGGTCGTGCACAAATACATGAAAAATATGTAATGATAAAATATACAGTAAATTCTCCAAATTGACAAACGTCTCAATATATCTTATATGCAATACAGAGATGAGGGACCGATACTTCCATGTCAATGGATGTCCAGAAGGAATTTTCTCATCCCAATATATCCTGCAGGCTCCATATGGTAAGGGACACAGGTGAGTAGAGCACCGGGTATACTAAAGAATATAAAAACACATACAGTACAGACCAAAGGTTTGGACACACCTTCTCATTCAAAGAGTTTTCTTTATTTTCATAACTATGAAAATTGTAGATTCACACTGAAGGCATCAAAACTATGAATTAACACATGTGGAATTATATACATAACAAAAAAGTGTGAAACAAGTGAAAATATGTCATATTCTATGGTTTTTCAAAGTAGGCACCTTTTGCTTTGATTACTGCTTTGCACACTCTTGGCATTCTCTTGATGAGCTTCAAGAGGTAGTCACCTCAAATGGTCTTCCAACAGTCTTGAAGGAGTTCCCAGAGATGCTTAGCACTTGTTGGCCCTTTTGCCTTCACTCTGCGGTCCAACTCACCCCAAACCATCTCGATTGGGTTCAGGTCCGGTGGCTGTGGAGGCCAGGTCACCTGGCGCAGCACCCCATCACTCTCCTTCATGGTCAAATAGCCCTTACACAGCCTGGAGGTGTGTTTGGGGTCACTGTTGAAAAATAAATGATGGTTTAACTAAACGCAAACCGGATGGAATAGCATGCTGCTGCAAGATGCTGTGGTAGCCATGCTGGTTCAGTATGCCTTCAATTTTGAATAAATCCCCAACAGTGTCACCAGCAAAGCACCCCCACACCATCACACCTCCTCCATGCTTCATGGTGGGAACCAGGCATGTAGAGTCCATCCGTTCACCTTTTCTGCATCGCACAAAGACACGGTGGTTGGAACCAAAGATCTCAAATTTGGACTCATCAGACAAAAGCACAGATTTCCGCTGGTCTAATGTCCATTCCTTGTGTTCTTTAGCCCAAACAAGTCTCTTCTGCTTGTTGCCTGTCCTTAGCAGTGGTTTCCTAGCAGATATTGAACCATGAAGACCTGATTCACACAGTCTCCTCTTAACAGTTGTTCTAGAGATGTGTCTGCTGCTAGAACTCTGTGTGGTATTGACCTGGTCTCTAATCTGAGCTGCTGTTAACCTGCGATTTCTGAGGCTGGTGACTCGGATGAACTTATCCTCCGCAGCAGAGGTGACTCTTGGTCTTCCTTTCCTGGGGTGGTGCGCATGTGAGCCAGTTTCTTTGTAGCGCTTGATGGTTTTTGTGACTGCACTTGGGGACACTTTCAAAGTTTTCCCAATTATTCGGACTGACTGACCTTCATTTCTTAAAGTAATGATGGCCACTCGTTTTTCTTTACTTAGAATTTGTATTATTGCAAGAAAAACACAGCTAACAGTCTATTCAGTAGGACTATCAGCTGTGTATCCACCTGACTTCTCCACAACGCAACTGATGTTCCCAACCCCATTTATAAGGCAAGAAATCCCACTTATTAAACCTGACAGGGCACACCTGTGAAGTGAAAACAATTTCAGGTGACTACCTCTTGAAGCTCATCAAGATAATGCCAAGAGTGTGCAAAGCAGTAATCAAAGCAAAAGGTGGCTACTTTGAAGAACCTAGAATATGACATATTTTCAGTTGTTTCACACTTTTTTGTTATGTATATAATTCCACATGTGTTAATTCATAGTTTTGATGCCTTCAGTGTGAATCTACAGTTTTCATAGACATGAAAAAAAAAGAAAACTCTTTGAATGAGAAGGTGTGTCCAAACTTTTGGTCTGTACTGTATATAAGTAATCACAAAATAATTGACACGCAAACAACAAGGATGCCAACACTTAAAAATTATATATTAAGAACAAGAGTGTGTGGCACTCAGAGAAAAGGAGCGAAGCCCAGGACCTCATTGAGGCCCTTGGGTTGCATGGTGTCCAGGGTCCAGATCCACCTGGTCTCACGTTGAGCCAGGGTTTTGGCTATATTACCACCCCGCATTCCGAAAACCACGCGATTAATGCCACGTACCTTCAAAAGGGATGGGTTGCCCTTGTGGTGTTTCCTGAAGTGTTTGGGAATCGGTTTTAAATTAACCAGATCTTCAGTGTATCTTGCTCTCACTATGTCCCGAACATGTTCTCTAACCCTCACTTTTAATTCTCTGGTAGTGAGACCTACATAGATCTTTTGGCACAGGCAGGTTGCATAACATATCACTGCTTTTGTAGTGCAGGATATACTGTGCTTGATCTTATATGTTTTTATCCGGGCTGATTTCAGAAAATCCGTGGCCCTCTCCACATTGGGACACGCCACACATTTACCGCATGGATAGCAGCCCCCTTTTGGTCCACTCGACCCAAAAATTGCCCCTGCCTCACCTGGAGTATAGTATGATTTTACCAGGTGATCTCTCAAATTTCTTGATCTCCTTGCAACCAGTGATGGAGTGGGGGACAATAATTTTTCCAAAATTGGGTCTGTCCTAAGGATGGGCCAGAACCTTTTCAACATTTGGTACATATCCTCCCACCATTTCAGTAGGTTGGTTCTTTGGCTTCAGATGCACCAGGCTCTCTCGTGGCGTGTGTCTAGCCCTGTTATACGCCTTCTTGATGGACCTCTTACTATATCCCCTCTCAAGGAACCGATTTTTCAAAGTGTCTGCTTGTTGTTTGAAATCAGCATCACTGGAACAGATCCTTCTTATTCTGATGAATTGACTGGTCGGGATTGCCTTGATGGTCTGTTTGGGGTGTGACGAGGAGGCGTGCAACAGGGCATTCACAGATGTTTCCTTCCTGTGTACATCCGTCTGCAAATAACCAAAGTCATCGACTTTAATCTTAAGATCCAAAAAGTCCACTGTCTTGGGGTCACACTTGTATGTTAAATGGATATTATAGCCATTATTGTTAAGTTCGTCAATGAAAGTTTGAAGTCCATCCGATGATCCATGCCAGATCAAGAGGATGTCGTCGATGTATCAGGTCCAAAAGATGACCCGGTCCATCGACACACCATGATCTGACATAAATAGCTCCCTCTCCCACAGCCCCAGGAACAGGTTGGCATACGAGGGCGCAAAAGCCGCCCCCATAGCCGTGCCCTGGAGCTGTAGGTAGAAGGAGCCATTAAATGTAAATAAATTGTGTGTTAACACAAGCCACAGTAGGTCTGTGAGATGTCCTTTCATCACACTATCATTATCACTCATAGACAGAAAATAAGATGTAGCTTTTATTCCGTCCACATGTCTGATGTTAGTGTAGAGAGACTCTACATCACATGTTACAAGTAACATGTCCATGTCTAAGTGGACCCCATCAATTTTCTCGAGTAAATCAGCGGTGTCTCATGTGTATGAGGGAAGACACTCAACCATTGGTTTCAATTTGTAATCCAGGAATTTACACACCTTTTCGAATGGTCCCCCACAGCCAGATATAATGGGCCTGCCCGGGGGCCTCTTCACACTTTTGTGGACTTTTGGTAGGAGATACAGAGTCGGTATTGTGGGACCATTCATAGTTAATGCTTCCTGTAGTTGTTTGGAGATGATGCCATCGTCAACTGCTCTATTCAGGAGATCCTGCAGAGAGCTGCTGTAGGATAAGAGAGGGTTAAACTTGAGTTTTTTATAGCAGGATACATCTCTAAGTTGGCGGTAGACCTCTGACTCGTACATTTTACGAGGCCAGATAACTATATTGTCGCCCTTGTCTGCTAGTTTGAAAACTACATCCGGGGGGACTGTAGTTTTCTCAAACTTGCACGTTGTTTAAATGTCAAGTTGTTCCGCATGTTGTTTCGGGGTAGCTTGTGGAGTTCATTAGTGACAGATTTCACAAAGAGATCCACAGCTGGACAGACAGTCAAGGGGGGAAATTTTTCCAAGTGTTTCAGTTATGGGAATCTCACCTGATGTATCAGTTAGTTGTTCTTGTAAGAGGCTCTCCAAGGCATTGAGGGCCTCCTTCTCAGCTGATGTGTTAAAAACAGGATCCTCCTCAGAAACGTGGAACCATTTTTTAAAAACCAGTAGGCGTCCAAAAAGATGGAGGTCCTTTACCGCTGTGAATATATCAGGGAGAGAACAGGGTGAAAAGGTCAATCCTTTCTGTAACACGGACATATCCGTGTCAGAGAGATGATGATCAGATAGGTTAATTACCTTCAAACTGTTACTGCCCTGTGCACCCTTTTTTCTATCATCTTGCCTCCTCTTGTTCGGTTGTCCCTTACTATCCCATCTCCTCCTGTTCTTTCCTCTCCACCGTGTAGTTACACCGAAATCAGCGTGGTTTTCACAGTCACTCACTGTTGATATTGAGGATATAGACGCTGTTCGGGACAGTGTATGTGTTGGTTGTGTACGTCTCCAACGATATACTCTTTGTTTTCATGGCTTAAATCTCCTTTTCCCATATATCCAACTGTTGTTCCAGCTGTTGATTGTAAGAGGCCCATTCCTCATTGGTAAGGGTCTCTCTCAATTAGTCCTGTATCAACATAATTTCCTGATCGAGTGAACTCAGGGCCTTGGTATCCAAATCAATAAGGAGTTCCATCAATTGCAAGGAGCTATTGGTACAGATGTCTTCCCATTTCAATGAAGCTCTCATCTAGGACTGGGAACGACGGGAAAGCCTGGATCCGCAAGCCCCTAGGAATAAGCTTCCGCTGGACATAATTTTCCAAGAAAGCCTTGATCCACCATTTTTTCATCCTGCGGTGAAACAATCCCCTGAGCTTACCCTGGAGTTCGCTAACATTTCTCCGAGCGCCACACACATCTGAAGAATTCACATCTCTAAAAACCTCTGCATGGCGAGTTTGCCAAGTGCGTTCTCTCGCCCTGAAATCCATCGGGTCCGTAACCAAAGATTCTGTGGGAACCACAGCAGAAAATGATTATTACAAGTAGGTTACACAAAACATAGACATACACATAAACGGTAATTAAATATGCTATGTTAAATAAACCCGGAAAGAGCAAGTAAAAACCCACTCAGTGTACATGAATACACCAACCAACAAGAATAAACTGAGATTAAACGGGTATAGCATCAAAAATAAATACTTCTTGTGGGCGTTTACGGGGGCTCTGATGCATCATACGGGTGGGGCAGGGGGTGCGGCCGGCTAACTGGCCATTGGCCGGCTGCACTACTTTGCCCACCCTTAACTTTCCCTCCTCCCAATGTCCTGATTACAATGGGGCGTTCCTAGATCAATTTGATATGTGATACAGGTGTGTAGGGCTCTTTATAAGAAGCGCATTCACAAGGAGAGCCTCACCCCCAGAGAAAGGCATCTGCCGAAACGCGCGTCGTGGTTATGTGGCTCTCCTGATGTGTACATCCCCACATCTATGGGTATGTAGACATGCTATATTGTTGTGGACTTTGAGGGATTAGCTCTAGGCGCTCAGCTAAACCCACTTGGGTTATCCAAAGGTGGATGTTCACTGTGCACCTGAGCTAGTTTTGCATGTATTTGGAGGTTTAACCACTTCAACCCCCCTAGCTGAAACCCCCTTAATGACCAGGCCATTTTTTACACTTCTGCACTACACTACTTTCACCGTTTATTGCTCGGTCATGCAACTTACCACCTAAATGAATTTTACCTCCTTTTCTTCTCACTAATAGAGCTTTCATTTGGTGGTATTTCATTGCTGCTGACATTTTTACTTTTTTTGTTATTAATCGAAATTTAACGTTTTTTTGCAAAAAAATGACATTTTTCACTTTCAGTTGTAAAATTTTGCAAAAAAAACGACATCTATATATAAATTTTTCGCTAAATTTATTGTTATACATGTCTTTGATAAAAAATAAATGTTTGGGCAAAATAAAAATGGTTTGTGTAAAAGTTATAGCGTTTACAAACTATGGTACAAAAATGGGAATCTCCGCTTTATGAAGCAGCTCTGACTTTCTGAGCACCTGTCATGTTTTCTGAGGTTCTACAATGCCCAGACAGTAGAAAAACCCCACAAATGACCCCATTTAGGAAAGTAGACACCCTAAGGTATTCGCTGATGGGCATAGTGAGTTCATAAAACTTTTTATTTTTTGTCACAAGTTAGCGGAAAATGATGATTTTTTTTTTTCTTACAAAGTCTCATATTCCACTATCTTGTGACAAAAAATAAAAACTTCCATGAACTCACTATGCCCATCACAAAATACCTTGGGGTGTCTTCTTTCCAAAATGGGGTCACTTGTGGGGTAGTTATACTGCCCTGGCATTTTAGGGGCCCATATGCGTGAGAAGTAGTTTGCAATCAAAATCTGTAAAAAATGACCGGTGAAATCCGAAAGGTGCTCTTTGGAATGTGTGCCCCTTTGCCCACCTAGGCTGCAATAAAGTGTCACACATCTGGTATCGCGTACTCAGAAGAAGTTGGGGAATGTGTTTTGGGGTGTCATTTTACATATACCCATGCTGGGTGAGAGAAATATCTTGGCAAAAGACAACTTTTGCTTCAGTCTCCTAAATTGACCCTCGTGCACATTTAGTAACCTCCTAGGAAGGTGGCAACTGCTAAATAGGATGAATCCGTTCTTCGAAACTGGTTTAAAATAAGTACTACAGATTATTTGCTGATCTTTCGGAGTTACCTGTAGATCCAGAAATTCTATGGATGTTTCACATCTATGAGCGGTAAATTGTAGATTCAAATTATTGACATTAATCATTTCCAGAAATTTGTCCAAAGATTGTCTATCCTTTCTCCAAATAAAAATTACACAATCGATGTAACAAAGCCAGTTTTTTTTTTTTTGTAATGTACTAATGTGCAGAAATGTCTAGCCAAAAGATAGTGAAGATATTTTAAGTATAAGTGTATTTTTATCACATTTTTATCATTTTTACCATATGCTCATTGTAATCATTGGTCTAACAAGAAAATTCCACCCCTGTTTTTAAGCTATTTTTGAATTGTGTTGGTGGAGTTTATAGGGTATAAAATAGGCACATGGAGGCTCATAAAATTACCACTGAGGAAGGAGTAAGACCAAAAATTGTACTACGAAATGCGGTTGGTTCGTTCAAAGAAATCGGCTTCCAGTGCCAGCTGAGGAACAAACAACTTTAAGAAATACTGCCGGCAGCAAACATCTTGAAAAAAACTGCCTGATATGAAAATCAAGCAAACCTTTATCGACAGATACCAAGCAACCAGGAAGTGAGACACAGAGGTGATCCAGCAATAATATACCCTGAACCTTCGGGTAATGAAAGCAACACATGCTGACAACATGCTGTAAATTGGAAACCTTGGAACACGTGCAAGGTCGATAATAATCGTGAGTACTTCATGAATATTGTTTTATCGTGTCTACAAAAACTGCACGTAAGGCCAAAAAAATCGAGAGGCCTCTACGAACTTTGCTCTATTGTGCCTATACTAAATCTTTGGCATTAGAAAGTCTGCATGAATAATGTATATATACACTTACGCATCATAAAATCGTGAGCACCTCATAAATACTATCCCACTGTGTCTATATCGAATGTTTTGAATAAGAAGATTCGCACAAACACAATAAGCGAACTTTTTTTACGATATACTTACGAATATATAAGACTGGCCGTTTAAATAAATGTGTACACTGAACTATCGATTCAGCAAGTTTGTAAGCCACTACAACAAAATTGTGCAGCCTTTTGCAAGTTATCCAGCTGCCTCTACTTGCCTTAAAGGGGACATACCTCTGTTTGCCTTAACCGCCTCCGGACTGCCTAACGCAGGATCGCAGTCCGGAGGCGGCTGTCCCAGGCACAGTCACGCATATATGCATCATCTCGCGAGACGCGAGATGACGTGCTCATCCGGCCCGCGCATGCGCATCGCGGGCCGGCAAAAGTTAAAGGGGGGTCACGTCATCAGCTTGCCAGCCAACGATCGTGGCTGGCAAGCTGATGATTTTTTAAAAAACGAATCAGATTCCAGTTAACACATTATATTTATAAATATAATGTGTTAAATGGCTGCTGTGCTCCTCTGCTGGTCCTTTTCGTCGTTTGGGCCAGGCAGAGGAGCACAGTTCACAGTGAGTAGCCACCAACAGCACACTTATCCCCAGATCACCCCCCATCACCCCAATTAACCCCTTGTTCACCCCTTGATCGCCCCTGTCAATTACCTAGTGAAAGGAAAAAAGTGATCAGCGTAAACTGTCACTTTTTTTTTTTTCACTGGTATTGACTGTTAGGTTTTAAAGGATAGTTTAGGCCCCTTGGTTAGGTAGTTAGCAATCGGTTAGCGCCCAGCCCACCGCACCACAGTCACTGATTCGCTGATTAGCGTATCGCTAATCAGCATTTGTACTTTTATAGTATCTGTAAGTGATCAAAACTGATCACAGATCTATAATAGTATTAGTGTCACCTTAGCTCGCCCTCCACCCAAAACGCAGTGTTTGCCCGATCAGGCCTGATCGGTCGCCCACACGTGCGTTCACCCACGCCCGCCCCACCGCAGTGACAAAAAATTATTATTTTTTTGATCACTGCACAATCACTTTCCAAGCACTGCGGCGATAAAAAAAAATCAGTTTTTATATTTTTGATCAATCGCAACGGCCTCCGGTACTTCGCTAGCCTCCCATTTGTAAGACAGGCTTGCTTTTTTTCTTGGGAAGTCTCAGGGAATACCCCCTAAATTTAGTAGTCCAAATGTCAAACAAGGGGTATTCTTCTGAAGAGGCCTACAGGATTCTGACCCAGTCGGATGAGGAATGGGAACCCTCATCTGATGAATCTAGCGTGTCAGAATATGAACCTGTAGAAAGCAGTGGCAGTCTGACCCAAAGTTCGGACAAGGAGGTTGAGGTCCCTGATACCACCAGGCGTACCCGGCCCCATGTTGCTAGACCACAGGTTGCGCAGGATCCGCTTCAAGGGCAGCAGAGTGGGGCTGGCGCTGTCGGATAACGCGGTAAAGCATTCACCAGCAGCGCAGCCCTCCCTGGACCTAGTACCAGCACTGCCGTACAACATGGTGAAGTGGCGAGCACCAGAAGGACAATTGAAGCTGGTACGGTGGCAAGTGCAATAGTTACCCCGTCGCAGCCACCGCACAGACAGTCCTGTGGACCCCCTAGAGTCCCTGACGTGCTGGCAAACCCTGATTGGCAGTCCCCAACTTAAGCCGCACCATTAGTTCCCCCTTTCACCGCCCTGGAGTTCGGGTTGAGACAGCTCAGATCGGATAGGCCCTGGGATTTTTTTGAGCTGTTCTTGACTGCGGAGCTCTTGGACATAGTCGTGACAGAAACAAACCGGTATGCCACTCAATTTATATCCGCCAACCCGGGAAGCTTTTATGCCCAGCCTTTCAGGTGGAAACCAGTCCAAGTTTCCGAATTAAAACAATTTCTGGGCCTTCTCCTCAACAGGTCTAACCAAAAAGCATGAATTGCGGTCATATTGGTCCACAAACCCAATTCATCATATGCCCATGTTCTCTGCTGCCATGTCCAGGGCACGATTTGAGGCCATCCTGCGTTTCCTGCACTTTAGTGACAATAGCACCTCTCGTCCCAGAGGCCACCCAGCTTTTGACGTGCTCCACAAAATTCGGCCCCTCATAGAACACTTCAACCTGAAATTTGCTGATTTGTATACCCCTGAGCAAAACATCTGCGGAGACAAGTCCCTTATACATTTTACCGGGCGCCTTGGCTTCAAACAATACATCCCAAGCAAGCGTGCCCGGTATGGGGTCAAATTGTATAAGCTCTGTGAAAGGGCCACAGGCTATACCCACAAATTTCGGATCTATGAGGGTAAAGATCAGACCCTGGAGCCGGTCGGTTGCCCTGACTACCTGGGGAGCAGTGGGAAGACAGTCTGGGACTTGGTGTCACCCTTATTTGGCAAGGGGTGCCATCTTAATGTGGACAATTTCTACACAAGTGTGCCCCTCTTCAGGCATTTGTTCATAGAACAGATTGGCTGCTGTGGCCCCGCGTGAACTCGTCGCGCGGGCTTCCCCCAATGGCTCGTTACCACCCGTCTTGCAAGGGGGGAGAGGGCTGCCTTGTGTAATGAAGAACTGCTTGCGGTGAAATGGAGAGACAAGCGTGACGTTTACATGCTCTCCTCCATTCACGCAGACATGACAATCCAATTTGAACAAGCAACCAGTGTCATTGAAAAGCCCCTCTGTGTCCACGACTATAATTTGCTCATGGGAGGGGTGGACTTCAATGACCAGATGTTGGCTCCGTATTTAGTTTCCCGATGCACCAGACGCTGGTATAAGAAGGTGTCTGTATATTTAATTCAATTGGCTCTGGAATTTCAGGAAGAGATCATCGAGAACCTCCTGTATCCAGGAGGTTCGGTGGCCCCAACCACCAGTGTAGTTAGCCGTCTACACGAGCGACATTTCCCCAGTGTTGTTGCAGGTACCTCAACCCAACCGTCACCCCGAAAAAGATGTTGTGTCTGTAGCAGGAGTGGAATAAGGCGTGACACCCGCTATTTCTGTCCTGACTGCCCTGACAGCCCTGCCCTATGCTTTGGGGAGTGTTTCCGGAAGTACCACACACAGGTACACTTAGCATAGGGATCACATCTCACAGGACAGGCACACAGGGCTATTAGGGCCCATTCACACAGAGCTGCTGCAAACCTCTCCTTTCACCTGGGACAAAGTGCATAATGTACTTCGCCACATCTTTGGGCGCTTTGCACATTGTCCCATGGGGAAGGAGAGGTTTGTCCTATAAAGGTAAAAAAAATAAATAAAAATCAAAAAAATATCACCAGCAAAAAAGTTAACGTTATGTTCAAAAAGTTAAAGTTTATATGTTCTGTTCAAAAGTTATTATAAAGTTAATAAATTTATTGCGTTGCAGCCTGTTCATATGCTTTGGCAAACACTTTGTATATATATAAAAATAAAAAAAATCCCAGCAATGATTTATTCATCCACATCGATTGATGTGAATGGAGAAATCGGGTTTGCCAGGGCATACGAGCTAAGTGGGTATGGATGTTGGGCGGAGATCCTATGTCCTGGCAGACGCCTTTCCCCTCCTTTTTTTTTTTTGGGGCAGAGATTTTTTCATCCACTTTGATCGATGCGAATTAAGAAATCAGTGCCGTTCATTTTTTCTTTCAGCCCAGAGGCTGAACGGAAAAAAAAAATCTCATTACCCGTATGCTCAATATAAGGAGAATAGCAGAAACTCCTAATGCTGGCCATACATGTAATGATTGCGGAGACCCTCAAATGCCAGGCTAGTACAAACACCCCACAAATAACCCCACTTCGGAAAGAAGACACCCCAAGGTATTCGCTGAGGGGCATATTGAGTCCATGAAAGATTGAAATTTTTGTCTCAAGTTAGCGGAAAGGGAGACTTTGTGAGAAAAAAACAAAAAAATATCAATTTCCGCTAACTTGTGTAAAAAAAAAAAAATTTCTATGAACTTGGCTTGCCCCTCATTGAATACCTTGGAGTGTTTTCTTACCAAAATGGGGTCACATGTGTGGTATTTATACTGCCCTGGCTTTTTAGGGGCCCTAAAGCATGAGAAGAAGTCTGGGATCCAAATGTCAAAAAATGCCCTCCTAAAAGGAATTTGGGCACCTTTGCGCATCTAGGCTGCAAAAAAGTGTCACACATGTGGTATCGCTGTACTCAGGAGAAGTTGGGGAATGTGTTTTGGGGTGTCATTTTACATATACCCATGCTGGGTGAGATAAATATCTTGGTCAAATGCCAACTTTGTGCAAAAGTTGTCTTTGCCGAGATATTTCTGTCACCCAGCATGGGTATATGTAAAATGACACCCCAAAACACATTCCCCAACTTCTCCTGAGTACGCCGATACCACATGTGTGACACTTTTTTGCAGCCTAGGTGGGCAAAGGGGCCCACATTCCAAAGAGCACCTTTCGGATTTCACAGGGCATTTTTTACAGATTTTGATTTCAAACTACTTCTCACGCATCTGGGCCCCTAAAATGCCAGAGCAGTATAACTATCCCGGAAGTGACCCAATTTTGGAAAGAAGACACCCCAAGGTATTCCGTGAGGGGCATGGCGAGTTCCTAGAATTTTAGTGGAATATGAGACTTTCTAAGGAAAAAAAAAAAAGAAAAAAAAATCATCATTTTCCGCTAACTTGTGACAAAAAATAAAAAGTTCTATGAACTCACTGTGCCCATCAGCGAATACCTTAGGGTGTCTACTTCCCGAAATGGGGTCATCTTTCTACTGTCTGGGCATTGTAGAACCTCAGGAAACATGACAGGTGCTCAGAAAGTCAGAGCTGCTTCAAAAAGCGGAAATTCACATTTTTGTACCATAGTTTGTAAACGCTATAACTTTTACCCAAACCTTTTTTTTTACCCAAACATTTTTTTTATCAAAGACATGTAGAACAATACATTTAGCAAAAAATTTATATATGGATGTCGTTTTTAAAAACAAATTTTACAACTGAAAGTGAAAAATGTCTTTTTTTTTGCCAAAATTTCGTTAAATTTCGATTAATAACAAAAAAAGTAAAAATGTCAGAAGCAATGAAATACCACCAAATGAAAGCTCTATTAGTGAGAAGAAAAGGAGGTAAAATTCATTTGGGTGGTAAGTTGTATGACTGAGGAATAAACGGTGAAAGTAGTGTAGTGCAGAATTGTAAAAAGTGGTCTGGTCATTAAGGGTGTTTAAGCTAGGGGGGCTGAGGTGGTTAATGGAGCCATTCACATTTTTTTTTACATTTGATGAACCATTAGCCATATATGTGAATTAACGTTTTCTATATATGAGTCTCAGGACTAATGTATGTACAATGTTTTAAATATTGAGTATTGGCCAATACATATTGTGTTATTGTATGCATAGGGAATTTTAAATCAATATATTTTAATACTGTTGCATCTGCGTGACCCCTGTATTTGTGAGTGCAAATCTAATTATCCAATATATTTTATCTGGTAAAATGGGGTTTACATCAGATTGTGCACCTAACCAGACTTCCTTATATTCAGTAGAGCCATCCTTATCTAATTAACATTATTTTTATAAACCAGGTTGTCACGGATGCGGCGATACCTAATATGTATACTTTTTTTATTTATGTAAGTTTTACAGAATGATTTCTTTTTTGAAACAAAAAAATCATGTTTTAGTGTTTCCATAGTCCGAGAGCCATAATTTTTTCAGTTTTTGGGCGATTACCTTGGGTAGAGTATGATTTTTGCGGGATGAGATGACGGTTTTATTGGCACTATTTTGGGGTGCGTGTGACTTTTTGTTTGCTTGCTATTACACTTTTTGTGATGTGAAGTGACAAAAAATTATTTATTTAGCACAGTTTTATTTTTTACCTTGTTCATCTGAGGGGTTAGGTCATGTGACATTTTTATAGAGCCGGTCGATACGGACGTGACGATACCTAATATATTTTTTTATTTATGTAAGTTTTACACAATAACAGCTTTTTTAAAACAAAAAAAATTATGTTTTAGTGTATCCATATTCTGAGCCATATTTTTTTGTTTTTTGGGCTCATTTTTTGCAGGATGAGGTGAGGGGGAGATTGGTACTATTTTGGTGGGCAAACGCCTTTTTGATCTCTTGCTGTTGTACTTTTTGTGATGTAAGATGACTAAAAAATGGTTTATTTAGCACAGTTTTTATTTTTTACGAGGGGTTAGGTCTTTTGATGTGTTTATAGAGCCGGTTGATACGGATGCGGTGATACCTAATGTGTATACTTTTTTTCCCCCTATTTTTTCCCATTTCTTTTTTTACTTTATTTGGGTAAAATTAAGTTTTTGTTTATTTTTACTTAAAACTTAATTTTTTGTGGGTAAAACTTAATTTTTTCAACTTTTTTTTTCACTTTCTTTTTTGTCCCACTTTGGGACTTGAACTTTTGGTGGTCCCTTTACAATGCATTCCAATGCTTCTGTATTGGAATGCATTGGCTGTATGAGTAATACAGTGAGTATTACTCAGACAGCTTCCGGCCTGTGAGATCCAGGGGGCTGGATCTCACAGGCTCGTCAGCGGAAGGCAGCGCAATGCCTTCCTTAGCCATCGCGCTGACGTCCATGCCATCGGGTCCCCCCTACAGCCGCATGGGGACCCGATGGCACCGCTGCCAGCCGCCTCAACCTCAGGTAAAAGCCGCAAACTGCAGGTCTGAATTGACCTGCGGTTTGCGGCGCTCGGCGACACGGGGGGGTCACGGGACCCCCCCGCGCATTTAGCCAAGGTGCCTGCTCAATTATTTGAGCAGGACCGGGTTCCGATCACCGTCCGTACCGGTATGTCATGTGTCTTGAAGAGGTTAAGTACCGGGACATCAGGGCATACCTGCAATGCATTACAATACATCTGTATTTTAATGCATTGCCTTTTAGTGTAGAACACTGAGTTATACACTAACAGGTTGCCTAGGAGACCAAGCCTGAGGCTGGATTTCTTGGACACCCATAGAAAGCAGGTCCCGATGCCGTGCAGGGCATTGGGCAGCCTCTGCACGGCATCGGGCTGCCTTCTCACCTATCAGGTCCCCGCCACAGCAGCGCGGGGATTCGATGGGCTCCCTCACCCTCCTCAAATCCCTTCTATGTTGCTGTTAGTTCTGATCGCAGCATAGAAGGGGTTAATCCGCTGGTGTCGACTTGTACAGCGATGCCGGAGGATACAGCAGGGGCCAGGCTATCAGGGACTGCTGAACCCCTGCCTGCAGTGATTGGGCACGCACCGCTCCAGTGCCCGCCTGATCACCATGACGTAATAGTAAGTCAAAATGCGGGAACGCACCTGCCGCCATGATGTACTATATGTCATATATCGGGAAGGGGTTAATATATTTATTTATTGATAACTTTTATTTATTTATGTATTGATTAATTTATTTATGTATTTATTGATGATTTTATTTATTTAATTATTTATTTATGGATGCATTTTTTAAATATATTTTTTTATTCATTGATAACTTTATATTTTTCTGTATTGATCAATTTATGTATTTATCGATGAATTTATTTATGTACTTATTTATTGATGACTTTATTTAAATATTTTTCTATTGTTGACATTCTTTACATATTTTGTGGCGACCAATTTTTTTTATTTTTAAATCTTTAAGTTTATTTATCTTTTTTTATTAATTTATTAAACCTCTTATTTATTTATTAACGGGTGCTAGAACAGTAGTGCGTAAACATTAGTAGCAACATTATATCTTAAATGTCAAGGGAACACATTGGCTTTTTGTGTAACTCGATTCAATTAATCACACAGCGCTCCAGATGCTGCCCGCATCGGTCTGCTCTCAGTTTCCATATCGGGCACATTGAGTCTGGAGAAGAACACTGCGGTATCACAGCCTGCCGCGCCATGTGCTGATTCCTCCAAGCCAGCAAGCAGCAGGACTGGCGTGGTTTAGCAGCGGCTCACTTATCCTCCTTTTGTCTGTGAAGAGTCATGGTTACCGACACTCGCACGACCCATACATGATCAGCGCCACACACACCGGGTTCCAGCCATTGGCCACACCCAGCCGTCCTCTGCCTGTCAGAGCACAGAAGCGAGTGAGGAACCAGCTTGCCTCAACCCAGGAGTGGAAGTGTTCGCGGCTCTGCCACCGGGATCATGACTCTGTCACGTTCCACGGCTGCTATCGGAGTCCTCGGCTGCTGCCTACAGTGCGCAGCCCGGATCATCGATTGCAGGTCATGCTGCAGAATAAGCCTTTAGCTGCGAGGCTTGGCTAAACACGGGAGGTAGTGTCACATAGCTCGGGGCAAACTTCACCAGGAAGGGGCTGACATGCATCGGGGAGCACCTACACTGTCATCCAGCATAGCGGAGTTTGTAGTCTGTTATGAAGGCTCTCCAGCTGTTGTAAAACTACAACTCCCACCATGCCCTGCTGTAGGCTGATAACTGTAGGCAGACTGGGCATACTGGGAGTTGTGGTTCTGCAACAGCCGGAGAGCCGCAGGTTTGCCAGCCCTGGATTATAGCATGATGGACAACATGTTTATATCTATCTACCCCATCTCTCCCTGGAAGCCCTGCATTATTCTCCCCCTCCAGACATCTGCATTGTATAGGACCGGATTACTGTACATTTTTCATGAACTTAAATATGAATTTTTATGTCAAGTCCACATAAATGAAGCACAGCTGCATTCGTTTTGTGGGGTAAGTTTACCGGCTGTTCTATGTAACTCGAGAACACATTTTGCCTTCAAAACAGACTAAAAACTCTGCTCTGCTGGATGACAGTGTAGGTGCTCCCTGGTGCCTGTCAGCCCTTTCCTGGTGAATTCTTCCACGGGCTATGTGACACTACCCCCCGTGTGTAGCCAAGCCTAGAAGCTAAAGGCTTATTCTACAGCATGACCTGCGATCGATGATCCAGGCTGCGCACTGGAGGTAGCTGCCGAGGATCCCGATAGCAGTCGGAGAACGTGACTTAGTCATCACCGAGGGGAGGGGAACTGATCCTGGCGGCAGAGCCCGAGGCAAGCTGGTTCCTCACTGGCTTCTGTGCTCTGACCGGCAGAGGATGGCTGGGTGCTGCCGATGGCTGGAGCACAGCATGTGTGTGGTGCTGATTGTGTATGGGTCGTGCGATCCTCGTTAACCCATGCCTCTTCACAGACAAAGGAGGATGACAGATACGCTGCTAAACCATGCCAGTCCTGATGCTTGCTGGCTTGGAGGAATCAGCACACAGCGTGGCAGGCAGCGTTACCGAAGTGTCCTTCTCTAGACTTGATGTGCCCGATATCGAAACTGAGAGCACACCTGTGCAGGCAGCGTGTGTAGCCAATGCTGTACTAATTTATTTTGTCAAATGAAAATATTGCATTTTGTATGCATGAGAGCGCATTCCTGCTGCAAACAAAGAACCTACTGCTGCTTTCAGAGGTGTCTAAGTTTGTTTTTGTTGTTGCCCAGGTCTGGTGGGGGCCCATTTCTGGGAACACATTTCTTCTGCAAAGAAAGAACCTGCTGCTGCTTTCAGAAGTGTCAATTTTTTTTGTTGTTGCCCAGTTCTGGTGGGGGCCCATTCCTGGGAACACATTCCTGCTGCAAACAAAGAGAACATGCTGCTGTCTGTTCCTGCTGAGTTAGGCCGGGCTATGAGTAGGCCTTAGACTCAACCATTACCATGTACCTACTGCTGCTGCTGTCTGTCCTGATCATGTTGAGTTATGTGTTAGCCTTATACTCCACCGTTATCTGCTGCTACTGTCTATCCTGATTTTGATGAGTTATGTGTCGGCCTTGTCCTACAGCATTACCATTTCCCTGAGGCTGTCTGTTTTTATCTGTTCCTTCTGAGTTAGGCCGAGCTATGTGTAGGTCTTTGACTCAACTATTACCATGTACCTGCTGGTGCTGTCTGTCCTGATCATGTTGAGTTATGTGTTGGTCTTATACTCCACCATTACCGTTATCTTCTGCTGCTGTCTATCCTGATCTTGATGAGTTATGTGTCAGTCTTGTCCTACAGCATTACATTTTCCCTGATTCTGCCTGTTCTGTTCCTGCTGAGTTAAGGCCAGCTATGTGTATGCCTTAGACTACAGCGTTAGCATTTCTCTGCTGCTGTCTGTTTTGTTTCTGCTGTTACAGCTATGTGTACTCCTGACACTACAGCATTAGCATTTTCCAGCTGCTGCTATCTGTCTTGATATTACATAGTTAGGCCCAGCTATGTGTATGCCATTTACCAGCTGCCGCTGTCTGTCCTGATATTGCTGACTTAGGTCCAGCTATGTGTATGCCCTATACTACAGTGTTACCATTTCCCTGCTGCTGTTTGTTCTGTTTCTGCTGAGTTAGGCAAAGTTCTTTGTATGCTTTACATGACAGTGTTACAATTTACCTGCTGCAGTCTGACCTAGTCCTGCTGAGTTTGGTCTAGCTAGGTGTAGGCCTTATACTATACCATTAACAATTATCTGCTGCTGCTGTTTGTCCTGATCCTGCTGAGGACTACCAGCATGGACCACTTATTCGAGCTTGGACTTTATCAACTATTGAGTATTAGAATTCTCTTAAACTATTGTGCATGTTTAATTTTTTGCGCATGTCCTCTGTTCATTATAGATTGTCACTATTTATATATCGTATTTTTCACCCTATAAGATGCACCTAGGTTTTAGGGGGTGAAACTAGGAAAAAATAAATTTTTAACAAAAGGTGTGTTAAAATTTTTAATAAAATAACAGAACAATATTTTAACACTGTAAACATTAACAGTAGTAACCAACAGCATTAGCAACCATCATTACTGACTTAAATGTTCACATACACTACTCCTCTATTCATCAGGGAACCCTAAAAACTCATCACTACTTTCCAGGTTAATCGCACTCTGTGGCTCAGTATCACTAATATCGCTGCCTTCAGATTCATTGTACAGCATATTGTGCTCAGTGCCATCCAAGGGATTGCTAATGACACACTTTTTAAAGGCTCTGATGACGATTTCATTGTTGACTGCCTGCCATGATGTTTTCCCCCACTCACAGACTTGGGTGATGGCGGGCCTCTTCATCTGTCCAGTGGGAGTCAGGTCATGGTTTCCAGCTGCCATCCACTTGTTCCATTCGTCCCTCATGAACACTTTAAACAGCTTATTAATGGGAACGTCTAGAGGTTGTAGCTGGCTTGTAAGCCCCCAGGAATTACCACTATATGGGTGTTTACTTCATTCAATCTTGTTTTTGTGGTTTCGCTGATATATGCCCTAAACTGGTCAAGCACTAGTAGGGCCGTTTTTTTCAGAAGTCCTCCAGGGCGTTTGGACCAAACCTTTTCGATCCATACTTTCATGACATTTTCATCCATCCACCCTTTGTCGTGAACATGGACAATCACTCCTCTTGGGATCACCTCTTTTGGCATGTTCTTCCTTTTGAAAATCAGCATTGGTGGCAGCTTGGTGCCATTTGCACAGCAGGAGAAGACAACCGTGTAATGGATTTTCTCATGTCATGAGGTTTTCACCTTTATGGTTTTTGCGCCTCTCCCATCAGCGGTCCTATTTGATGGGACTTCAAAGGTTAACAGGACTTCATCCATGTTCCCTATCTGACTTATTCAATAACCATTTTTCTGTCTTGAATCCAGCACATATTTAATGAAACGAGAGAATCTTTTTGTGCAATTCTTGTTTTGGTGCACATAGCAAGACCACATCTCCTCATGAACCTGTAGCACCATGATGGAATTTCATAAGAAAGCCTTTTCTGCTTTGAAATCGTTCAGAAATGTACAGTATGCAGCAGGAGACTACAGTAATTTTCTGCAATAGAATATATTAATGGAAGAACTGTCAGCACTACAATTATGGGGGAACTGTAGCTAAGAACATCAGTAGAGATGAGCGAATTTCATGTTATGAAATTCGTTCACACTTTGGTGGTAAAAGCAGAATTGCGTTATGGATTCCGTTACTACTGACCATAATGCAATTATATGATGGAATGCATAACGGAATGCCTTTAGAGGCGTTCCGTTATTCATTCCGTCATAATAGAAGTCTATGGCCTGCATAACGGATCCGTCCCTTTTCCGTTATGCATGAGAGGACTCAGGATCAGGAGAGGACTCCAGCATAACAAAAACCGGTTGGATCCGTTATGCAGGCCATAGACTTCTATTATGACGGAATGACTAACAGAATGCCTCTAAAGGCATTCCGTTATGCATTTGTCATAGAATTGCGTTATGGTCTGTGGTAACGGAATCCATAATGCAATTCTTCTTTTACCACAAAATGAAGTGTGAACGAATTTCAAAATATGAAATTCTCTCATGGGGGGGGTCACTTTATTAGGATTGGGGTCATTAGGGGTACCTTATGGATCACTTTCTGGCGGGGCACAGCACACAGAGCACAGCAGTCACAGTGCAGATAGCCAGGAGCAGGCACGTGTGAAGACTGAGAGGCGGAGGAGGGATGTGTGACAGGGAAGTCTGCACCGCCCCTCGTCTGCCTGCTCCTGCGCCCCCATCAACAGTCCTCCTCCTCCTCCTACCACCCTATCTCCACCGCCAGTGCATGATACGGTAATGTAATGCTGTGGGTGACTTTGGGATTTAATGTCTTGTCGTCTTGTCATGTTTATAAAGCGCTGCTGTTCGGCTTAATTTCCTTGAGAACATCGTTGAAGACTGAGAGGCGGAGCAGGGTTGTGTGAATGGGAAGTCTGCTCCGCCCCTTGTCTTGCCTGCTCCCATCAACCGTTCTCCTCCTCCTCCTCATTACCAGCGCATGTTCGGGCCGGCCGGACCCTACCACCCAGCACTTGCTGCGGCCGACTGGCCCCTACTATAGAATGCCCGCGACGAGCCCCTGCATCCCACCATATCACTGCAGCCGGTCCCCTGCCTTCCCAGCACCGGCAGCGCATCAGACCAGCACCTGCAGAGCGCCCGGGCTTCTTCCGACCAGCACCCACAGCGCGGTGGGCCCTTTCATCGCAGCACTGCAGCGGCAGCCAGGTAAGAAACAAAGCGCCGGACATTTTGTTTTCCCTATATTCACCCCATAAGACGCACTAACTTTCCCACACCATTTTGCGTCTTATAAGGCAAAAAATACGGTATATATTTATATATTAAGATTCGTTTGAATAAAATATAATCATGCGGTGTTTCGTTCACCCCAAAAAGTTTTTTTAATTTATTTTATTTCATATGTTATAATTTAGCTTTACTTGGGTTTTGGGCGGCCCTAGTTGTGGTTCTTACTAAAATTAAGTGGGGACCTCATGTGGGCTTCACTTGTCAAAAGGTCTTGTGCAGTTACCATTGTACAGGACTGACTGAGGACCCTAATTACATTTTATTATTTTATTATTTTCTTGTTTGTTTTAATCAGGATATAGGTTCGAACATGGTGTTGTCTGTCATCCTGAACAGGATGCCTGACTTCCATGTTGACCTCTCCACATGATTGAATGTGACTGGCGTTATTCTCATCTGTGTGGTAATCCTGTTTTGAGAATGGAGCGTTATTGCTAGATGTATATATCTATATATAAATTTGTATTTGATGGTATGTAATGATAATGTGCACATGCAATTTTTATAGAATCAAAGCTTTTCACTTTACAATATAAAATGTGGTATATACAGTTGTGTTCAAAATAATAGCAGTCAGACATCACTAACCTGATTAATCACTGTTTTTGGTAAAAATGATATTTCTACATGGCAAATAATTTACTAGCAGGTGTAGTAGCGTAATAGAAACCCAACAGATCCAACAGTCATGACATGCATGCTGCTGATTCTCTGTAATTCAATCACTTATTGAAAGGGGCATGTTCAAAATAATAGCAGTGTGGAGTTCAATGAGTGAGGTAATTCATTCTTTGAAAAACAGGTGGCAATTATTGCCTTTATTTAAGAAAGGAAGGCAGCAAATGTTGTACATGCTGGTTACAGTGCATTTCTCTCTGAAATTCTGAGGAAAATGGTTAGTTCCAGACATTGTTTAGAAGAACAGCGTACCTTGATTAAAAAGTTTGGAGTGGGGAAAACATATAAAAAAGTGCAGAAAATGATAGGCTGCTCAGCTAAAATGATCGCAAATTCTTTAAAATAGGAACCAAAACCGGAAAGATTTGGAAGAAAGTGAAAAACTACCATTCGAATAAATAGAAGAATAGCCAAATGGCAAGGACTCCAGGAAGATCAAAGAAGGTCTAAAGTTACCTGTGAACAGTGATGGCCGACGAACACATGCGATCTGCCATCTTCACTCCCAAGTCCGGCGATGCAGGGGAGGGTGGGCAGGGAGGGATTGCTGCGATGCGTCCAACGCCGAGGTGGGGAACAGAGTGAGGCATGAAGAGGGTGGTACTTGGGCATTTTAGGATTAATTAATGATTATAAGAATACTTACATGGAATGTTCGAGGTCTAGGGGCAAGGTAAAAAGACAGGCGGTATTAGATCTGATAAGGAGACATCTGCCAGCTATTGTCTGTTTGGTTGAAACTCATTTCTCACAGGAAAGGATACCCCGACTTGGTGGGAAGTGGGCTACACTGGTTTATAACTCCAGATACAGTACCTATTCCAGAGGAGTTACAGTATTGATTCACAAGCATACAGGTCCTTCTCAAAAAATTAGCATATTGTGATAAAGTTCATTATTTTCTGTAATGTACTGATAAACATTAGACTTTCATATATTTTAGATTCATTACACACTAACTGAAGTAGTTCAAGCCTTTTATTGTTTTAATATTGATGATTTTGGCATACAGCTCATGAAAACCCAAAATTCCTATCTAATAAAATTAGCATATTTCATCCGACCAATAAAAGAAAAGTGTTTTTAATACAAAAAAAGTCAACCTTCAAATAATTATGTTCAGTTCTGCACTCAATACTTGGTCGGGAATCCTTTTGCAGAAATGACTGCTTCAATGCGGCGTGGCATGGAGGCAATCAGCCTGTGGCCCTGCTGAGGTGTTATGGAGGCCCAGGATTCTTCGATAGCGGCCTTAAAGGGGTTGTCCAGGTTCAGAGCTGAACCTGGACAGCCCTCCATTTTCACCCAGGCAGCCCCTCTGACATGAGCGTCGGAGCAGTTCATGCTCAGATGCTCTCCTTTGCCCTGTGCTAAATTGCGCAGGGCAAAGGCATTTTTCTGAGTTCCGGTGACGTACCGGGCTCTCTATGGGGCTGACAGGAACCCCGGTGACGTCACCGGCACTGATGGGCGGGATTTGGCTCTGCCCTAGCCAGTAAAACGGCTAGGGCAGAGCTAAAGCCCGCCCCTCAGAGCCGGTGACGTCACCGAACACACTGCTGGGCGGAAGTTACCGCCCGGCAGTGTGTTATTGAAAACACAAGAGCCCGTGCCCTGCGCGATCTAGCGCAGGGCACTGGAGCGCATCGGAACATGAGATGCTCCGATGCTAGGCTCAGGGGGGCTACCGGGGTGAAAATAAGGGTATGTCCGGGTTCAGCTCTGAACCCGGACAACCCCTTTAAGCTCATCCAGAGTGTTGGGTCTTGCGTCTCTCAACTTTCTCTTCCCAATATCCCACAGATTCTCTATGGGGTTCAGGTCAGGAGAGTTGGCAGGCCAATTGAGCCCAGTAATACCATGGTCAGTAAACCATTTACCAGTGGTTTTGGCACTGTGAGCAGGTGCCAGGTCGTGCTGAAAAATGACATCTTCATCTCCATAAAGCTTTTCAGCAGAGGGAAGCATGAAGTGCTCCAAAATCTCCTGATAGCTAGCTGCATTGACCCTGCCCCTGATAAAACACAGTGGACCAACACCAGCAGCTGACATGGCACCCTAGACCATCACTGACTGTGGGGACTTGACACTGGACTTCAGGCATTTTGGCATTTCCCTCTCCCCAGTCTTCCTCCAGACTCTGGCACCTTGATTACCGAATGACATGCAAAATTTGCTTTCATCCGAAAAAAGTACTTTGGACCACTGAGCAACAGTCCAGTGCTGCTTCTCTGTAGCCCAGGTCAGGCGCTTCTGCCGCTGTTTCTGGGGAATGCGGCACCTGTAGCCCATTTCCTGCACAAGCCTGTACCCGGTGGCTCTGGATGTTTCTACTCCAGACTCAGTCCACTGCTTCCGCAGGTCCCCCAAGGTCTGGAATCGGTCCTTCTCCACAATCTTCCTCAGGGTCCGGTCACCTCTTCTCGTTGTGCAGCGTTTTCTGACACACTTTCTCCTTCCCACAGACTTCCCACTGAGGTGCCTTGATACAGCACTCTGGGAACAGCCTATTCCTTCAGAAATGTCTTTCTGTGTCTTACCCTCTTGCTTGAGGGTGTCAATGATGGCCTTCTGGACAGCAGTCAGGTCGGCAGTCTTACCCATGATTGCGGTTTTGAGTAATGAACCAGGCTGGGAGTTTTTAAAAGCCTCAGGAATCTTTTGCAGGTGTTTAGAGTTAATTAGTTGATTCAGATGATTAGGTTAATAGCTCGTTTAGAAGAACCTTTTCATGATATGCAAATTTTTTGAGATAGGAATTTTGGGTTTTCATGAGCTGTATGCCAAAATCATCAATATTAAAACAATAAAAGGCTTGAACTACTTCAGTTGTGTGTAATGAATCCAAAATATATGAAAGTCTAATGTTTATCAGTACATTACAGAAAATAATGAACTTTATCACAATATGCAAATTTTTTGAGAAGGACCTGTATTTATTTTCTATGTTTGGCATCCTCAATAGATAAACAGGGGAGATATGTTTTTCTTCATGGCAGGCTTGATGGAAAGCTATGTATTTTGGCGTTTATCTATATCCCTCCTCCATTTTCTAGGCAGGTACTGAATTGTTTGATGGCCTTTATGGATCAGTGGCCTGATTGTTTGCTGATTAGTCAATGGGGATTTCAACTGTGTGATGAACCCAGAGGTGGATAGGATTTGTTCTGGAGGGAATGGGTGTTCCCCGGTCCAGGGGTCCCCCAGGCTCGTTTTTGCCAAGAGGTGGGCCTCGTGGATGTCTGGGAATATCTATTTAAGGAGAAAAGAGCTTTTTCCTGTGTCAGTAAATATGGAAGTTCTATGTCTAGAATTGATCTGACCTTGATAAATAAAGGTTATTTAAACTGTGTTAAACGTATGAAATACGAGGCCAGATCCGTTTCAGACCATGTTCCCTTCTCAATAGCGCTATGTATGGGTGGGAATGACTCAAGAGTGAAACCCCCATTTAGATTAAATCCCTATTGGCTATTAATAATTGATAATCACAATCAGAT
This sequence comes from Bufo gargarizans, assembly GCF_014858855.1. Lineage (NCBI taxonomy): Eukaryota > Metazoa > Chordata > Amphibia > Anura > Bufonidae > Bufo > Bufo gargarizans. The sequence goes on from NC_058084.1 coordinate 221,482,999, forward strand.
AGGAATTATGCCTCAGCTAAATCTCAATATATTTGGGACACGTTTAAAGCATTTATGAGAGGGATTTTTATCAGTACAATTGCAAACCTGAGCAAACGTTATGTTATGAAGGAGAAAGAACTAGAGGAAGCATCCGCTGTAGGAATGGCTAGGTATGTCAAGGGAAAAACAGAGGAAGGTAGAGAGATTATGAAGAGGACAAGCCAGGCTCTTTCAGATTTTCTTCTGGATAAAGCACAACAGAGGCTGTTTTTTAGAAGACAAAAAATGTTTTTTCAGAGGCGGGCGTCCTGGGAAGATGCTGGCTAGAGCAATAGCAAGCCAGGACTCGAAGAAAGAGATCCGTAGTATTCGCACGTCTGATGGTACTATCGTGGAAGATCAGGAGGGAATATTAGAAGTATTTATAAAATACTTTTCTGAATTATATGAATCAGAGAGTGCCCTCTCAGAGGCTGCGATGGACTCATACTTGGACTCTATTTCACTTCCGGTTGTTACAGACTGGCAAAAGGAACGTCTGGAGATGGAACTTTGCCCTCAAGAGATAGTGGATGCAATGAAGGCCTATTCAGGTAACTCTTCCCCCGATTCGGATGGACTCCCGTATGAGTTTTATCGTAAATATGGGGAGGTTGTTTTTCCCCATTTGTGGAGAACATTCTCTGATTCAATAAAAGAGAGTGTCCTCCCAGAAACAACGACAGAGGCCGCGATAATAGTAATATTAAAGAAGGGTAAAGATCCTAATGAGCTGGGATCCTATAGACCGATTTCTCTCCTTAACACAGATGTTAAACTTTATTCTAAAATCTTGGCTATGATCTAGTGTTATGACATCAATTATACATCCAGACCAAAATGGCATTATTCCCAACAAGGGGACTCCTTATAATCTACACCGTTTTTTCTCTAATATACAGACTTCTAGAGGGCCTTCACATCTTTCTTGTCTATAGATGCTGTGTGGGGGTGGGGGGGGGTTAGCTCTTCTTCGGGGGTCAAACTCACAGATATCTCACTATACAACGGATTTTCATGTCCAAACTGTGCATTTATTGTGGCACACAGCATAAAGAAAAACATGCAAATAAACTTCTGCCCGTCTAGGTGCTACCTAAACAAAATATGTCCCTACCTCACTCGTAGAGCACAGTTCACACATGGACATCATATGCGGCTTTCCTCAGCCAACCTCAATACAGCAGCCTCCAGGCTGTGGCAATTCCAGTACCTCTTAGGGAATAGTGGTCTCTCAGCCCTCCTGGCTTGGACCACACAGAGCCTTCAGGCCTCTGTCCACAGGGAACACACTCCCCCCTTGCTGACACCCTGGGAGGTGCTTTGTGCCAGCCTGATTACCTCCAGCTGGTCTCGCCTGTGGTGGAATAGGGGTGTGGACCGAACTATCCACCCCGTCCTTGCCTCTAACCTGTGTGAGACCTGTCACTGTCTCACAATGCGTTTAAGGCCTTTGATAAAGTTGAGTGGGGATTTCTATGGAGAGTGCTTCATAAGATGGGCTTTGGCCCTAGGTTTATTAATATGGTTAAACTTCTTTATAGATCTCCTACTGCAAGACTAAATATAAATGGACAGCTTACAAGAGGTTTTCCCATGACTAGGGGCACTCGCCAGGGATGTCCACTTTCTCCTCTTCTATTTGATATTTATATTGAACCCTTGGCTTCCAGGGTCAGACAAGATCCTGGGATACTAGAGTTTGGGGTATTGGAAACGGAAGATCGCATTTCTTTATATGCTGATGATATTTTATTTTATGTCCAACAGACAAAATCTACTCTGTTAACTATTATGCTAACAATAAATTATTTTGGAGAAGCCTCAGGTCTGGATGTAAATTGGGATAAAACTACGATTATGCCACTAGATACAACAACTATGTCCTTAGATAAATTTTCATTCCCCAATGATAGTCCTTTGAACACTCTAAAAATTGCGGACTCCTTTGAGTATCTTGGCATCACTTGGTGTCTCCCCTAGGGTGGAAGATTTTATCCCGCTTAACTTGATGCCATTGATAAATAAGTTAAGGTTAAAAATAATAACGTGTTTACGTTTACCTTTTTCAAAAGCTGATAGAATATCTTTAGTTAAGATGGTGATTCTCCCTCAGTTACTCTATCTCTTTAGGAATTCTCCAGTTTGGATCCCGGATAGGTATTTTAAGGTAATCGAAAGGATTATTAATGATCTACTCTGGGGGAGGAAACGGGTAAGACTTACGTTAGAGCATTGGTATATGCCCCTGGAGAGGGGAGGAGTTAAACTCCCCTGTTTCAGGGGATATTTTCTAGCTGCACAGTTTTTTATTTTCTCCGTGAATGGAAAGATAGCCCACTTTGCAGGGACTTAGTGAACAGATCTCCATATGATAATTTTTTTACTCTACTGGAGTCTGATCAATTGATCAACTCCGATAGGGAATTCAGATCAGCTAGGAATCTTTTTAGGAAGTCTTGGTATTCTATTAGACTATGGTGTGGAGTGAAAGGTTCATTAGGATGCACTCCCTTATGGTATAACCAGCATTTTCGGACTTTAGACGAACTAGCTAAGGAACAATATTGGCAAAAAAGTAATATTTTTTATTTGACACAGGTAGTAAGCAATGGAGATATTATTTCATATGTAGAATTATCACAGAGAGAAAAATCACAGAAATTTATTATGGTTTCGGTATTTACAGTTAAGATCAGCACTTTTGAGTATAAAGGAAAAAAAATTGGTTTCATATACACACTTCAGGACAATTTAATGAGTGGATAGGGAACTCGGAACACAATTTGAAGATTTCTCACTTTTATAAAAATGTACTTATAACTCGATTTCGAGGGGTTTCTTCTGCTGGCCAGAGGACTTGGCAAAATGGGTGCCCAATGATTACAAGCAGAAGGTAACTTTGAATTTAAAATTGGTTTCCCATAATTTTAATCACGTGGTAGTTCAGTTTAATATTTTACATAGACTTTATGTTACAACTTTCTGGCTTAGCCCTCACGCACAAGACAGTATTTTTTCACTGTCCGCAAAAACGGGGTCCGTAGGTCTGTGATTTGTGACCGTTTTTCCATCCGTGGGTCTTCCTTGATTTTTGGAGGATCCACGGACATGAAAAAAAAGTCGTTTTGGTGTCCGCCTGGCCGTGCGGAGCCAAACGGATCCGTCCTGAATTACAATGCAAGTCAATGGGGACGGATCCGTTTGACGTTGACACAATATGGTGCAATTGCAAACGGATCCGTCCCCCATTGACTTTTAATGTAAAGTCAGGAGTCCCTTTTATACCATCGGATCGGAGTTTTCTCCAATCCGATGGTATATTTTAACTTGAAACGTCCCCATCACCACGGGAACGCCTCTATGTTAGAATATACTGTCGGATATGAGTTACATCGTGAAACTCAGATCCGACAGTATATTCTAACACAGAGGCGTTCCCATGGTGATGGGGACGCTTCAGGTTAGAATATACTAAAAAACTGTGTACATGACTGCCCCCTGCTGCCTGGCAGGTGCTGCTAGGCAGCAGGGGGCACCCCCCCCTGTTTTGAACTCATTAGTGGCCAGTGCGGCCGGCCCCCCCTCCCCCCCTGTAGTTAACTCATTGGTGGCCAGTGGGCCCCCCCTCCCTCCCCTGTAGTTAACACATTTGTAGACAGTGGGCCCCCCCTCCCTCCCCTGTAGTTAACTCATTGGTGGCCAGTAGGCAGACCCCCCTCCCTCCCCTGTAGTTAACTCGTTTGTGGCCAGTGGGCCCTCTCCCCTCCCTCCCCCTCCTAATTAAAATCTCCCCCCTATCATTGGTGGCAGTGGAGAGTACCGATCGGAGTCCCAGTTTAATCGCTAGGGCTCCGATCGGTAACCATGGCAACCGGGACGCTACTGCAGTCCCGGTTGCCAAGGTTACTTAGAAATTTGTAGAAGCATTATACTTACCTGCGAGCTGCGATGTCTGTGTCCGGCCGGGAGCTCCTCCTACTGGTAAGTGACAGGTCTGTGCAGTGCATTGCCTAATGATCTGTCACTTACCAGTAGGAGGAGCTCCCGGCCGGTCACAGACATCGCAGCTCGCAGGTAAGTATCATGCTTCTACAAGTTGCTAAGTAACCTTGGCAATCGGGACTGCAGTAGCGTCCCGGGTGCCATGGTTACCGATCGGAGCCCCAGCGATTAAACTGGGACTCCGATCGGTACTCTCCACTGCCACCAATGATAGGGGGGAGATTTTAATTAGGAGGGGGAGGGAGGGGAGAGGGCCCACTGGCCACCAACGAGTTAACTACAGGGGAGGGAGGGGGGCCCACTGGCTACAAATGAGTTAACTACAGGGGAGGGGGGCTGGCCACCAACGAGTTAACTACAGGGGAGGGAGGGGGGGGCCACTGGCTACCAACGAGTTAACTACAGGGGAGGGAGAGGGGCCCACTGGATACCAATGAGTTAACTACAGGGGAGGGAGGGGGGGGTCTGCCTCCTGCTGCCTGGCAGCACCTGCCAGGCAGCAGGGGGCAGTCATGTACACAGTTATTTTACTATATTCTAACCTGAAGCGTCAGGGAACGCCTCTGTGTTAGAATATACTGTTGGATCTGAGTTTTCACGAATTGATCTTCGGATCCGTCTGTATGAAAGTAACCTACTGCCACGGATCACGGACACGGATGCCAATCTTGTGTGCATCTGTGTTCTTTCACGGACCCGTTGACTTGAATGGGTCCGTGAACCGTTGTCCATCAAAAAAATAGGACAGGTCCTATTTTTTTGACGGACAGGATACACGGATCACGGTCTCGGCTGCAAAATGGTGCATTTTCCGATTTTTCCACGGACCCATTGACAGTCAATGGGTCCGCGAAAAAAAACGGAAAACGGCACAACGGCCACGGATGCACACAACGGTCGTGTGCATGAGGCCTTAATAGATGTGGGATTAGGAACAACTCCAACTGCCCTAGGTGCGATGCTCCTGAAGCGGACTATTTGCATATATTCTGGTCCTGTGCAGAGTTGAAACCCTATTGGGGGGCTATCCATAAATATACTGAGGGAAAATTGAAGGTGTGGATCCCTTTCTCCCCTGAATGTTGGGTATTGGGTGAGCTGGCCAAGGTGAGCTGTCAGCAATACAAAAAAAATCTTTTATTTAAGATAATGTTTTTGGCAACACTTTTGATTCTTCTTGGTTTTTGCGAAACAGTCCCACTGTGAATACATCGTTAAATCTGATGAGTACTACTAAGAGATATGAATACATTTTGTATAAGCAGAGAAATACTGAGAAAAAATTGATTGGAATCTGGGGAGACTGGATCTTATAGAAGCTTCCTCCGCTCTTCACCCGTCAACCCCACTCCTCGGTCTTAGAACGGAGGGGTGGGGCTGAAGGAAGATGCATCGCAGGGGGGGTTAAATGAAAATATGTTGATATATGTTAATAATGATATGTTTTATATAATGGTTATTGTTGGATTATCAATAAAGTGTTGTTAAAAAAAAAAGTCCAGCGATGCAGAGGTAAGTTCTTACCGGTGCCTGCGCCGCGAGTTGCTCTGAAACACATGCGGTCACCAGGAGCAGGCAGTTCCAAGAACAGCCTGATGAAGGCTGTTCTCAGAACTGCCTGCTCCCTGTGACCGCATGTGTTTCAGAGCGGCTCGCGGCGCAGGCACTGGTAAGGACTTACCTCTGCATTGTCGGACTTGGGAGTGAAGATGGCAAACACTGCGAACTGGCCATTACTGCCTATGAGTACTGTCACAATTAGAAGACGCCCATGTAAAGCAAAGCTATCTGCAAGAAGCCCCCGCAAAGTGCCACTGTTGAAAAAAAGACATGTGCTGAAGAGGTTACAATTTGCCAAACAGCACATTGACTGGCCTAAAAAGACATTTTGTGGACTGATGAAAGTAAGATTGTTCTTTTCGGGTTTAGTGGCCAGACGCAGTTTGTCAGATGACCCCTAAACACTGAATTCAATCCACAGTACACTGTGAAGACAGTGAAGCATGGTTTTGCAAGCATCATGATATGGGGATGTTTCTCATACTAAGGTCTTGGGCCTATTTATCGCAGGGATCATGGATCAGTTTGAATTCATCAGAATACTTGAAGAGGTCATGCTGCCTTATGCTGAAGAGGAAATGCCCTAGAAATGGGTGTTCCAACAAGACAACGACCCCAAACACACCAGTAAACGTGCAATATCTTAGTTCCAGACCAACAAGATTGACGTTATGGAGTGGCCAGCCCAATCCCCGGATCTTAATCCAATAGAAAACTTGTGGGGTGACATAAAAAATGCAGTTTCTGAGGCAAAACCACAAATAGAGAAGAACTGTGAAATGTAGTCCAATCATCCTGGGCTGGAATACCTGTTCACAGGTGCCAGAAATTGGTTGACTCCATACAACACATGTACAGAAGTTTTCAGAAACAGTGGTTATACAACTAAATATTAGTTAAGTGATTCAAAGGAAAGCAAAATATTCAAACATTTTTGAGTTTATATAGTGAATGTTTGAGTTTGTAAAGAAAAATACAAACACTGCTATATTTTTTTTTAAAAGTCCAATATTCACTTTTCTTCAATTTTATTTGAGGAACAACACAAATTTGATGTATTTTTCTCATTTTTTGATTTTGAAAAGAATGTGTAGTGTCCCCAATGCATTTGTGTGTATGGAAATAAAAGCTATTAGAAGGATTTTGAGCTTTGTTCACTTATTTAAACACACTGCTATTATTTTGAACACAACTGTATAATATTCTTGCTGCCGTGTCACAATTTTAGAAGTTACTGTATTCTTATCATTTCCAAGGTTTGCTATCATGTGACTGCATAGACTGGATACGTTTGTGGCTCAGCTTGCATTTACTTCCTTATTGTTCACTTATAACGCACAACAATACATACAATCACATTGTGGCATTATTAATAACTGCCACTGGGTCCACCTAATACAGCATTCTGGACATACATAGACATGAGAAATAGAGGACAGGGCGCTAGCCCACCATCCCCCCTGTTACCCTAAACTCAATATTTAGACCTAATTTTAATATCATTAGCCTATCACCCCCTCTTTCCAGCGGTTTTACATGGTCTAAGATTATGAATTTCAATTCATTTTCTTTGTGATTTTTTTCTACAAAGTGTTTTGACACTGGTAGGTCTTTTCTTTTATTTGGGATGTGTGAATTGCAAACTGATGCACAAAGGATCAGTATTCACACATCCGGACACAGGAGACAGGAGAAACTTTTAACATCAAATATTACCTTACATGTGATTCATCATGGGTAATATATGTATTATGGTGTCCATGTAAAATGCTCTACGTAGGTGAAACTACATGTGACCTGAAAACCAGGTTAAATAATCACAGACAATCCATCAGGAATAAAAGAAAAGACCTACCGGTCTCAAAACACTTTGTAGAAAAAAATCACAAAGAAAATGAATTGAAATTCATAATCTTAGACCATGTAAAACCGCTGGAAAGAGGGGGTGATAGGCTAATGATGTTAAAATTAGGTCTAAATGTTGAGTTTAGGGTAACAGGGGGGATGATGGGCTAGCGCCCTGTCCTCTATTTCTCATGTCTATGTATGTCCAGAATGCTGTATTAGGTGGACCCAGTGGCAGTTATTAATAATGCCACAATGTGATTTTATGTATTGTTGTGCGTTATAAGTGAACAATAAGGAGGTTGAATTGCTGGGTTATAGATTGGTTATATACAAATATGTGGAAATAGGGAGGATGATAGATATATACATTGCCCAAAAGATTGCCCTTAGACAAAATGGTGGATGAGGCAAATGAAGTACGGCGAGCAGCAGTGACGATGTGTCTGTGGGCACGCTGATGCACGCTGAAAATACTGTCACTGCACGGACACCTGATGTTGCAGGGTTTGGTCTCCGCCTCTGGTGACGCACAGCAGTTATGTACCGCCCAATAGGAGGGGTAAGGGTTGATACACGCGAATTGGACAGGGCTAGACGCGCTGAATTAGCGTGCACCTCGGCGAGGTTTTCTACATACAATTCCAATCTCCCAGCTAGGTATATTTTAATGGTTATGTTTTTAATGCACTGTGCACTTTAATACACTCACTATGATCATGTGAAAGTTTGTAATTGAGGTCACTATCATGATGTCATGGAATATATGTAGGGCGTTTTTTCGTCACTGTTCACATTAGATGTGGTATGAATTGAATGAATTGTAACATTCCTATAAAGGAGAGTGCACATTTTTTATTGGTTGATTAATCAATTGGTAATGATTATACTATGTATATATACTAGCACTATTGCACTTTATGTTTCACCTAACTTGAAAAAGTTTCTCTGTGAGAGAACCGAAACGTTGTCACTTTATATGTGTGAATAAATAGCAATTTTTTTTCATTCTCCAAGGAGTGCTGCAGACTTTTATTGTCTAGTCACCGTCCTGAATCGAGGGATGACTGCGGGCACCCTACATTCTAATACTTTAAAGGGAGTGCTGCCAGCCCTTTTGTATGGATATATATATATATATATATATATATATATGGAATTATATACATAACAAAAAGTGTGAAACAACTGAAAATATGTCATATTCTAGGTTCTTCAAAGTAGCCACCTTTTGCTTTGATTACTGCTTTGCACACTCTTGGCATTCTCTTCAAGAGGTAGTCACCTAAAATGGTTTTCACTTCACAGGTGTGCCCTGTCAGGTTTAATAAGTGGGATTTCTTGCCTTATAAATGGGGTTGGGACCATCAGTTGCATTGTGGAGAAGTCAGGTGGATACACAGCTGACAGTCCTACTGAATAGACTGTTAGAATTTGTATCATGGCAAGGAAAAAAGCAGCTAAGTAAAGAAAAATGAGTGGCCATCATTACTTTAAGAAATGAAGGTCAGTCAATCCGAAAAATTGGGAAAACTTTGAAAGTGTCCCCAAGTGCAGTCACAAAAACCATCAAGCGCTACAAAGAAACTGTCTCACATGCTGACCGCCCCAGGAAAAGAAGACCAAGAGTCACCTCTGCTGCGGAGGATAAGTTCATCCGAGTCACCAGCCTCAGAAATCGCAGGTTAACAGCAGCTCAGATTAGAGACCAGGTCAATACCACACAGAGTTCTAGCAGCAGACACATCTCTAGAACAACTGTTAAGAGGAGACTGTGTGAATCAGGCCTTCCTGGTAGAATATCTGCTAGGAAACCACTGGATACCGGGCGCACTTGCTTGGGATGTATTGTTTGAAGCCAAGGCGCCCGGTAAAATGTATAAGGGACTCGTCTATGCAGAGGTTTTGCTCAGGGGTATACAAATCTGCAAATTTGGTGTTAAAGTGGTCTATGAGGGGCCGAATTTTGTGGAGCCGGTCAAAAGCTGGGTTGCCTATGGGACGAGAGGTGCTGTAGTCACTAAAGTGCAGGAAACGCAGGATGGTCTCAAATCGTGTCCTGGACATGGCAGCAGAGAACATGGGTATGTGATGAATTGGGTTTGTGGACCAATATGACCGCAATTCATGCTTTTTTGTCAGGCCCATGTTGAGGAGAAGGCCCAGAAAAGTTTTAAATTCGGAAACTCGGACGGGTTTCCACTGGAAAGACTGGGCATAAAAGCTTCCCGGGTTGGCGGCTATAAATTGAGTGGCATACCGGTTTGTTTCTGCCACGACTAAGTCCAAGAGCTCCGCAGTCAAGAACAGCTAAAAAAAACAAAACAGTGCCAATCTGATCTGAGCTTTCTCAACCCAAACTCCAGACTGGGCGGTAAAAGGGGGAACTACTGGTGCGGCTGAAGTTGGGGGCTGCCAATCAGGGTTTGCCAGCACCTCAGGGACTCTAGGGGCTCTACGGGCCTGGCTGCGACGAGGGAACTAATGCACATGCCACCGTACCAGCTTCAACTGCCCTTCTGGTGCTCGCCACTTCATGTTCTACGGCAGTGCTGGTACTAGGTCCAGGATGGGCTGCGCTGCTGGTGTATGCCTCACCACGGAATCCGACAGCGCCAGCCCCACTCTGCTGGTGGTATCAGGGACCTCAACCTCATTGTCCGAACTTTGGGTCAGACTGCCACTGCTTTCTACGGGTTCGTATTCTGACCCGCTGGATTTGTCAGATGAGGGTACCCATTCCTCATCCGACTGGGTCAGAAGCCTGTAGGCCTCTTCAGAAGAATACCCCTTACTTGCCATTCGGTCAACTAAATTTAGGGGGTATTCCCTGAGACTTCCCAAGAAAAAAAGCAAGCCTGTCTTACAAATGGGAGGCTAGCGAAGTACAGGAAGCCGCTGCGATTGATAAAAAATATCAAAACTGATTTTTTTTTTATCACCGCAGCGCTTGTGTAGTGATTGCGCAGTGCTAAAAAAAAAAAAAAATGTTTGTCACTGCGGTGGGGCGGGCGTGGGTGAACGCACGTGTGGGCGACCGATCAAGCCTGATCGGGCAAACACTGCGTTTTGGGTGGAGGGCGAACTAAGGTGACACTAATACTGTTTATAGATCTGACTGATCAGTTCTGATCACTTACAGATACTATAAAAGTACCAATGCTGATTAGCGATACGCTAATCAGCGAATCAGTGACTGCGGTGGGCTGGGTCCTAACCGACGTTAACTACCTAACAAAGGGCCGTAAACTAATCTAAAACCTAACCGTCAATACTAGTGATCACTTTTTTCCCTTTCACTAGTGATTGACAGGTGTGATCAAGGGGTTAATTGGGGTGATGGGGGGTGATCTGGGGCTAAATGTGAGGTTTTTTTTGCACTTAGTTTATCTGTGCTCTCTGCTGGGATTAACCGACGGAAAGGAACCACCAGAGAGCACAGAAGCCATTTAACACACTATATTTATAAATATAGTGTGTTATATGGCTTGTAATTCAATTTTTCAAAAGTTACCAGCCTGCCAGCGATGATCATTGGCTGGCAAGCTGGTGACGAACTTCTTCTGCAAAAGATTCCCGGCCCGCACTGCGTCATCTCTCCTCTTGAGAGATGACGCAGGGATGCATCTAGGAGGAATAACCCGACCGCCCGCAGGACCCAATCATGCGTTAGGTGGTCGGGTAACGCTTAATGACCGGGCCATTTTTCACCATTCTGGCCAGGCCATTTTTAGCAAATCTTTTAGCACTTTATGTGGTAGTAACTTTAAAATGCTTTTACTTATCCAGGCCATTCGAGTTTTCTCGTCACATATAGCATTTCATGACAGTGGTAACATTTATTCTCAAAATTAAATTTTTATATTTTAACCTCTTCAGGACACAGGGCGTACCTGTATGCCCAGATGTCCTGGTACTTAAGGACACAGGGCGTACGGCGGGCGGTGATCGGAACCTGGTGCCTGCTCAAATCATCGAGCAGGCACCTTGGCTAAATGCGCGGGGGGGTCCTGTGACCTGCGGTTTGCTGCTTTACCTGTGGTTTGCGGCTGTTGGCGGCGGTGCCATCTGGTCCCCATGCGGCTGTGGGGGGGACCCGATGGCATGGAAGGCAGTGCAATGCCTAAGGAAGGCATTGCGCTGCCTTCCGGTGATGAGCCTGTGAGATCCAGCCCCCTGAAAAGGAAGAAAAAGGACCTCAGTTAGGAAGGAAGACTAATGAATCTTTTGATGCATGTGTCTTTACAGAGGAAGAGGTTCTAAGTCAGCTGTCTAAAATCAATACAAATAAGTCACAGGGGCCTGATGGGATACACCCAAAGCTATTAAAAGAGCTTAGCAGTGAACTAGCAAAACCATTAACAGATTTATTTAACCAATCACTGGTAACAGGAGTCGTCCCAGAAGATTGGAAATTAGCAAATGTTGTGCCCATTCACAATAAAGGTAGTAGGGAGGAATCAGGCAACTATAGGCCAGTAAGCCTGACATCAATAGTGGGGAAATTAATGGAAACCATACTTAAGGAGAGGATTGTGGAACATCTAAAATCCCATGGATCGAAAGATGAAAAACAGCATGTTTACTTCAGGGAGATCATGTCAAACTAATCTTATTGATTTTTTTGATTGCGTGACTAAAATAATAGATGGCAGAGGTGCATTAGACATCGCTTATCTAGACTTTAGTAAGGCTTTTGATACTGTCCCACATAGAAGGCTTATCAATAAATTGCAGTCTTTGTGCTTGGACTCCCATATTGTTGACTGGATTAGGCAGTGGCTGAGAGACAGACAGAGGGTTGTAGTCAATGGAGTATATTCAGACCATGGTCTTGTTACTAGTGGGGTACCCCAGGGATCTGTTCTGGGACCCATATTGTTTAATATCTTTATCAGCGAAATTGCAGAAGGCCTCGATAGTAAGGTGTGTATTTTTGCTGATGACACAAAGATTTGTTACAGGATTGATGTTCCTGGAGGGATGCACCAAATGGAAAAGTATTTAGGAAAACTAGAGGAATGGTCAAAAATCTGGCAACTAAAATTTAATGTTGATAAGTGCAAGATAATGCAGTATCTGTATCTGAGGAAAGTGATTTAAGGGTCATTATTTCAGAAGACTTAAAAGGTAGGCAGACAATGTCATAGAGCAGCAGGAAATGCTAGCAGAATGCTTGGGTGTATAGGGAGATTACCAGTAGAAAGAGGGATGTGCTCATGCCGCTCTACAGAGCACTAGTGAGATCTCATTTGGAGTATTGTGCGCAGTACTGGAGACCATATCTTACATAATGCCCCATTAGTAATAATGTCTTCCATAGTGCCCATAGTAGTAATGTTCCCTATAGTCCCCCAGTAATAATTCCATTCTTGTATAGTGCCACAATAGTAATCAAGTAACCAACAGATGGACTGCTTTTGGCCTGTGCCACTGCTATAAGTTTTTCCTTTTTTAGAACATAATATAATACAAGATTACATTGAGTCTTCTCAGTTTTCTATATATTTTCTTGTGTACAGTGACCACACTATCCAGCTCAGAGGATTAGAATCTGTTATGTGTAGTAAATAAATGGAAATGTTTTCATCCACAGAGGTGTGATATCCTTATTGTTGTAGTTTTTCAATGAAAGGATTATGTTTGGCCTCTGATATAAGCTGTTTATCATAAAGCCGATTGGTGCTTCGAGTGTTTCCGGAACTTTGTAAGCTTAAGACTAGAAAGATATATCAACACTGTTATAGCATGAAAGAGGCTGTAAAAAATTTAATTAGAGAGACATAAGGCAAACTAGAAACTGAATGAAAAAAAGGCAATTCATTAAAATTTATGTTTAGCAAAAGAGAAAACATAAACTTAAAGGTTGTGTAAGATCTATAAAAAAAAATAGTCAAGGCGCTGATCATGTGGCAAAAATGGGGAAAAAAAAATTAAATCACCTGGTCAGAACATTCCAGCGACTCTTGTCCTGCACCCGCCACAGCAAAATTTCATCTTTTAGAATGCTGTATTCTGTCAGCTACAGAACATAATTTGTCGTGTAATAGCAAGGGTACAGCTAATGTCATGCGACATGTAAGTCACAGCAAGTTATGTGACAAAATATGGTACAGCTACACTGCAACATGTGTCACAGAAATGTCACACAACATTTTTTGTAATGATAATCAATGGTGTCACACTGCAACATGCAGTCACTGCGACGTGACAGTCATGCAAAAATCCAACTCCTGCAGTTGCAGCATTTTGCAATGCGACCCGATTGACTATCATTACAAACAATGTTGCTCAACAAATGTCATCATGTAGCCAAGCCCTAAGGCTCCGGTTGGAATTCCGACAGAGAACAGCCTGCTGGACCTCTCCGGATTTGGGGCTGCACTGGGGTTGAGCCTCTGCTTGTCTGCCGTAACCGCCATGCCGGAGTTTCACACCTTTTCTTCTTTTTTTTTTTTTCAGTACACGAGCAGTTTGTTTATGATGGCATATCATTAGGGTATACCATAAATGTCAAATAGGAATGGGTCCCAGAGGTGGAACCTGTACCTATCTCCAGAATGGGTCCACCAAAGTGCAAGAGAACACACCACAAATGTGTGGCATGCTCTCTCCTGATATGGGAGTTCTAAAAACTGTCGAGAGAGTGCACTCAGCTATTTTCAGAAGTCCCATAGCAATGAATTGAGAGTGCACTCCACATGCACGGCTGCCTCTTCATTGACCGGACTGCCAGAAATAACCAAGCCAGAGCTGAGCTATTTTTGGAACTACCATATTGGTGAATGGAGGATGCCCAATCACCCTCCTTCAATACAGGGGGCCAGTTTTGCCCACCTAGTGCCCATTAAATTATCAGACAGGTTTTACAGGGAACAGAAAACCATAATTGTGGACGTAAACTGCGTTTTGGATGTGCTGCAGGGTTAGACGTAAGAGACCACCATTTTGGTGGATCAGTTTACAGGCGCCATGTTGTTTTCAATCAGCCTCTGGGTACCAGTACAGCTACAGCTGAGAACTATAATTTTTTTTTATTTTTCTCTTGATGGAGCTGTGTGAGGTTTTTTTTTTTTTTTTTTGCTGGATCAGTTGTCCTTATCATTGATTTCATTTTGGGGTTACATACGACTTTTTGATAGTTTTTTTCTTTTTGGGAAATAACTTTTTTTTCCGTTTTTGCTTCTTTTACACAAGAGAGCAGTATTTTTTTTTATTATTCTGGTGATGGTCTTGTGTTTTTTGCAGGATGAGTTGACATTTTCATTGGTCCCATTTTGAGGTACACAAGACTTTTTGATCGGTTGATATCATGTTTTTTAGGAATTGTGGTATCCAAAAAATGGCATATTTTCTTTTTATGGCATTAATCTGATGTGGTAGATAATGTGATATTTTTATACAGCAGTTCATTACAGACATGGCAATACCAAATTTGGTGAAGATCGGTCCAGTCGTTTGGTCGCGCATAAAGAACATCCAGACATCTGGTAGGCAGATGGTAGCGGTGGCAGTATAGAGGCTCAGTAGACAGGCTTTGTGTCCAAACCGTGCTCTTTTATTCACTCCAGTGCGTCACATCAAAACTGTGCAATTCCCACAACAGCAATGTCCATAAACCCCACCTCCCACAACGGAGCCCCAAACGCTGCAGGCGTCTTGGTGCCTGTTCACACAGTCTCTCACATCCATGATCAGTACTACACCTTGTCGTGGGGCAGGTTTGTCCAATCTCGTGCAAGTTAGACAGGCCACGTGTCGGCCTGGACAAGGGATTGGCTCCGGCCACAGGATCCCTTCTTTTGGTCCTTCGCTGAGCCTGCAGCAATTGGGCAGTCTTTGTTAGACGAGTGGACTACAGAGCTCAGCCTGACCGTGCGATCAGCCTCCCGTACAACTTCCTGAAGTGAGACAGGAGACCACACTTCATCAGCCCCACAGTCAGTGAGCATCAAACCTATATTCACAGCCCTGGGTGTAGCAGGCAGACCACACCCAGCGAGCATAGTGAAGGATTAACTCCTTCCCTACCCAACTAAGGCCAGAGATAACCAACCTGCCAGGATCAGTGTAGACTGACACCAACATCCGAAACCCGTCCACCCTGCTCTTACTCTACCGGGGCCATGTCCCCCGGTGGCACGTATCTTCCATCCACTACCACTCCAGACATTCCCTTACAAAAAGAAGAAGAAAAAAAAAAAAAAAAAAGATATATATATATATATATATATAGCAAACAAATAAAGTAGCAGCACACCACTAAATGCACTAAGACTGAGTGAATAGGTGAATGTGTGAACAGGGTCAAATACATGACGCCAATACTTACTGCAAAGCAGTGAAGAAGCTCTTTGCGCATATTATTGATCAAAAAGGGGTGGGGGATGGGCGGGGAGTGCTAAGTTCCAAAGAGGATGCCTGGTCCTCTATGATATACATATAAGTAAAAAACGGAACAGCACCTCCTGAGACAAATCGCAGGTGCAAGCTACCGGGCAATAATACAGTAAGTATTGGCATCATGTATTTGACCCTGTTCACACATTCACCTGTTCACTCAGTCTTAGTGCATTTAGTGGTGTGCTGCTACTTTAGTTGTTTGCTGTATTATTGCCGGGTAGCTTGCACCTGCGATTTGTCTCAGGAGGTGCTGTTCCATTTTTTGCTTATATGTATATTATAGAGGACCAGGCATCCTCTTTGGAACTTAGCACTCCCTGCCCACCCCCCACCCCTTGGTGTTTTTAATCAGAGTGAAAATGGAGCTGGACCCTCCATGTTAGAGTAGGTCCCACCTGATAAGAAGCTACCTTGTCGTCTGGTAGGTGGGCCCGACATATTTTTGATCAATAATATGCGCTAAGAGCTTCTTCACTGCTTTGCAGCAAGTATTGGCGTCATGTATTTGACCCTGGTGTGGTGTGCTGCTACTTTATTTGTTTGCTGTATTAGTGCCGGGTAGCTTGCACCTGCGATTTGTCTCAGGAGGTGCTGTTCTGTTTTTTGCTTATATGTGTGTGTGTGTGTGTGTGTATATATATATATATATATATATATATATAAAAAAGAAAAACGTATGGCAGCACCAATTTACACCAAAAAGAAAGAGAGGGTGCTAGGTCCAGGGAATTCACTGCTTACCCTTGTATGTAGACGAAAACGGACAGCAACTCCAAATAGTACAAAAAAGATAATTTATTGGGCCGCAGTGGCACAGAGGCGACGTTTCGGCTCAAAATCCAGAGCCTTTCTCAAGCATCAAAGACACAAAGGTGAGTGCACATATAAATAGGTGTACACAATTACAACATTATAATTAATTGATGTTCACAATTAATATAAAAATAGATAAATACATCAATGAACAGTATTTAAAAAAGTGACAACATACAGAAATGAATCCAGTGATACATAATTATGTGTATAATCCATAATGAATACATATAGAGTAGCATAGTCCATAGTATAAACATAAGTGGCTCCAATATAAATCATCTGTTTCAAATCTTCTTTAATGATCTACAATAAAAACAAGGAGGTGCCAGAGAAATAAGGGTGACATACCACAGAGTCCGCATGTATCCACATCTCAACGATGGCCACACTTGGCGTCTAGCTGGATGGAGTGCGCAGGCGCCAGCATCCGTCCCTACAGAATCGCGTCACATTACGTCCTGATACGGCGCGCCTGCATCATACCTTGTGCCATCAACTACACGCCATTCACTCCACTCCGGTGCGCATGCGCAAAGCGTTTTAACTAAAGATACGCCATGTTTGGTACTGGACGGATTGCCCATAGTTCCTAAATCTATATTTAGGGTGGCTAGCTGGAGGCAAAAGTAAGAGAACCATAATCCTCTGTCAGGGGATCATGGTAATCCTATGTTGTGCGTGCATTATGGTCCCGATCGACACCCCAGTATCGGCCGTATACCAAGTGCCGCCCCCATCATGCCACCTATAGCCACCCAACAAGGGTTCTCCTTAATAATACATATTCTTCGAAGAAACAGGTATGTAAAATGTGTCGGAACATAACCCGACCCCAATACACAATCCAATCCAGATGTAACCAAACATGTGGATACCGTCGGACGTGGGATACAGCTTACTTCCATGTGGCAAAACGACACCTAGATTTCATAGCTCCTTTTCTAATATTCGATAATCATCTGAAATGTAATGACAATGAAAATTAATAATATTCAATTGAGAAGGAACAAGTTCAAGTTAAATCTCATAATAACCTTAGTGTAAAATCAACACCTACAGTCAAGTGAAAGACGTATAGCAAATGACACAAGACATAACAGGGGCAAACCACCTCTTCAAGTACACACCCCTAAATTGAAATCTACATTGAGACCATTTGGCTTTAAGGTGTTTAGCCTGTGTATCCACAGTAGTTCTCTCCTTTTTAATAATAAATTCCTATTGCCCCCCCGTCTGGGCATAGGGATATGGTCTATGATCCAGCATTTTAGTTGGTATTCTGTATGATCCATCTCAACAAAATGTTTAGGGATAGGTAGATCCCGACGTTTTTTTCTAATGGTGGAGCGGTGATTATTTAGTCTAGTTTTCAAGTCGGTGGAAGTCTCACCTATATACAGTAATTTGCACGGGCAACTCAAAACATAGATCACATAATTCGAATTGCAAGTGAGATAGAAAGGAATAGGGTATCTCACATTGGTCTTCGGATGTGTGAAAATTTTTCCTTTACAGATGTATTTACAGTTCACACAGCAGAGACATGGAAAACATCCCGTACTCTGCTGTGTCAATGTTCTCTGTGTTAAACCAGGTCCTGCACCTATATCCGCATGTACTAGTTGGTCATGTAAATTTTTTGATCTTTTGTAAGAAAACAATGGAGGGGATCTGAATTCAGGTATTTGACTGAGGCATCCCCCCAGAATGCCCCAGTGTTTGATGATACGATTAATAGTGCTACTATGTTCTGTATATTTTGTAATAAAAGGGATCCTATTATGAGGACCCTTTCTTGTCTTTCTCACCAATGTATCATCCCTATCCAGATCATGGACACGTTCTACTTGGGATAATAGTAGCTCAGTGGGGTAACCCCTATGTCTGAATTTATCAACCATAGTCTCCAATGATTTCTCTAGTACATCAGGGTCCGAGGTAATTCTCTTGGCCCTGAGGAACTGAGAAAAAGGAAGATATTTCACCATATTTCGTGGATGACTACTCTGGTAGTGTAAAAGAGTATTCTTATCCGTAGGTTTGGTGAATAACCTGGTTGCTAGACGTCCTTCATCAAATATGACAGTAGTGTCCAAAAATTGGATTTCAGTGCTAGAGTGCACAAGAGTGAATTGCAACTCTTTATTGACACTATTCAAATATTTTTGAAACTCCAATAATTCCAGACAATCACCGGTCCATATGAGGAAGATGTCGTCGATGTATCTCCACCACCTCAAGATTTTGTTGCTGTGGTGGGATACATGGACGACATCCTCCTCAAAACACCTCATAAAAATATTTGCGTATGTGGGGGCCACATGGGACCCCATCGCCACGCCTCTGATTTGTTTATAGAATGTGTCCTGAAACAGAAAATAGTTCTGCCTCAGGATAACATTCAAGAGATCAATCACGAATTCACATGCTTCCGCAGTAAGGGATGACATCTCTAACATGTGTCTGACCGCTCTGATCCCAAGATCATGGTTAATTGACGTATAGAGCGATGTTACATCAAACGACGCCAATATAATATTCTCATACCCCTCACACTCCACATCTCTCAGTTTACACAGAAAATCTGTGGTGTCCTGAATGTAGGATTCCGCCCCACAGGCATAGCTATGTAAAAGTTTATCTAGAAAAATAGAGATATTACTGAATATGGAATCTGAACCTGATACTATTGGACGACCAGGAGGGTCGACCAAAGATTTATGCACTTTAGGCAGTACATAAAGTACTGGTGTTACTGGATGGCTCACAGTACAAAAATCGGCGAGGTCACTGTCAATGATGCCAGCCATAACCGCATTATTTAGACATTTTTGGATGATCCTGGCAATATTAAACTTTGGATCGGACTGAAGTGCTAAATACACTTCAGTATCGCTCAGTTGTCGTCTGATCTCCGCAATGTACTTAGCGGTATCAAGGACGACTATACCACCCCCCTTGTTGGCTCAGCACAATTTTTTATACGGACTATTAATTATTCTCACTATGGATACTGAATTTCCACGTGGCCCTACCTACTCACAGGAGGAAGCGGAGCGAATTATACGAGACATCGGGGGAGATGCCACCTTTTTAAACACCCCATCAGTAAAGGAATTAAAGAAACAACTGGAATTCCTATCTAAAAAAACAGTGTCCCTGGGTCTACATATGACCACTCTGGGTGAATATTATAAGGCTCAAAGAATCCCGAGAGGTATGAGATCCAATTTACGTCCTAATTTATTTTTTCATAATCTGAATTATTGCAAAAAGTTTGAAGCACTCTCAAACAGATACTCTTTGGACTTTATCCTTCTAAACATTCAATTTATCCAAGAGGAATTAACCTCTACAGCTGTGGAGATTGGTGATATTGAACGGACTTTATAGACCTCCCTTACTGTGGAAGAATTTACGGTGTTTTCTGATAATGTGACATTGCATACAGCTAGACTTAAGAGCGAATTGGAAGAAGGAAAACGCTCCAAATGGATCCGGGACTTGGAAGATCACAAAAGAGGTTTCATCTATACATGGCAGTTTGACAACAATCAGTCCAATCAGAAAGACAGAAAGAAAAAGAGAAATGGACAACCATTGGGATCAGAGGAGTCCACACCTTTTTTAGGATACAGAGGCAATCACCAGCACAAAAAAGAAGCCGCACCAGACGCGGTGGTCGTAGACATCGACGAACCTCCAAAACTACGAAACAACAAAATTTGTGTACAAGGCAACAAAATACAGACACAGAAGAAGAACTAACTGTCTTTAATTTGTCATCTAAAATACTTACTCCCATACAAGTAAGTGTCCTGAATAAGGGTCTTACTTTTTGCCCATCGACAAAATTGAATATGTTTGATTTAGATGTGGATCTGGCTGCTTTTTTCCGCAGGATCAAGCTCAAAGCATGGTTCAGTGAGAGGATGCGAACCAACACTGCCCAGCATAGTGAGCTTATGCTGGGTAGTTTTGATTTACATCTCAAAAGCAATTTTACCCCTATGATTGGCGAGTCTGCCATTGATGCATACATAACTGCTGTGAAATCTGAAATACTACAATATAAACAATCATGTAATATCAATGTGTTCAAGAACCCCAATCTCACTCGTTTGGAGATTGAGGCGATTGAACAACTGAGGGATGACCCCCTCCTTACAGTAAAACCTGCAGACAAGGGGGGTGGTATAGTCGTCCTTGATACCGCTAAGTACATTGCGGAGATCAGACGACAACTGAGCGATACTGAGTGTATTTAGCACTTCAGTCCGATCCAAAGTTTAATATTGCCAGGATCATCCAAAAATGTCTAAATAATGCGGTTATGGCTGGCATCATTGACAGTGACCTCGCCGATTTTTGTACTGTGAGCCATCCAGTAACACCAGTACTTTATGTACTGCCTAAAGTGCATAAATCTTTGGTCGACCCTCCTGGTCGTCCAATAGTATCAGGTTCAGATTCCATATTCAGTAATATCTCTATTTTTCTAGATAAACTTTTACATAGCTATGCCTGTGGGGCGGAATCCTACATTCAGGACACCACAGATTTTCTGTGTAAACTGAGAGATGTGGAGTGTGAGGGGTATGAGAATATTATATTGGCGTCGTTTGATGTAACATCGCTCTATACGTCAATTAACCATGATCTTGGGATCAGAGCGGTCAGACACATGTTAGAGATGTCATCCCTTACTGCGGAAGCATGTGAATTCGTGATTGATCTCTTGAATGTTATCCTGAGGCAGAACTATTTTCTGTTTCAGGACACATTCTATAAACAAATCAGAGGCGTGGCGATGGGGTCCCATGTGGCCCCCACATACGCAAATATTTTCATGAGGTGTTTTGAGGAGGATGTCGTCCATGTATCCCACCACAGCAACAAAATCTTGAGGTGGTGGAGATACATCGACGACATCTTCCTCATATGGACCGGTGATTGTCTGGAATTATTGGAGTTTCAAAAATATTTGAATAGTGTCAATAAAGAGTTGCAATTCACTCTTGTGCACTCTAGCACTGAAATCCAATTTTTGGACACTACTGTCATATTTGATGAAGGACGTCTAGCAACCAGGTTATTCACTAAACCTACGGATAAGAATACTCTTTTACACTACCAGAGTAGTCATCCACGAAATATGGTGAAATATCTTCCTTTTTCTCAGTTCCTCAGGGCCAAGAGAATTACCTCGGACCCTGATGTACTAGAGAAATCATTGGAGACTATGGTTGATAAATTCAGACATAGGGGTTACCCCACTGAGCTACTATTATCCCAAGTAGAACATGTCCATGATCTGGATAGGGATGATACATTGGTGAGAAAGACAAGAAAGGGTCCTCATAATAGGATCCCTTTTATTACAAAATATACAGAACATAGTAGCACTATTAATCGTATCATCATCAAACACTGGGGCATTCTAGGGGGATGCCTCAGTCAAATACCTGAATTCAGATCCCCTCCATTGTTTTCTTACAAAAGATCAAAAAATTTACGTGACCAACTAGTACATGCGGATATAGGTGCAGGACCTGGTTTAACACAGAGAACATTGACACAGCAGAGTACGGGATGTTTTCCATGTCTCTGCTGTGTGAACTGTAAATACATCTGTAAAGGAAAAATTTTCACACATCCGAAGACCAATGTGAGATACCCTATTCCTTTCTATCTCACTTGCAATTCGAATTATGTGATCTATGTTTTGAGTTGCCCGTGCAAATTACTGTATATAGGTGAGACTTCCACCGACTTGAAAACTAGACTAAATAATCACCGCTCCACCATTAGAAAAAAACGTCGGGATCTACCTATCACTAAACATTTTGTTGAGATGGATCATACAGAATACCAACTAAAATGCTGGATCATAGACCATATCCCTATGCCCAGACGGCAATAGGAATTTATTATTAAAAAAGAGAGAACTACTGTGGATACACAGGCTAAACACCTTAAAGCCAAATGGTCTCAATGCAGATTTCAATTTAGGGGTGTGTACTTGAAGAGGTGGTTTGCCCCTGTTATGTCTTGTGTCATTTGCTATACGTCTTTCACTTGACTGTAGGTGTTGATTTTACACAAAGGTTATTATGAGATTTAACTTGAACTTGTTCCTTCTCAATTGAATATTATTAATTTTCATTGTTATTACATTTCAGATGATTAATGAATATTAGAAAAGGAGCTATGAAATCTAGGTGTCGTTTTGCCACATGGAAGTAAGCTGTATCCCACGTCCGACGGTATCCACATGTTTGGTTACATCTGGATTGGATTGTGTATTGGGGTCGGGTTATGTTCCGACACATTTTACATACCTGTTTCTTCGAAGAATATGTATTATTAAGGAGAACCCTTGTTGGGTGGCTATAGGTGGCATGATGGGGGCGGCACTTGGTATACGGCCGATACTGGGGTGTCAATCGGGACCATAATGCACGCCCAACATAGGATTACCATGATCCCCTGACAGAGGATTATGGTTCTCTTACTTTTGCCTCCAGCTAGCCACCCTAAATATAGATTTAGGAACTATGGTCAATCCGTCCAGTACCAAACATGGCGTATCTTTAGTTAAAACGCTTTGCGCATGCGCACCGGAGTGGAGTGAATGGCGTGTAGTTGATGGCACAAGGTATGATGCAGGCGCGCCGTATCAGGACGTAATGTGACGCGATTCTGTAGGGACGGATGCTGGCGCCTGCGCACTCCATCCAGCTAGACGCCAAGTGTGGCCATCGTTGAGATGTGGATACATGCGGACTCTGTGGTATGTCACCCTTATTTCTCTGGCACCTCCTTGTTTTTATTGTAGATCATTAAAGAAGATTTGAAACAGATGATTTATATTGGAGCCACTTATGTTTATACTATGGACTATGCTACTCTATATGTATTCATTATGGATTATACACATAATTATGTATCACTGGATTCATTTCTGTATGTTGTCACTTTTTTAAATACTGTTCATTGATGTATTTATCTATTTTTATATTAATTGTGAACATCAATTAATTATAATGTTGTAATTGTGTACACCTATTTATATGTGCACTCACCTTTGTGTCTTTGATGCTTGAGAAAGGCTCTGGATTTTGAGCCGAAACGTCGCCTCTGTGCCACTGTGGCCCAATAAATTATCTTTTTTGTACTATTTGGAGTTGCTGTCCGTTTTCGTCTATATATATATATATATATATATATATATATAGTGTCATGTATGGAGTGTAAAAAAGATTATATCGGGTGCATCTCAAGGAAACTTACAACTAGTATTGGAGCTTACTAACCCCAAAAGAACTAAGGTGTCTCACGTAATTTCCTTCAGTCACATGATAGATCTGTAATTGCTAAGGGCTCTTTCAGACGAGCGAATTTTCTGCGCGGATGCGATGCGTGAGTTGAATGCACTGAATCTGGACCCATTCATTTCAATGGGTCTGTGGACATGAGCTTGTTTTTTCACGCATCATTTATGCGTTGCGTTAAAATTACAGCATGTTCTATATGTTCCGTTTTTCACGCAGCATTTCCTCCATAGAAGTGAATGGGGATGTGTGAAAAACGCATGTTGTTTTAAACGCATGTTACTTAGCAACAGTTGAAGGTAGATTTCACAGAAAATTAGCATTTTAAGTGTCTGGCTCCTGCTACTTGAGTGAGGATCTGCTTAGTGAACATATTGCTGCCGATGCTGAGCCACAGCCGAGGTGCCATGGCAACCAGCAAAGCCTATGGGTGTTGAGAAGATGATCGTGATGGTCAAGGAGAGGCCCTGCATTTGGGACAAAAATGATGCCACCTGTGTGGAAGTAACCCAGGAAGTAATCTCAAGTGTCTGGTCAAGAACCAGGAGTTGAGGTAAGTGCGATCTAGATATGTGTGATATTGACTTTATGTTTAATAGCATAGCACATGTACACCAGTGTCCTCCATTGCATAGCACATGTCAAATGAAAACATTGTTTGACATATGCTATGCTATGCTATGGAGGACACCCGTAGCTTAGCACATTGCAAGCTGTATATAGTTGTTTAATAATACAGTATTTTAGTTATAAATAAAAAAAATTATGATATTGTTTGCAGTTGATGAAGTAAAAAATCAATAGAGGAGCTGCGGAGACCAATTTAGGAAATAAATCCTCTACCAAAGCTGCAGTGGGACAGGCCCACTCAAGAAAAGGCCCTATATGTTTAAAGAACAACTAACATTCCTTTGTGATATAATGGACCTGCGACTGTAGATTTATATATAATAATATATATATATTTTTTTTTTTTAAATGCTTGGTCATATTTTTAAAATTATCTATTTCAAATATTCCATATTTGCCCTTTGTTTTTCCCTTTTTTCTCTTGAAGAACCGGGGACAACCTGGAGGAGGGGATTCCCCTTTCACAGGCTACGGAAATTAAGACCTTCCACCATCTCCATGAGTAACAATGAAAATGAATTTCATGAGGCCAAAAATCTGTGAACAAAATAAATCAGGAAATGGTAAATAAAAACATGTGCCACCCACTATCACCAGTCATTATAGGTGTCTAATATGCAAAATACAATCATCTATATATTGAAAAATGTATTACATTTCAGAAGTTATGAGAAGTCCACAAACATTTACATACCTCAGAGTAAGGCCTCTTGCACACGACCTTATGCCCTCCGAGACATACGCTCCATGAGCGGCCCATATGTCCTGGAGCGGCATTGATCGTGCGCACTGGAGCACACAGCTTCATAGATTACAATGATGCTGTGGACATCGGGCCACCTGCAGGGCTATTGTCCCGCACTCATAAGATCATATGAGTGCGGGAGAATAGTCATGTGGGCGGCCTGACGTGCACAACATCATTGTAATATATGATGCTGTGTGCTCCCGTACGCACGATTAATGCAGTTTCGGGACATATGGCCTGCTCATGGACCGTATGTCTTGAAGGGCATACAGTCATGTGCAAGGGGCCTAAGGGCTCATGCACACGACTGTATGTATTTTGCGGTCCTCAAAAAATGGATCCGCAAAAAATACGGATGCATTCTGTATTTTGCGGAATGGAACAGCTGGCCCCTAATAGAACAGTAATCTCCTTGTCAGTAATGCGGACTAAAATAGGACACATTCTCTTTTTTTGCGGAACGGAAATACAGACATACAGAAACGGAATGCACATGGAGTAACTTCAGTTTTTTTTGGTGGACCCATTGAAATGAATGGTTCTGCATACGATCCACAAAAAAAACTGAATGGACATGGTGTCATGGTCTTACCTTCTTGCTGTTCTCCTTCGTTTGACATGTGCTGGCGGCCATCTTGGTTTCTGGGTTTCTTGTAGCCTCCCACCCTGCGGCTTCTCCTTCCCACTGGGAGGAGCTGGATGCCTAGCTCATATATATAGGAGGTCTGTGGCTTCAGTTCCTTGCTTGGTCCTCCTGTGTTCACATGCTTCTAAGACTGCTGCTGCTTCTGGTTCCTGATCCTGGCTTCGTCTGACTACCCTGCTGGTTCCTGATCCAGGCTTCGTCTGACTACCCTGCTGGTTCCTGATCCAGGCTTCGTCTGACTACCCTTCTGGTTCCTGATCTCTGGCTTCGCAAGACCCTGCTTCGGTTTAGCCATCCGTTTGGACTTTTGCCCTACAGCTTGATTTTCAATAAAGCCTTCTTATTTCCACTTATCTCTTGTTGTACGTCTGGTTCATGGTTCCATGACATTAGGACCAAGCCATGAATTCTGACGGTACAGGGCCATCCTCGCTACCTACGCTGGTTGCCAGACTTGATCAGCAGGATCACCTGTTGGGTCGGTTCGCTGTGGCGTTGCAAACCCTGCTTGAACGCACGGCTCATTTAGCTTCCGTTGCCGATGGGTCGGTTGTCGCTCCTGGGCCCGCTCCTACTGCCGCTCCGGTTGTTGCGCCAGAGTCTACCCCGACACCTGTTGCTGCGCCTGCGGTGTCTCGGGGTATGACCGGTTCTGCCCCCCTTCCACAGCGCTTTGGGGGAGAGCCAACTCAGTGCCGAGGTTTCCTTAACCAGGTGGGCATTTATTTCGAGTTGCTGCCACATGCCTTTCCTACTGAGAGATCAAAGGTGGGCTTCTTGATCTCGCTGCTCTCGGACAAGGCCTTGGCCTGGGCCAGCCCTTTATGGGAGAACAACAATCCGGTGGTTGCCGAGTTTTCCGGTTTTGTTGCTTCTCTTCGGAAGGTATTCGATGTGCCAGCTCGTGCTGCCTCTGCTGCGAAGCTCCTTATGTCCATCAGACAGAGTTCACGATCCATAGCTGAATACGCCATTGAGTTTCGTACCCTGGCAGCAGAGCTGGGCTGGAATAATGAGGCTCTGGTTGCTGCTTTCTCTCATGGTCTCTCGGATGCCTTGAAGGATGAGGTTGCAGCTAAGGACCTACCAGTGGAGCTCGAGTCTCTTATTTCTTTCCTGATTTTGATTGACACCAGACTCAGGGAGAGACCTTCCTTTAAGGAGAGCCTGCGGAGGTCTTCTAACAGATTGGCGCCTACGTTTGCTGTCCTACCCGTGCCTCCCTCTCCTCCCACGCCTCCTGGGGATGACTTGTCTGGGGGTGAACCCATGCAGCTGGGGTTTGCTCGCCTGTCCGAGGGGGAGAGGGTACTCCGGAGACGCGAGGGCCGATGCATGTACTGTGGTCTCGGTGGGCATTTTCGGTTGGCATGCCCGAACCGTCCGGGAAACGCTCGCACCTGAGATCCTGTCGGGGGCAGATCTTGGGTGGAGTCTCCTCGTCCCCGGTTTCCCGTGTTGACAAACCACTGATTACTGTTGTCCTCTCCTGGGTCGGGGGCTCGGTGACGACCCAGGCGTTGGTGGACTCTGGTGCTGGTGGTTTGTTCATTGATAGTGTGTTCGCTGCCGCCAATTCCATTCCTCTGCAGCCTCGAGGTTCCCCACTGGCTCTTGAGGCGATAGACGGCAGACCCCTTCTGCCGCCACACGTGACTCAGGAGACCCTTCCAGTGGGGATGGCCATTGGTGCCGTTCACAGAGAGTCGGTCTGTCTCCAGGTTATTTCGTCTCCACACTACTCGGTGGTCTTGGGGTACCCCTGGCTCCAGAAGCATAATCCGACTTTCGATTGGAGATCGGCCGAGATCCTCTGGTGGTCACCGCAGTGTGGGGCTAGTTGCATCCATGGACCTGTCAAGTTGCTGTGTACTTTCTCGGACTCTCTGTTGCCTCCTGAATACGAGGAGTACCGGGATGTATTCGATAAGGTGCGTGCGGTTGCCCTACCTCCGCACCGCCCATACGATTGTGCCATAGAGTTACAATCTGGTGCCGTTCCTCCTCGTGGCAAAGTCTATCCACTGTCGGTAGCGGAGAATGAGGCCATGGAGGAGTACGTGAGGGAGGCGCTTTCACGCGGACACATTCGCAAATCCTCGTCCCCGGCAGGGGCTGGATTTTTCCTTGTGAAAAAGAAGGGCGGTGAGTTGAGGCCTTGCATCGATTACAGGGGTCTCAATCGCATCACGATCAAGAACGCTTACCCGATACCCTTGATTTCCGAGCTGTTCGATCGCCTCAAAGGGGCCACGGTCTTTACCAAACTCGACCTGAGGGCGGCATATAACCTGGTAAGGATCAAGGCGGGCGATGAGTGGAAGACCGCGTTTAACACCAGGACCGGTCATTATGAATCCTTGGTTATGCCCTTTGGGTTGTGCAATGCGCCCGCAGTCTTCCAGGAATTCATCAACGATGTTTTCCGTGACCTGTTGCAGCAGTGTGTGGTGGTCTATTTGGATGACATCTTGGTATATTCTGAATCCATGGAGGCCCACATTCTGGATGTCAGACGAGTGTTGCAACGGTTACGAGAGAACAAGCTGTTCGGTAAGCTTGAGAAATGCGAATTTCACCGATCCCAGGTAACCTTCTTAGGTTACATCATTTCCGCTGAGGGGTTCTCCATGGATCCTGAGAAGGTTTCGGCTGTCTTACAGTGGCCCCAGCCCAGTGGTCTTTGTGCCCTGCAGCGCTTTTTGGGCTTCGCCAATTATTATCGGAAGTTCATCAGGGACTTTTCCATGCTAGCCAAGCCTCTCACGGATCTGACCAGGAAGGGCAATAATCCCCAGGTCTGGCCGCTCGAGGCCATCCGAGCTTTTGAGGCTCTAAAGTCCGCCTTTGTGTCGGCTCCGATTCTGTCGCATCCCAACCCTGGGTTGCCTTTTGTCCTCGAGGTGGACGCGTCTGAGACGGGAGTAGGCGCCCTTCTGTCTCAGCGTAGAACACCAGAGGGTCCTCTGCTTCCTTGTGGGTTTTACTCCCGGAAACTGTCTTCCGCGGAGTGCAACTATCAGATTGGTGACAGGGAGTTATTGGCCATCGTGCAGGCCCTTAAAGAATGGAGGCACTTGCTCGAGGGCTCGGTGGTTCCGGTTCTCATCCTGACGGACCACAAGAATCTGACCTACCTCTCTGAGGCCAAGAGATTGACACCACGTCAGGCCAGATGGGCTCTGTTCTTGTCACGTTTTAATTACGTGGTCTCCTACCTACCCAGTTCCAAGAACATCAGAGCGGATGCCTTATCACGGCAGTACTCCGAGCTGTCCGGGGAGGAGTCGATTCCGACTTCGGTCATACCTCCGAATCAGATCCTGGCCGCCATTCGCACCAGCCTGACCTCTCCCCTGGGTGAGCAGATTTTGGCGGCTCAATCTGGTGCTCCCTCTGGGAGACCCAACGGCAGATGTTTTGTGCCTGAGGAGTTGCGCACTCGGTTGTTGCGAACCTACCATAACTCCAAGGCCGCGGGGCATCCTGGAAAGAATCAGCTGTCCTGGGCTGTTTCACGTCTGTTCTGGTGGCCTTCTCTACGTTCCGACATCGCCGCATATGTAGCGGCATGCTCCGTTTGTGCCCAGAGTAAGTCCCCTCGGCACCTTCCATTGGGCCTTTTGCAACCCATAGCCACCGGGGAGCGTCCATGGTCACACCTGGGGATGGATTTCATTGTGGACCTCCCTGCATCCCGAGGCCATACGGTCATTCTCATGATTGTGGATCGGTTTTCCAAAATGTGCCACTGTGTTCCTCTCAAGAAGTTACCCTCTGCACAAGAGTTGGCCTCGATTTTTGCCAGGGAGGTCTTCCGGTTGCACGGTTTGCCCAAAGAGATTGTGTCGGATCGGGGGAGTCAGTTTGTGTCCAGGTTCTGGCGCGCCTTTTGCTCCCAGTTGGGGATTCATCTCTCTTTCTCCTCGGCCTACCACCCTCAGTCCAATGGGGCCGCAGAACGATCTAATCAGGCCTTGGAGCAATTCCTTCGTTGCTATGTCTCCGATCACCAAGACAATTGGGTTGACCTCCTGCCTTGGGCTGAGTTTGCCAGGAACACGGCGGTGAACTCTTCCTCTGGGACGTCTCCCTTCATGGCCAATTATGGGTTCCAACCTGCCGTGTTACCGGAGGTATTCTCTCCCCAGGATATTCCGGCTGTGGAGGATCACCTTTCCGTCCTACGTGCTTCTTGGGTACAGATCCAGAGGTCCCTTGAGGTCTCTGCGCAGCGCCAGAGACTCCAGGCTGATCGCAGACGAGCGCCCGCTCCTTCCTACCAGGTCGGAGACCGCGTATGGTTGTCCACCCGCAACCTCAACCTTCGAGTGCCCACTCCCAAGCTGGCGCCTCGCTTTGTTGGTCCCTTCCGAGTGCTTCGCAGGGTAAACCCGGTAGCCTACGCCCTTGCGCTTCCTCCTGGCATGCGGATCTCCAACGTGTTTCATGTCTCCCTGTTGAAGCCACTGGTGTGTAATCGTTTCACTTCCTCGGTTCCTCGGCCTCGTCCGGTCCAAGTGGGCAATCGTGAGGAGTATGAGGTGAGCAATATCCTGGACTCACGCCTGGTCCGCGGCCGGGTGCAGTTTTTGGTCCATTGGCGTGGTTATGGTCCAGAGGAGCGTTCCTGGGTTCCCTCCGCAGATGTCCATGCTCCTGCCTTGCTCCGAGCCTTCCACGCACGCTTCCCTCAGAAACCGTTCTTTACTCCGCGGAGGAGGGGCCCTTGAAGGGGAGGTACTGTCATGGTCTTACCTTCTTGCTGTTCTCCTTCGTTTGACATGTGCTGGCGGCCATCTTGGTTTCTGGGTTTCTTGTAGCCTCCCACCCTGCGGCTTCTCCTTCCCACTGGGAGGAGCTGGATGCCTAGCTCATATATATAGGAGGTCTGTGGCTTCAGTTCCTTGCTTGGTCCTCCTGTGTTCACATGCTTCTAAGACTGCTGCTGCTTCTGGTTCCTGATCCTGGCTTCGTCTGACTACCCTGCTGGTTCCTGATCCAGGCTTCGTCTGACTACCCTGCTGGTTCCTGATCCAGGCTTCGTCTGACTACCCTTCTGGTTCCTGATCTCTGGCTTCGCAAGACCCTGCTTCGGTTTAGCCATCCGTTTGGACTTTTGCCCTACAGCTTGATTTTCAATAAAGCCTTCTTATTTCCACTTATCTCTTGTTGTACGTCTGGTTCATGGTTCCATGACACATGGAAAGAAAATACGTTTGTGTGCTTGAGCCCTAATAATTAGCCGTTCCTCAGCTGTAACACTGCGATGCATGTTGTCCATGAAGGTCAAGCCAGGCGGCAACACCGCCAAAAGCCGATCAAAAGTAATGACCGACATGCGACAATAATTATAGAATTTTGTAGGGTGCTCACGTAGGTCTGCATATAGACCTTTGCAAGCCCTCTGCGAAAAAATAGAACAAACCCATATCCTCTTCCTCTGCATTTCCTCCAGCATTTCTCTCCACTCTCCAAAGCAATGTACCAATGTACATTGTCAGGATTTGCTAAGGGGAAAGTGGACATCTTGCAAAGGGAAAAAAACTCAAACACTCCACACACTAGATAATATCCTTACAAAATGGAGCTTTTCTAACCAGAAGAGCATGCTCTGGGTTGTTATCTGTGTCTGAAATGAACATGTGACTATAGAGCAGCGAAGGCTAACCGCCAGCACTCCAGCTGTGGTGAAACTGCGACTGTCAGCATGCTCCATTCATTTCTATGAAGTTCTGAGAACAGCCAAGCAAGTGTGCATCTCGGGAGTTGTAATGTTACCACAGCTGGAGTGCAGGAGGTTAGCCATCACAGCTACAGAGGATTGTTCCGTTCTTTTTCACACATACCATTTGGATGTCATCGGCGCTGAAAAAATGCAAAACACTGAACACAATTGCATACAAAACTGACATACGTTGCTTGCAAATGGCACGTTTTTAACTGAATGTATCCTGAGCCAATCCGTCACGCTTGTGTGAAAGAGGTTTAAAGGCTATGTACAGTCGTGGCCAAAAGTTTTGAGAATTACATAAATATTGGAAATTGGAAAAGTTGCTGCTTAAGTTTTTATAATAACAATTTGCATATACTCCAGAATGTTGTGAAGAGTGATCACATGAATTGCATAGTCCTTCTTTGCCAGGAAAATTAACTTAATCCCTAAAAAACTTTCCACTGCATTTCATTGCTGTCATTAAAGGACCTGCTGAGATCATTTCAGTAATCATCTTGTTAACTCAGGTGAGAATGTTGACGAGCACATGGTTGGAGATCATTATGTCAGGCTGATTGGGTTAAAATGGCAGAATTGACCTGTTAAAAGGAGGGTGATGCATGAAATCATTGTTCTTCCATTGTTAACCATGGTGACCTGCAAAGAAACGCGTGCAGCCATCATTGCGTTGCATAAAAATGGCTTCACCTGCAAGGATATTGTGGCTACTAAGATTGCACCTCAATCAACAATTTATAGGATTATCAAGAACTTTAAGGAAAGAGGTTCAATTCTTGTTAAGAAGGCTTCAGGGCGTTCAAGAAAGTCCAGCAAGTGCCAGGATCGCCTCCTAAAGAGGCTGCGGGATCGGAGTGCCACCAGTGCAGAGCTTGCTCAGGAATGGCAGCAGGCAGGTGTGAGCGCACCTGCATGTACAGTGAGGCGAAGACTTTTGGAAGATGGCCTGGTGTCAAGAAGGGCAGCAAAGAAGCCACTTCTCTCCCAAAAAAACATCAGGGACAGATTGATCTTCTGCAGAAAATATGGTGAATGGACTGCTGAGGACTGGGGCAAAGTCATAATCTCCGATGAAGCCTCTTTCCGATTGTTTGGAGCATCAGGAAAAAGGCTTGTCCGGAGAAGAAAAGGTGAGCGCTGCCATCAGTCCTGTGTCATGCCAACAGTAAAGCATCCTGAGACCATTCATGTGTGGGGTTGCTTCTCATCCAAGGGAGTGGGCTCACTCACCATTTTGCCCAAAAACACAACCATAAATAAAGAATGGTACCAAAACACACTCTAACAGCAACTTCTTCCAACAACAGTTTGAAGAACAATGCATTTTCCAGCACGAAGGAGCACCGTGCCATAAGGCAAAAGTGATAACTAAGTGGCTCGGGGACCAAAACGTTGACATTTTGGGTCCATGGTCTGGAAACTCCCCAGATCTTAATCCCATTGAGAACTTGTGGTCAATCCTCAAGAGGCGGGTGGACAAACAAAAACCCACTAATTCTGACAAAGTCCAAGAAGTGATTATGAAAGAATGGGTTGCTATCAGTCAGGAATTGGCCCAGAAGTTGATCGAGAGCATGCCCAGTCGAATTGCAGAGGTCCTGAAAAAGAAGGGCCAACACTGCAAATACTGACTGTTTGCATAAATGTCATGTAATTGTCGATAAAAGCCTTTGGAACGTATGAAGTGCGTGTAATTATATGCCACTACATCACAGAAACAACTGAAACAAGCCGTTTAGCAGCAAACTTTGTGAAAACTAATATTTGTGTCCTTCTCAAAACTTTGGGCCACGACTGTATACCTTTGGAGTAATTCTTTTTAAATGATTGCATTTAACTAATTTTTGGCTAAAAATCATATTTTCAATTGGCCTTTATTAAAAATATTGAGCTCTTCAGTCACAAACTGTTTTTCTAACTGTGTGACTTGTACTTTCACTTTGTACTGGTTATCTAATAAGCCTTATCTCTAAACTACTGAAGGTCATAAACACTTATTTAAACCACATTGTTCTCAGTAAGATAAGGATTGAGCCATTAATGAGTGTTTATAATGTGAGAGAGCAGAGATAAGAAGTCCGCCTGCTCCTCAGATGACGGAAATGACAAAAAAATCTACAAGCAGCTAGTAGAGCATGTCAGCTCTGTACAGAAAAAAGGATTCCATATTGTTAATAAAGACCAATTGAAAAAAAGATTGTTAGCTCAAAATAAGTATAATGTAGGGTGGCCACTGGCTTTACCCCAGAAAGATGGACTTCACCCGCCACGCCCCCAAACAGATAAACTACGCCGCCTGCTCAGTGAAGCCACCCACCCATCGCCAGCTGGAAAAAAATGAATGGAAGAAGAGGGAAGAACTTTCTGAGGGGAAGGTGAGCTGGGGCAGCTGGGGTGCTTCTCTCCCCCTCAGTCAGCCACAGGGAGCCATGTCTGTGGCTCTAGTGACTGACTGGGGGTGAGAGAAGCCTCAATCAGTTGCTGCAGCTCACGCTCAGACAGCGCAGTGCTGCTGTCTGAGCGTGAGCTATTGCAAGGGTTATTATTCCTGTGTCCGTCCAGGCCCTGCGCCGGACAGAGGACAATTGCCCCCCCGGAGCCCTGGAAATCTGTGAACTGAGTTCTGCCTCTGCTCTGCAGCTGCTGCACTGCACAGCGCCGCAGAGTGAGGAGCAGTATCTATCAGGAGCCAGCACGCGCCCTGATGAATCACCAGGGCCAGGCGTGCACGGCAGTACGAAGCCCCGTCCACCTTCCGGGTGGGAAATACATTGCGGACCCGGAGCAAGAAGAAGAGCCGCCCGCAGTGTGCAGGCCACTTCAGGACTCCACAACCACAGGCAGCCTGAATGAATGAGCGAGAGCGACACTAACACAGTGAGTGACTGATAGTGTCGCAAACCAGTCAGTGTGACAGTACTCCCTGAGTGTTAGGTGTGGGATGACCAGGCGGTATATGAAGGGGCAATACTGCCTAGTATTATATGGACAGCAGATATGGCATCCTCTGGGCAGTACTGTCTATGGTCAATTCATCCTTCACAAGCACCCTGACTGCCACCTGCTTGGCTATCAGTGAGTGACAGTCAGTCAGTGTCACAGTGTGACTACTGAGTCACTCCCTGACCCTGAGTGTTAGGTGTGGGGTGAGTCACTGATAGCCAAGCAGCAGGCAGTGAAGTGCCATGAGAGCCAGGCCAAGCAGTTGGCAGTCAGGGTGCTGGTCAAGGATGACAATAGACAATACTGCCCAGAGGATGACATCTCTGCTGTCCATATACTAGGCAGTATTGCCCCTTCAATCATAT
This sequence comes from Bufo gargarizans, assembly GCF_014858855.1. NCBI lineage: Eukaryota > Metazoa > Chordata > Amphibia > Anura > Bufonidae > Bufo > Bufo gargarizans. The sequence goes on from NC_058084.1 coordinate 221,518,049, forward strand.
ACCGCTTGCCCGCCTGGTCAGGGTGACCAGGCAGGCAGTATATGAAGGGGTAATACTGGTGGTAGGCCTGGTATTCTGCTTGTAAGTTACATATGACAAAAGTCTGGAAGCGTTCAGGTACAGAACACAACATTTCATTTGTTGGCGACAAAATGCAAATTAACATATTGCTGAATGCTGAGACTATAACAATGGGGTGCAAAAATAATATCAAATTAATAGACATTCAAGTGAAATAAGTAGAATTGGTGTTTCCTTTTGTGGTGGCTTCCTATTTTAAAGTTTAGTCCCTGTACACAAACGGGGTTCCGTTCCACCCTCTTATATCTGCAGTTAGGCTTCATACACATGCCCGTTTCAATGGCAATAAAATTACGCCCCACGTGGAAAAATTTCTGACGACGCCCATGCGTCTGGCCACCCTAGTATAATGCAATAATAAAAAAAAATTACCCCCAAATATGTACATAGCCTTTAAGAATGATGAGCATTGAAAGGGTCAAGAGACCACCTAGCGATGGTGATTGGAACAGGGTGTTGCATAAACGAGAGGCATATTGGATTTTCTATTGCATTATATAGAAAAGGCACGACACTCTAGTCTGCTAGTGTGCTGGTGCGTGTTGTCGTGGCCTCCCAGCCTAAATGCAATGGTGAATTGAGACAACAGAACTCTTAATGAATGCAAAGTAGTTTTTATTTGTAAAGCAACTTTCACAACAAAGTGACATTTCGGTCAAACCATGACCTTTTTAAAACACTGTGAAAATAATGTAGAAAATACATAATATTGAAAAGATATCAAGTATGAACACACTGCAGCAAAAAAGTATATATGCATCATGGCAATACATTTTTTTACAAATTAACAAGCTTCACTGTCTCACATCAAAAGTTGCATTACTTGGACTAATAACAATACATAGGTAACGTCTGGATTAAAACTAATCCAACACCTAAGTGCACTTGAACGTGCAGAGGTGTATAGTCACACTCCCAAATATAAATCAAATTCCTTTGTTGACCGGGTATACTTATTCCTTAAAATATAACTTTTACTAGATATGCCATAAAATAATTAAAGAGTTAAAAAACACCAAACGACATTGAGCAGATGGACTGAACCACTACCAGCACATCCAACTTAGTTATATACCGTCTAATTGCCCAAAGATAGAAAAAGGGTAATATACAGTCCTACCGCCTACAGACGTGTAGATTGCAGCTGGATGTATGGCGTGTACTAGAAAGGTATCCTTAGATGCAGTGGCCAAGGATATTGAGGATGGGTGCTTGGTTGCACATGAGCAGCAACAGCTAGTGACCCTAATCAAAGGTTCCCTCACAGTTAGGGCTCATGCACACGACAGTATGGCTTTTTCTGTGTTTTGCAGTCCATTTTTTACAGATCCGTTGTTCCGTTTTTTGTTTCCGTTTCCTTTCTGTTCCATTTTTCCGTATGCCATATACAGTATACAGTAATTACATAGAAAAAATTGGGCTGGGCATAACATTTTTAATAGATGGTTCAGCAAAAACGGAAAGGATACGGAAGATATATGGATGCATTTTCGTATGTGTTCAGTTTTTTTTTGCAGACCCATTGACTTGATGGAGCCAAGCACCATGATTTGCAGACAAGACTAGGACATGTTCTATCTTTTCACGGTACGGAAATACTGAAACGGAATGCACACGGAGACAATTCAGTTTTTTTTGCTGAACCATTGAAATGAATGGTTCAGTATATGTACCGCAGACTGAACTAAAAAAAACGCCAGTATACTCAACGCAAAATACTCTTGTGTGCATGAGCCGTAAGGAGGGGAACTAGTCCATTTAACTGCCTAGCAGACACAGAGCACCCGCCCCGACAGGGGCGACCCCATACGGAACCTGTCCCTAGTTAGGGGCCTATTACCTATGCTTGTCCTAACTTAATCCCTATATGCCACGTTTCGTCCTCATCATAGGACTCATCAGGGGAATATAGTAGTGAAGTTAACGTCTGGATTAAGGTAGTTCCAAATGCGCCGGACATGAGAACACATAATAGAAGATCCAATGTATAGCGAAGGCAGAACAACAGATGCAATTATCCTTGTATTTCTTTATACATGAAAACACATCTCTGGTGATCACAGTTAAGGGTCTAAATAGAGATTATCAGGGCCTCTCTTTAAGGTCGATCGAATGGGAGGTAGGTTGAACCACACACACTCTCGCCCTTCTGAGTACAAAATGTTACCTGCTTAGTACACAGTATTAATAGTGGGATGAGACGTATTACAAAGTAAAAGTACCGGGTGCCCCCATGTGAGACAGAACTTACCAAGTTGCCAGAAGGACAGACGAGAAGAAGAAAATATCCGGGAATAGCAAGCTAAAGAATGGTGTGTACACACCTTGGTATGAGCTGCTGCCCACAGGGAGAGAGCAACTCCCTTAAAAAGCCCGGGCACCGGAAGTGATTGACGGGAGTGGAATTGAAATAGGCTATGGGACGCCTCCAAGTCCTTAAACCAGAGATAAAATAAAAGCCCCCAGATGGCGAAATAGCCCCACTGATACAGGGAACCAGTGGATCGCCTAGGGAGTTAAGGTGCAGGGGCGGAGAGGGCCATTCCATGTCTCACGCCCGATGCGTTCCACTGTGGAACGCAACTGGAAGAAGATGGCGACGAAGCTGAACTCAATGAGCCCACTGCCCATGTCTAGAACGATGCGTTCCAACAGTGGAGTGCTTCGTATCCAGGTATATAATTAGACAGAAGGAGAAAAGGAGGCGGTGCGTTCAAGAGGTGGAGCACATCGCATAAGGGAATAGTTTTTCTATGTAATGGGTAAAACATGAAAAGGTGGAGAGCAGTAAATGAATGAAGTAGATAGAAAATAATGAAATAAAATTTAAACAGGAGAAAAGTCAAAGTAAAAGAAAGGATGATATAAATAATACTGGAAATAACAGAAAATTAAGGTATAAAGATAAGTATAATGAAAAGGTAGAAATATGCAGAATTATTTTTTGGAGGAAAAAAGGATACTGAGGAAAGTGGCAAACATGGTGGGGGTCAAGTTCCTAATGTATCTGAAATAAAAAGGCAGATAACAGCATTAGTATCATCATGTAATAGATAACATTTAACAGAACAGTCATTAGATAAAAGCTGTCAATTCATAGTCCCTATTGAGGCCCCTTCCTCAGGTTCCAGGCTCTGTAGCCCGTGTATCTAATAAGCTTCCCGTTTCTTCAACATACGTTGTTGATCACCCCCACATCTGGGCATACTTATGTGCTCTATAACCTGGAACTTGAGTTGGAATAGGTTGTGCTTAATTTTGTGGAAATGATTGGGGACCGAGAGTAGGAGATTCTGGCATCGAATGGTGGATTTATGTTGACAAATCCTATCCCTAATGTTTTGGGTAGTTTCGCCTACATATATCAGACCACACGGACACTTGAGGAGATAGATTACGTAATTGGATTGGCATATATGGTACCCTTTGATCTGTAGTTGTTCACCCATCTGTGTATGATAGATCTTATCTCCTTTTAAAACATTAAAACACTTGGCACAGTGTCTGGCCTTTCCTAAAAAACGTTGATGTAGAATTCCACGCCCTCTGGTTTAAGGACTTGAAGGCTTCCCATAGCCTATTTCAATTCTGCTCCTGGCAATCACTTCCGATGCCCGGGCTTTTTAAGGGAGTTGCTCTCTCCCTGTGGGCAGCAGCTCATACCAAGGTGTGTACACACCATTCTTTAGCTTTCTATTCCCGGATATTTTCTTCTTCTCGTCTGTCCTTCTGGCAACTTGATACTTTTACTTTGTAATAAGTCTCATCCCACTATTAATACCTTGTACTCAGCAGTTACCATTTTGTACTCAGAAGGGTGAGAGTGTGTGTGGTTCAACTTACCTCCCATTAGATCGACCTTAACCACTTTGCATCCACCCATAGGATATAAATGTCCTATAGGTGGATGTTTAACTCTGAATGGACGTTCTGAAATGTCCATTCAGAGATCGCAGCTGCACGCTAATTGTGCAGCTGCAGAGCGGGTTGCCCGCTGTCAGTAACAGCAGGGCAACCCATAAAGAAAGCAGGGACAGTTACCAGGTGTCCCTGCCTTCTAGATCGCTGCATACACAGCGATCACCGAGCGCTGTGTATACAGAGCAGGAAGCGCTATGCCGCTTCCTGTCCCGGCCTGGTGGTCATATGACCGCCGGGGCCAGGAGAGTGCAGGAGCTGTTGGGTCTTTCGCAGACCTCGATCAGCCCTGCACTGAGGCTGCCTCTTTGGGGGGTGTATTTCCCCTGTAACTGGGGCTACTATGTCAGCCCCAGTTACAGGATAAATCAATAGTGAAAAAAAATATATTAAGTCATATGTCCCCCAAAGGTCTTGTATGACTTTATGGGGGACACAAAGTGTAAAATAAAAAAATAAAAATGAAAGTGTTTGACATGTAAAAAATAAATTCCCCAATAAAGTAATTTTAAAAAAATATAAAAAATAGGAAAAGATTAATAAAATAGACATATTTGGTGATGCTGCGTCTGTGACGGCCTGCTCTATAAATAGATCACATGATCCACCCTGTCTGATAAATACCATAAAAATAAATATATAAAAACTGTGTAAAAAAAAGCTATTTTTGTCACCTTACATCACAAAAAGTGCAACACGAAGTGATCAAAAAGGTGTATGTCCCACAAAATGGTACCAATAAAGCAGTCACCTCATTCCGCAAAAAAATGAGCCCCTACATAAGAAAATTGCCCAAAAAATAAAAAAACTATAGCTCTCAGAATATGGAGACATTAAAACATCAGTTTTTGTTTCAAAAATGCTATTATTGTGTTAAAGTGAAATAAATAAAAAAAAGTAGATAGTATTAGGTATCGCCGCGCCCGTAACAACCATCTCTATAAAAAAATCACATGACCCAAACACTTAGTTAAGCACCGTAAAAAAAAATATATAATAGAAACAGTGCCACAAAAAAGCAATTTTTTGTCACCTTACATCGCAAAAAGTGTAATAGCAAGCGATCAAAAAGTCATATGCACCCCAAAATAGTGCCAAACTGTCATCTCATCCCACAAAAAGTGATACCCTACCTAAGACAATCGCCCCAAAAAATATAACTATGACTCTCAGAATATAGAGACACTAAAACATGATTTTTTTTGTTTAAAAAATATTATGTAAAACTTAAATACATAAAAGAAAGTACATATATTAGGTATTGCCACATCTGAAATGACCTGCTCTATAAATAATTATCACATGACCTAACCCCTCAGATGAACACTGTCAAAAAAATAAACTGTGCTAAAAAACACATTTTTGGGTCACCTAAAAGTGCAACGCCAAGCGATCAAAAAGACGTATGCCCACCAAAATAGTACCAATCTAACAGTCACCTCATCCCGCAAAAAATGAGCTCCTACCTAAGACAATTGCCCAAAAATTACAAAAACTATTGCTCTCAGAATATGGAGACACTAAAATATATATTTTTTTGTTTAAGAAATGCTGTTATTGTGTAAATCTTAAGTAAATAAAAAAGTATACATATTAGGTATCGCCGCGTCCGTAAGAACCTGCTCTATAAAAATATCACATGACCTAACCTCTCAGGTGAACACCCTAAAAAATAAAAAAATAAAAACGGTGTCAAAAAAGCAATTTTTTGTCACCTTACATCACAGAAAGTGTAATAGCAAGTGATCAAAAAGTAATGTGCACCCCAAAATAGTACCAATCAAACTGTCATCTCATCCCGCAAAAATTATACCCTACCGTGCAGAAAATAAAAAAACTATGGCTCTCAGACTATGGAGACACTAAAATGATTTTCTTTTGTTTCAAAAATGACATTATTGTGTAAAAATTAAATAAAATAAAAAAGTATAGATGTTAGATATTGCCGTGTCCGTAAGAACCTGCTGTATAAAAATATCACATTACCTAACTATAAAAAAATTAAAAGTGTATCAAAAAAGCAATTTTCTTGTCACCTTACATCACAAAATGTGTAATACTAAGCGATCAAAAAGGTATATGCATCCTAAAATAGTACCAATCGAAACATCCTCTCATACAAAAAAATATGAGACCATACATAAGACAATCGCCCAAAAAACAAAACAAAAATACGGCTTTCAGAATGTGGAGTCATATTTGGTATTCTCGCGTCCGTAACAATCTGCTCTATAAAAATAGCATATAATCTAACCTGTCAGATAAACATTGTAAATAACAAAAAAAATGGTGCCAAAACTGCTATTTTTTGTTACTTTGCCTCACAAAAAGGGGTGTAGTTTCTTAAATAGGGTCACTTTTTTGGAGTTTCTACTCTAGGGGTGCATCAGGAGGGCATCAAATGGGACATGGTGTCAAAAAACTAGTCCAGCAAATCTGCCTTCCAAAACCATATGGCGTTCCTTTCCTTCTGCGCCCTGCCGTTTGGCCATACAGCAGTTTACGACCACATATGGGGTGTTTCTGTAAACTACAGAATCAGGGAAATAAATATAGAGTTTTGTTTGGCGGTTCACCCTTGCTTTGTTACTGGAAAAAATGGATTAAAATGAAAAAATTGCCAAAAAATTGAAATTCTGAAATGTTATCTCCATATTCCATTAACTCTTGTGGAACACCTAAAGGGTTACCAAAGTTTGTATAATATGTTTTAAAATGCCTTGAGGGGTGTCATGGTATAAAAAAAAACTGTCCAGCAAAATCTGCCTTCCAAAAATCTGCTTTGTTAGCAGAAAAACATTATTAAAATAGAAAATCCGCCAAAAAAGTGAAATTCTGAAATTTCATCTCCATTTTCCATGCATTCTTATGGAACACCTAAAAGGTTAACAAAGTTTTTAAAATCAGTTTTGCATACCTTGAGGGGTGTAGTTCTAAAATGGGGTCATTTTTGAGTGGTTTCTATTATGTAAGACTCACAAAGTGACTTCAGACCTGGACTGGTCCTTAAAAAGTGGGTTTTGGAAATGTTCTGAAACATTTCAAGATTTGTTTCTAAACTTCTAAGGCTTCTAACGTCCCCAAAAAATAAAATGACATTCACAAAATGATCCAAACAGGAAGTAGACATATGGGGAATGTAAAGTAATAACTATTTTTAGAGGTATTACTATCTATAAAGTAGAGAAATTGAAATTTGAAAATATTTCAAAATTGTTGGTAAATTTTTGTCTTTTTTTATAATTAAAAATTACATTTTTTGACTTATTTTCCTTCATGTCAGTGGTAAAATTATGTGATGAGAAAACAATCTCAGAATGCCCTGGATAAGTAAAAGTGTTTTAAAGTTATTACTACAAAAAGTGACACATGTCAGATTTGCAAAAAATGGCTCTGTCAGGAAGGGAGAAATGGCCCAGATGTGAAGTGGTTAAAGAGAGGCCCTGATAATTGTTAATTTCTAATGATAATTTGTTTTCCCTTAGTCCTAACAGCAGCACAGATGGAGTTAACCACCCCCCGTGGACTGGTAGCACCGGCGGAATTATTAATGACCCCAAGTCAATAAAACAATTAAACAATTAAGTATCCCCTATAAAGCAGGAAATCACCCACAGCCCACTGTGTTATAGCAAGAAAAAAACTAGTCTTACTAGGGTGGGATATTTGTGTGCTGCTGTTGGGACTAAGGGAAACAAATTATCGTTAGAAATGAATGATCCCCTTACGTCCTACCAGAAGCACAGATGGGGAGATGGCAAGAAGAACCCCTAGGGAGGGCCCTCATGCCTGGCAGAGTATAGTCTGCCCAAAGGCCAAGAATGCAGCTAATCTGTCATCCAATCTATAATGGGAGATGAATGTTAATTCAGAGCTCCAGGAGGAAGACTTGCAAATCATGTCAAGAGGAAGAAGACTTCTCTCGGCAAAAGAACTAGCTATGGCTCTAGAAGAATGGGCCTTCACAAACCCCAGAGGGTCCAGAGATTGGGAAACAAAGGATTCCCTAATAGCCTCCTTAATCCATCGACTGATGGATGTTTTAGATGTCTTACAGCCTTTAAACTTACCGACAAACAGGATTAGAAGATTTTCATCTTTCCTGAACTCCTTTGATCTATCCACATAGATCCAGAGGCATCTCGAGACCTCCAGAGGATGTCTAACAGGTTCCTCGGAGGATGTAGAAGGTGTAGAAAGAACCGGAAGGGATATCACCTGGTTGATATTCTGGAATGAAGGAACTTTAGGCCTAAAGTACGGGAGAAATCGTAGAAGGACCCGGTCTTGCACAAAGATGGTATAGGGCTCGTGTGCTGAAAGAGCTGGAAGCTCAGAGACCCTCTTGGCAGAAGTCACTGCAAGGAGAAAAACAAGTTTTCATGTGACAAACTTGAAATCCACCTCCTCTAAATGCTCAAAGGGGTGAGATGCTAACCCCTTGAGAACTACTGATAAATCCCATTGAGGAATGGGTCTCAATACTGTAGGCTTTAATCTTTTAGCTCCTTTAAGGAACCGTTTGATGAGCGGGTCCTGAGAAAAAGACCTGTTGAGGCAAGCTGAGATGGCTGAAACTTGAACCCTCAGAGTAGATGGAGCAAGGCCCTTGTCAAGGCCGTCTTGCAGGAACTAAAGGATGGCGGAGAGAGGCGGATCTGCAGACTCCACCTCCTTTGAGGTACACCAGGATGAGAATATCCTCATAATCCGTGAGTAGGCTCTCTTGGTAGAGTCCGCTCTTGAATAAGACAGCGTTCTCAGGACCGACTCTGAAAGCCCTTCTATTCTGGGAAGGGACTGATCAACCTCCAGGCTCGACTCATTTGGGTGAGCTGGGTAAACCAGGATCTCTTTGGCAAAAATGGTATGATGGCTATCACCGAGGCCTGATCATGATGGATTTTCATCAATACCCTCGGAATGGAAAACGGAGGGAAGATGTAAGCCAGCCTGAACCTCAGGATATTGACAAAGCATCTATCGCCAGGGGGTTGTCCTCCCTGTAAAGGGAGCAAAACCTCTCCACCTTGGCATTGAACCTTGTTGCCATAAGATCCACCTCTGGCATCCCCCACTTGAGGACTATCTGCTTGAATATCTCCCGATGTAAAGACCACTCCACTGTTTGAAGACCGCGGCTCTTAGGTAGCCTCAAATGTGGATCGCAGATAAGTGGGAAAGGTTTGACTCTGACCATTACAGAATCACCCCGATCTCTGATATGAAGGGAAGTGATCTTGTGCCTCCCTGCTTGTTGATGTAAAGTACCACAGTCATATTGTCTGACTGAACTTTCACAGCTTTGCCCCAGATCTGAGGGGTGAAGTGAAGGAGGGCTAACTGGATAGCTCGAATCTCGTGGAGATTGGATGAGAGAAGCCGCTCCTGAGGAGACCAGTTTCCGTGAACTGGAGGGTCATCTAGGTGAGCGTCCCAGCCTACTTGGGATGCATCTGTTGTCAATATGATCCAGGTTGAAAAGATGGAACCATCTGAGGGAATACCCAGTTCGCTAAGACAGGGAGCACAAGGAGTTTAGCCGGGCAGGGCTGCCATTCCATTTGGAGAGGACCTCTGACTTAAGAGGGTGGTGTGCCATAGAGCCCAAGGGACTGCTTCCGCAGATGCTGACATGAGCCCCAACATCTTCATGGGAGTCCGAATTGGGCCTCGCCGAGGAACTGATAGGAACTCTGCCGTGTTCTGTATCCGGGATCTTCTTTCTGGAGTCAACTGGAGAGACATCCCAACAAAGTCGATTATGAAGCCTAGATATCTTACCGAAGTTGACGGGCTCATGTTCGACTTCTGCCAGTTGATGATCCAAACCAGGCGGAACAGAAAGGAGATTGCTACATGAAGATGGTGGGTTAGGACCGCTAGAGAACAAGCTTTAAAAAGCCAATCATCCAGATAAGGAATGATGGTCAGTCCTTTAAGTCTTAAAGCCGCCACCACAGAAACCACCCCTTTGGTAAAAGTGTGAGGGGCAGAAGAAATGCCAAAAGGAAGGGCAACAAACTGAAGGTGTCACGCTGGACAGGATACAAGATACAATAAACATAAAGAAAACCACAAAACAAGCGTCTAGGCCAGAAGCTGGGGATAAAGGTCACCTCCTGACAAATCCCTACCAGCTCTCCCTAGACTTCTGTGCCCACATTCAGTCCCTAAAGGTGGGAATAAATGTGCCCCCGTGCCTAAGGCTGAAGATTCCATAAAATCCCTAAGATGGTGAAAAGGGGGAAAGAGACAGCCTGCTACCTCAGGACCTGGAGGGGGCAGGTGTCTCTCTAACAGCCTAGACAGAAAACAAAAAGAAAACAAAACCAACTTACCTTGTTACTGAGCAGAAACAGCAATTCCTTCCTTCCTTCCTTCCTCATACAAAAGTGCACCTGAAGGGAGGCAAATACAGCTCAACTCCAAACCCAAAACAAAAAACTATACACGTGCTGCTGACCTGGCAGACCTCCGTACATAACCTGAGCAGGGCATGACAGAAGGTGTCTGGTGACACCCAAAACCTGGACCGTGATCCTGAGATATTTCCTGGAAGCAGTATGAATAGGGATGCGCAGATATGCATCTTTGAGGTCCAGGGTTGCCATCATGTCCCCAGGATTGAGAATTTGAACCACTGACCTGATGGTCTCCCTACGAAACTTCACCTTCCTTATATACCGATTGAAATACCTCAGATCGATAATCATCCGGAGATCTCCTGATGTCTTGGGAACCAGAAAAACTGGTGAGTAGAACCCTAAGCCCCGTTCCCCTGCCGGAACCTCCTCCAGAGCCCCCTTGCGGATGTAGTCCTGAATGTAAGCCTCCAGAACCGACTGCTTGGCTGCTTGTAAGAGCTTTGTCTTGATGAACTTGTTTGGCGGAAGAGAGATGAGATTGATTAAATACCCCTCGGGTATATTTCGGATCCAATTCTCCTTGAAGTGGGAGAGACTGCCCCCGACGGACAGATGAGGCAGAGGAATGGGGAAGCTTTCTGGCAGGATGGCAGGAGTAACGGGAGTCATCCAAGAACCTCGAGAAGGCCTGTAGTCAGAAGGTGGATTTTCTATCCTTGGCTCCTTCGCGAGAGCGCTTCGAACCCCTTCGCTGCAGTCCCCAGTCCCTTTGAGCTCTTGACTGCTAGCTAGAACTACCTCCGCAGTCCTGTCTGTCCCGCCCTCGGAAGGACTGTTGGGGAAGACTTTTCCCCTTCTTATCTGATAAGCCTTCCATAATTCGATCATGCTCCGAGCCGAACAAACGGCCTTAAGCCACAAAGGCCTACGGGCCACTGACATAAGGGCCATGGATTTGGCCACCAATTTCAATTGAAGCTCTGCAGTATCACACATGAAATTCGTAGCCAGGTTAATAGTCTTGAATGCAGCCAAAATGTTGTCACGAGACACCTTCTGATCCACATGAGTCTGAATCCGGTTCAAGCAAGTCCGGAGGAATGTAGAGACCACGATAGCAGCAATGGCTGTAGAAGCGGATGCTGCGGCTGCCGTGTAACCTCTTCTCAGAGTGCACTCCTTTCTCCTGTCAAGGGGATCCTGCAGACTGAACCAATCGGGTCTGGACAGTGCGTCTGGACAATTTGGCGATAGCCATGTCCACCTTGAGAATCGAACTCCACGATTCCAAGAATTTAGCCATCGGGAACATGGTTCTAAATTTCTTTGTTTGAACCGGACCTTTCTCAGGTTTCTTACACTCTGTACGCATGACAGAAAGGAGGGTCTCATCCGCTTTAAAGACACGTGGTGCCCGACTAGCGGGATCGGAAGGCTCCCCCGGGTCAACATCATGGTTCCCCGACCTGATGGACTTGAGTAGCTTTTGTGTCTTTTCTGGAGGAAAAAAAACACAAGGTAAGCTCCTCCTCATCTGAGGAGGAAGAAACTAAGGAGACCACAGAGGGTCTCTCCACCGGAGCAGAGGTCTCCATAGGCATCTGAGCAGGAGTAGGAAGCCTTTCATCAAGCAGGTTCACGACTCCCTTGATGGACCCATCCACATAGCTCTTTACCCATGTATACATGTCCTGCATGGTAGGTTCACCCGAAGGTTGGACCCTCGGACGGCAGCTGTCACACCTGGAGTAGGGATAGCTATCTTCCAAAGGAGTGCTACAATCGTAGCAGGATAAATGCTTCCTCTTAGAAACAGACTTTCTGCTATCAGGATCCCGCGGACAAGACATCACTGTGGGAAGAAAAGACAAATAAAATATTTGTATATTAAAAACAAATCTTACTAAGCAGAAAAGGTAAGAGGTAGACCAGAGGAAGCTGAAAAAAAGGGCCAGACGAAGAACAAAGCACCAATAAGCAGGGAAAGCACCAGCTTATAGGGACTCTGGGAGCAGGCTGAGAAGCATGTGCAGCCAGAGACCGAGCTGGTGCACAATGCTTCCTTAAATAGAAAGAGGCTTGACCCAGAGGAAAAAACCCCGCTCCAGGTGGGGAAAAAAATAACCACTGTATAAACATATAAACCGATGCTACCTAGCAGGGCAAGGAATAACAAATAATCCTCCCAACAGGAGGAAAGAAAGAAATAACAATAATAATATCCCCGGTGAACGTGAAACACGCCGCTAGGAAAACCCGGAAGTGACATCAAAGGCCACTCCGATGCCACCTCCGGAAGATGGCGGCGCCCAACGGCCGCAGAAAACCGGACAGAAGACACAGCAGAGAGACACAAGAACAAAGCACAAATGCGTGGACTCGACAGTAGGTAAGCTGCCGGCCAAAGGAGCTAAAAGAGAAGACTGGGCAAAAAGCCCTGAAAAATATTTCCCCAAGGGGAAAGAAATAGGGGCTAAAACCCCTAGGCACCTGGGAAAAGAGAAAGAACCCCTAGAAAGAGGGGATCACCGCCAGTCCACCTGTCTGGGAGGACAGAAAAAAACACAATGGGCTGGGGGCGATTCCCTCCTTTATAGGGGATACTTAATTGTTTAATTGTTTTATTTACTTGGGCTCATTAATAATTCTGCGCGGTCCTACCAGTCCACGGGGGGTGGTTAACTCCATCTGTGCTGCTGGTAGGATGTAAGGGAATCTCTATAAACCCTTAACTGTGATCACCAGTAGAGATGTTGCGAACATAAAATTTTCCGTTCACGAACGGCGAACGCGAATTTCCGCAAATGTTCGTGAATGGGCGAACCGCCATTGACTTCAATAGGCAGGCACATTTTAAAACCCACAGGGACTCTTTCTGGCCACAATAGCGATGGAAAAGTCGTTTCAAGGGCACTAACACCTGGACTGTGGCATGCCGGAGGGGGATCCATGGCAAAACTCCCATGGAAAATTACGTAGTTGACGCAGAGTCGGGTTTTAATCCATAAAGGGCATAAATCACCTAATATTCCTAAATTGTTTGGAATAACATGCTTTTAAAACAAGGTATGATGTTGTATCGATCAGGTAGTATCACGGTTACACCCGCTTCACAGTGACAGACCAAACTCCTTGTTTAACGCACCGCAAAAACAACCGCAAACAGTCCATTTGCACAACCGCAAACTCCCCATTTGCACAAGGTTGGATACCAAGCTAGCCATGTCCCGTCCCTTGTCCTCACTAATGTCATTGAAGGTCTCTTCCTCCACCCAGCCACGTACAACACCAAGGGTCCCCGAAAGGGGACAACAAGCCCCCTGGGACGCCTGCTGTGTTTGGTCTTCCACCTCCTCAAAGCCACCTTCCTCCTCTGACTCCTCTTCTTCAGACTGCTCTCTCTCTGTTGCCTCTCTCTGCGTTATTATAAGGTGTGTTAAGTAGTACTATTCCTATCAGTTTAATCCCTGTTACGTCCCCTATCAGGGGATGTGTATGGAATAGATTTTAGGAACCGGGAGATGGAAAAAGATGCTTGGTCGGTCCTCCTACTTCAAATTTGGGGCACTGCGCGTGCAATCTAATGTGCCACCAGATATGAGTGGTGTGTTAAGTAGTACTATTCCTATCAGTTTAATCCCTGTTACATCCCCTATCAGGGGACGTGTATGGAATAGATTTTAGACAACCGAAAGAGTTGTCAATAGTTGACACACTCATGACATAAATTTTATTCCTCTATGCGTCAATCTTGGTGTAGTGATTACTGTGCTCGTGCGCACGTTTGGGAGATTGCAGGTGATTGGGGTTTTTCAAAGCCTATGGTCGTGCTGAGGTAGTTCAGTGACAGTTAAGTGACCCAGGAAACAATGATTCTGCGGTGTAGGCCCATTGTTGGCCTAGTAGGCTTTAATGATCACCTTAGATGATCACAAAGAAAATTAATGTTTTTTCTATGCAAAATTATCCAGCCGACGTCCTGTAAGCCTGGGTACTTATAAACAAAGTGTTGTACGATCAGATTACATACATGTGCCATGCACGGCACATGTGTCAACTTGCCCAAATTCAATGCTGCCAACAAATTGCTTCCGTTGTCACACATGTGTCAACTTGCCCAAATTCAATGCCGCCAACAAATTGCTTCCGTTGTCACACACCACTTTGCCGATCTCCAGTTGGTGCGGAGTCAGCCACTGATCCACCTGTGCGTTCAGGGCGGACAGGAGTGCTGGTCCGGTGTGACTCTCTGCTTTCAGGCAAGTCAACCCCAAGACGGCGTGACACTGTCGTATCCGGGATGTGGAATAGCCCCTGGGGAGCTGGGGGGGTGCCGTTGATGTGGAGCAAGATGCAGCAGCAGAAGAGGACTCTGCCGAGGAGGTTATGGAAGAGGATGGAGTAGGAGGAGTAGAGGAGGTGGCAGCAGGCCTGCCTGCAAGTCGTGGCGGTGTCACCAACTCCTCTGCAGAGCCACGCATTCCATGCTTGGCAGCCGTGAGCAGGTTTACCCAATGCGTAGTGTAGGTGATATACCTGCCCTGACTGTGCTGCCCATTTTTTTTCTTCCTGGAGCGTGCCCTGCAAAGTATCAGTGGTCAGATGGACCCTTGCCCCAACACTGTGTGCCAGACATGCCATGACTTCCTTTTGCACAATCGAGTACAGGTTGGGGATTTCCTTTTGTGCAAAGAAATTTCGGCCGGGTACCTTCCACTGCGGTGTCCCAATAGCTACAATTTTTTTGAAGGCCTCAGACTCCACCAGACTCAGACTGTATGGTAAAAGCTGCCAGGCTAAGAGTTCAGACAAGCCAGCTGTCAGACGCCGGGCAAGGGGGTGACTTTGTGACATTGGCTTCTTACGCTCAAACATGTCCTTGACAGACACCTGACTGTGGGCAGATGAGCAGGAACTGATCAAGGTGAGAGGCGGAGTGGCGGGTGGTTGAGAGGGGGCAAGGAGGACAGCAGTGGTTGACATGGCTGAAGATGCTGGACCAGAAGGAGAATGGTGGCTTTGAGTTTGTGTGCTGCTTTTACTCATGTGTTGATCCCATAGGTGTTTGTGATGTGAGATCATGTGCCTTCGCAAAGCAGTTGTACCTAGGTGGGTGTTGGACTTCCCATGACTTCCCATGGCACAGGTTGCAAATGGCATCACTGTTATCAGAGGCAGACACACCAAAAAAATGCCACACTGCTGAGCTTTGCAATGATGGCATTCTGGTGGTGGCAACAGCATGCTTTGATTGGCGTGCTGTCTGTCTGACCATGTGTGCTGATACATGCTGTCTGAATGTGCCACTAGCTCCTTGCAACGACCTCCCCCTGCTTCCAACTCGTCTCCTCCTCCTCTCTGTCTCCCCATCTGAACTTTCTCCCTGTTCTTCTCTTCGAGCGGGCACCCACGTGACATCCACGGACAAATCGTTATCATCAACTGCTTCACTTGTATCTGACAACTCAGCAAAGGAATCAGCAGCGGGTACAACATCATCATCATCACACCGTACGTCCATCTGTGTAAAGCTGCCTGACTGAGACATATCCCTGTTATCTACATCCTCTTGCAATAATGGTTGCGCATCACTCATTTCTTCCAACTGATGTGTAAATAACTCCTGACAGATCAAGTGAAGCGGATGTAGTGCTACTGTTGGTGGTGGCGGCAGGCGGGCGAGTGGTAACCTGAGAGGTGCCCGAAGCTAAGCTGGAGGAGGATGGTGCATCAAGGTTCCGAGCGGAAGCTGTAGAAGATTGGGTGTCCTGTGTTAGCCAGTCAACTATGTCCTCCGGTCAGGGTACGTGGCCTCTGAACACTGGGCATTATTCTAGGGCCAAAGGGAATCACAGCACCACGACCATGACAGCCCCTGCGGGGTGGCCTGCCTCTGCCTGTCATTTTTTTTTCTGATTAGTTAAGTTGTACTATGCGTGCAAGCCACTGTGTCACCAGATATGAATGGCGCTGAAGTGACACTATGCACTGGCATTGGGCCTTAAACACACAAACACGTGTGTGCAACTGACTGCTAGTTATTCACAGTCAAAATTTTTGTTTTTCTTTAACTGTAATCGAATGTGACACAAGATTTGAGTTGCGCTGGTGACACTATGCACTTGCAAGGCTGTGAGCATAACACACACGCTGGCAGGCAGGCAACTGCAATTTGATTACACAGGAAAAAAATAAAATAAAATAGCAGACTGATGTTCTAGCCCTAAAAAGGGCTTTTTGGGGTGCTTTCCTTACAGCAGAGATCAAATGAGTCTTTCAGGACTGTACTGGACACTGAATACACTGCCCTAGCTATCGATTTCCCTATTAAATCAGCAGCAGCTACACTGTCCCTCCTCTCACTAAGACTGCAGCTTCGGAATGAATCTAAAATGGATGCTGTCCAGGAGGTGGGAGGGTCTGGGAGGGAGGGTCTGCTGCTGATTTGGCTGGAATGTGTCTGCTGACTGTGAGGTACAGGGTCAAAGTTTATTCAATGATGATGAATAGAGGAACTGTTCGCCGGCGAATAGTTCGGGACATCTCTAATCACCAGAGATGTGTTTTCATGTATAAAGAAATACCAGGATAATTGCATCAGTTGTCCTGCCTTCGCTATACACTGAATCATCTATGATGTTTTCTGATGTCTGGTGCATTTGGAGCTACCTTAATCCAGACGTTACCTATGTATTGTTATTATTCCAAGTTATGCAACATCCTCTTCCTTTATGGATTCAGTTAGAAAAAAATTATCATCACATAAATGCAGGTATTTAAAAAATTATGTGGATTAGTGTGAGGTGCACTTTGTGTGCATGGTGAACAGCGACTTGCATGCTAAACTGTATGTGTATTTTTTGGAGGTGCTAAATATAAATGTCCATGATGCATACAGATTATAGGTACGTGATATATATTAAGATTGTGAAACAAACAAAAAAACCTCCCAAGGCTGTGAGATCTGCACTGCGATTGGACAGTGCTACATCCTGGGAGAAGGAACGCCCAGGGTGAAACAGGGCAGACTCCGCCTAATAGAACCAATTCAGTGAAGATACCGTAGAACACAGCGGGCGAACGGAGCGGCGCCCAGGGATAATAGTAAGTACAGTGAGATCCCTGGGCGCTGCTCTATGTAGCCTGATAATTATCTTACAATGTTTGGACCGATGAAAGGTCCTCTTTAAGACTATGCGGAACAATTTTTTTTTTACAGTGACAAAGCTTGATTAATATGTGGTAGTGGAATATTTTTTGTTATTTTGTTTTTCACCAGTAACATATGTATTTCATTAATTATGTAAATGAAGAACAGATGCTTGATTTGCCACACTATTAGGGCTCATGCACACGACCATATGCCCTCCGAGACATACGGTCCGTGAGCGGGCTATACACATCATCATACATATTGTTCCGCACTCATAATATCATATGTATACCGCTCCGGGACATATGGCCCACTCATGGACCGTATGTCTCGGAGGGCATAAGGTCGTGTGCATGAGCCCTTAAAGTCAGGAGCCCAGTCACACCTTCTTCTCACAAGAAGTGTAGATAAAAGATACGCGGCACTCACCAGGGTCGGATCTTCAAGACGACTTTATTGCTGGCTAGCACAGTAGCGTCAGCTGCACAGGCTGGGGAGCGGGAGGGCCCAGGTGTGATGGAGCAACTTTAAATGCGGGACGTGTTCCTTTTGCTCCTACAACTCGCAGGGGAAGTTCTTGTCTTTAGGGGGTGTTAGGCATAGGGTTAATGACTTCATTACATGTCGCACCTCTCATGTGGTCTATGTCGTATCATGTACCTGTAGCAGGTTCTACATTGGCAAAACTATCAGGCCCCTGTTTGAGCGGATACAGGAGCACCTTGGTTCAATAAGGACGGGACGAGGTTCGCCTCGCCTGATTGACCATGTCTGCTCCACCCACAACTGTGATCCATCCAGCCTCTCCATTGCTGGGATTGAGGCGGTGGGACACATCCCAAGGGGTGGGGACCGCCACTGCCTTTTGTTGCAGCGGGAGGCTCGATGGATCATCAGAACGGGTGCGATAGGACCACATGGCCTGAACGATAAAAATGACATGGCTGTTTTTCTTTAAGGCCTCTTCTTCCTCTCACGCCAATATATATAGGGATTTGCTAGTCCTCACTGTCTGTGCCATAACATATTTATCTGTTGCCCTCGGTAATTACTTTCCACCCTCCTCCCTGTGCTTTATTCCCCAATGCACCATACATTGTAAGGGAAGCAGCATTCATGTATTTACCTCATTGTATTCTCCATTGTTTCTCTAGTGCCCCTCTGCATGCAATTGCGATTTGTCTCCTCCATGATCTGATAGTGTTGCTCAGTGTCCTGCAGTGTGTATGTAACAACGCAATGATCCCTTTTTGTATCTTTCACAGTGCGCACCTGGGGAGCATCGATGGTTGTCATGGTGATGACCCGGGGTTGCCCTTAAATGCACGTCTGTGCGCCTGTACGTCAGTAGCGGTCCGAGGAAGCGCGACCTAGCGCGAAACTGCCGTCACCGTCTAATCACACCTGGGCCCTCCCGCTCCCCAGCCTGTGCAGCTGACGCTACTGTGCTAGCCAGCAATAAAGTCGTCTTGAAGATCCGACCCTGGTGAGTGCCGCGTATCTTTTATATACACTCCTTGTGATATAATACTCTTCCCACGCCGAGCACCGCACTGTCTGGGTCCGTTTGCGCAGCCATAGGTCAAGGATTTCCTGGAGTATAAGAGGCGTCTGGGTGATTATATTTAAGGAGCAGTGCCGCTGTTTTTCCTGATTTATCTCTCTACCATACACCTTGTTCTCAGCCCGGTAATAGGTCATCTGCTTGGAGCCTGTGAGTGACATCAAGAAGTACAGACTTGCTGTTTTGTTCTGTGCCTGGTATTTGGCCGACACTGGATCAGTGAGTTTTCCTGCTGTATAGTTAGAGCCGGACCGGCAGAGAATTTTCGTTATATTTTATTTTATGTACCTCAAAGTGACAATAAAACTGGCTGAGGTCGGTTAAACGAATTTCCTGCAGTTTGGACTGAAATTTCTACCGTGTGCCTGCTAAACTCTGCCTGTCTACCCAGGAGACGACAACCCCTAAGCTACCTAATCCCTTACAATACAGTTGCAAGAAAAAGTATGTGAACCCTTTGGAATGATATGGATTTCTGCACAAATTGGTAATAAAATGTGATCTGATCTTCATCTAAGTCACACCAATAGACAATCACAGTCTGCTTAAACTAATAACACACAAAGAATTAAATGTTACCATGTTTTTATTGAACGCACCATGTAAACATTCACAGTGCAGGTGGAAAAAGTATGTGAACCCTTGGATTTAATAACTGGTTGAACCTCCTTTGGCAGCAATAACTTCAACCAAACGTTTCCTGTAGTTGCAGATCAGACGTGCACAACGGTCAGGAGTAATTCTTGACCATTCCTCTTTACAGAACTGTTTCAGTTCAGCAATATTCTTGGGATGTCTAGTGTGAATTGCTTTCTTGAGGTCATGCCACAGCATCTCAATAGGGTTGAGGTCAGGACTCTTACTGGGCCACTCCAGAAGGCGTATTTTCTTCTGTTTAAGCCACTCTGTTGTTGATTTACTTCTATGCCTTGGGTCGTTGTCCTGTTGCAACATCCATCTTCTGTTGAGCTTCAGCTGGTGGACAGATGGCCTTAAGTTCTCCTGCAAAATGTCTTGATAAACTTGGGAATTAATTTTTCCTGTGATGATAGCAACCCGTCCAGGCCCTGACGCAGCAAAGCAGCCCCAAATCATGATGCCCCCACCACCATACTTCACAGTTGGGATGAAGTTTTGATGTTGGTGTGCTGTGCCTCTTTTTCTCCACACATAGTGTTGTGTGTTTCTCCCAAACAACTCAACTTTGGTTTCATCTGTCCACAAAATATTTTGCCAGTACTGCTGTGGAACATCCAGGTGCTCTTGTGCAAACTGTAAACATGCAGCAATGTTTTTTTGGGACAGCAGAGGCTTCCTCTGTGGTATCCTCCCATGAAATCCATTCTTGTTTAGTGTTTTACGTATCGTAGATTTGCTAACAGGGATGTTAACATATGTCAGAGACTTTTGTAAGTCTTTAGCTGACATTCTAGGATTCTTCTTCACCTCATTGAGCAGTCTGCGCTGTGCTCTTGCAGTCATCTTTACAGCACAGCCACTCCTAGGGAGAGTAGCAGCAGTGCTGAACTTTCTCCATTTATATATAATTAGTCTTAACATGGACTGATGAACAGCAAGGCTTTTGGAGATACTTTTATAACCCTTTCCAGCTTTATGCAAGTCAACAATTGTTAATCATAGGTCTTCTGAGAGCTCTTTTGTGTGAGGCATCATTCACATCAGGCAATGCTTCTTGTGAAAAGCAAACCCAGAACTGGTGTGTGTTTTTTATAGGGCAGGGCAGCTGTAACCAACACCTC
The DNA here is from genome assembly GCF_014858855.1 of Bufo gargarizans. NCBI lineage: Eukaryota > Metazoa > Chordata > Amphibia > Anura > Bufonidae > Bufo > Bufo gargarizans. The sequence goes on from NC_058084.1 coordinate 221,538,893, forward strand.
CAATCTCATCTCATTGATTGGACTCCAGTTGGCTGACACCTCACTCCAATTAGCTCTTGGAGATGTCATTAGTCTAGGGGTTCACATACTTTTTCCACCTGCACTGTGAATGTTTACATGGTGTGTTCAATAAATACATGGTAACATTTAATTATTTGTGTGTTATTAGTTTAAGCAGACTGTGATTGTCTATTGTTGTGACTTAGATGAAGATCAGATCACATTTTATGACCAATTTATGCAGAAATCCATATCATTCCAAAGGGTTCACATACTTTTTCTTGCAACTGTATATATATATATATATATATGTATATATACACATACACACATTATATATATATAAAAATGAGTTTCTGTCTGTCTGTGTAGACGTTCTTTATGCGCGACCAAACGACTGGACCGATCTTCACCAAATTTGGCACACAGGTACATCTCAGCTTTCTAGGACGTACCGTTCATGAGATATTCCCCAAAAATGAGCCCCCCCCCCCAAATACAAGCCTGCAATTCTTTCTCTTCAAATCCCAACTGCCATAAACACAGTTTTACTCCAGGTTTACATAACAACCCAGCCATATTTCTTTACTGCTTAAAGGGAACCTGTCACCGGGATTTTGGGTATAGAGCTGAGGACATGGGTTGCTAGATGGCCGCTAACACATCCGCAATACCCAGTCCCCATAGCTCTGTGTGCTTTTATTGTGTAAAAAAAAAACGATTTGATACATATGCAAATTAACATAAAAGTCATATCTTACTTGTGTGACCAGAGAAGAGTCATATTTTCAAGCTCTGACTCATCTCAGGTTAATTTGCATATGTATCAAATAGTTTTTTTTACACAATAAAAGCACACAGAGCTATGGGGACTGGGTATTGGGGATGTGCTAGCAGCCATCTAGCAACCCATGTCCTCAGCTCTATACACAAAATCCCGGTGTCAGGTTCCCTTTAACCGCCTCCAGACCGCCTAATGCAGGATCGCGGTCCGGAGGCGGCAGCTCTGCGCAGAGTGACGCATATACGCGTCATCTCGCGTGAGCCGAGATTTACTGTGAACGCGCGTACACAGGCGCGTGCGTTCAGAGGATCGGAAGGTAAGAGACAGGATCCCCAGCCTGCCAGCGGCGATCGTTCGCTGGCAGGCTGGAGATGCGATTTTTTTAAACCCCTAACAGGTATATTAGACGCTGTTTTGATAACAGCGTCTAATATACCTGTTACCTGGTCCTCTGGTGGTCCCTTTTGCTTGGATCGACCACCAGAGGACACAGGTAGCTCAGTAAAGTAGCACCAAACACCACTACACTACACTACACCCCCCCGTCACTTATTAACCCCTTATTAACCCCTGATCACCCCATATAGACTCCCTGATCACCCCCCTGTCATTGATCACCCCCCTGTAAGGCTCCATTCAGACGTCCGTATGTTTTTTACGGATCCACGGATACATGGATCGGATCTGCAAAACACATACGGACGTCTGAATGGAGCCTTACAGGGGGGTGATCAATGACAGGGGGGTGATCACCCATATAGACTCCCTGATCACCCCCCTGTCATTGATCACCCCCCTGTAAGGCTCCATTCAGACGTCCGTATGTTTTTTACGGATCCACGGATACATGGATCGGATCCGCAAAACACATACGGACGTCTGAATGGAGCCTTAGAGGGGGGTGATCAATGACAGGGGGGTGATCACCCATATAGACTCCCTGATCACCCCCCTGTCATTGATCACCCCCGTCATTGATCACCCCCCTGTAAGGCTCCATTCAGACATCCGTATGATTTTTACGGATCCACGGATACATGGATTGGATCCGCAAAACACATACGGACGTCTGAATGGAGCCTTACAGGGGGGTGATCAATGACAGGGGGGTGATCAGGGAGTCTATATGGGGTGATCACCCCCCTGTCATTGAACACCCCCTGTAAGACTCCATTTAGACTTTTTTTTTTGGCACAAGTTAGCGGAAATAGATATTTTATTTTTAGTTTATTTTTCTTACAAAGTCTCATATTCCACTAACTTGTGTCAAAAAATAAAATCTCACATGAACTCACGATACCCCTCACGGAATCCAAATGCGTAAAATTTTTTTGACATTTATATTCCAGACTTCTTCTCACGCTTTAGGGCCCCTAAAATGCCAGGGCAGTATAAATACCCCACATGTGACCCCATTTCGAAAAGAAGACACCCCAAGGTATTCCGTGAGGTGCATATTGAGTCCATGAAAGATTAAAATGTTTGTCCCAAGTTAGCGGAAAGGGAGACTTTGTGAGAAAATACAAAAAAAAAATCAATTTCCGCTAACTTGTGCCCAAAAAAAAAAAATTTGATGAACTCGCCATGCCCCTCATTGAATACCTTGGGGTGTCTTCTTTCCAAAATGGGGTCACATGTGGGGTATTTATACTGCCCTGGCATTTTAGGGGCCCGAAAGCATGAGAAGAAGTCTGGGATCCAAATGTCTAAAAATGCCCTCCTAAAAGGAATTTGGGCCGCTTTGCGCATCTAGGCTGCAAAAAAGTGTCACACATCTGGTATCGCCGTACTCAGGAGAAGTTGAGGAATGTGTTTTGGGGTGTCATTTTACATATACCCATGCTGGGTGAGATAAATATCTTGGTCAAATGTCAACTTTGTATAAAAAAATTGGAAAAGTTGTCTTTTGCCAAGATATTTCTCTCACCCAGCATGGGTATATGTAAAATGGCACCCCAAAACACATTGCCCAACTTCTCCTGAGTAGGGCGATACCACATGTGTGACACTTTTTTGCCGCCTAGGTGGGCAAAGGGGCCCACATTCCAAAGAGCACCTTTCGGCTTTCACAGGGCATTTTTTACAGATTTTGATTTCAAACTACTTACCACACATTAGGGCCCCTAGAATGCCAGGGCAGTATAACTACCCCACAAGTGACCCCATTTTTGAAAGAAGACAGCCCAAGGTATTCCGTGAGGGGCATGGCGAGTTCCTAGACTTTTTTATTTTTTGTCACAAAAAATTATTTTTTTAGGCACATGCTAGCTGCATGCACCTAACTCACTACCGCTAACAGGTACACGCTACACAAAGGGTACAAATATAATCCTAAACTACACTACACGTCCCCAAATTCCACCCATAAACTATCTATACAATTCACACATACAAGTATATTAACAGTAACCCACCCGTCTGACTGATCACTGTCCCGACGGGGTACAAGGGGTTAAACACAACAATGGCTCTGCAGGGGTTAATACCTGCAGGTCAAGGAATACAGGGTAAAAGGATTGTTTGCAGAGCAGGGGCATGCTCTACAGAGAACAGAGCACTGAAGAGGTTAACGCTCTGTACTGTGGTAGCAGGGTAGGGGATAAGGACAGCAGCAATGCTGCTGAGGTCTGGGCACTGTAGGGGGTTAATGGCAAGGGTATCAGGGAAATCAGGGGCACAAGGGTTAACTAGGTTCACAGTACACACAGGGACCAGGGTCCATCAGGGGTTAACAAGGGGATAGCAGTAGGGGATAATCAGGGGCCAGGGTGTGCAGTATCAGGGTGCAGGAACACAGCAGGGAGGGTAAGTTCATCCGAGTCTGCGGAGGATAAGTTCATCCGAGTCACCAGCCTCAGAAATCGCAGGTTAACAGCAGCTCAGATTAGAGACCAGGTCAATGCCACACAGAGTTCTAGCAGCAGACACATCTCTAGAACAACTGTTAAGAGGAGACTGTGTGAATCAGGCCTTCATGGTAGAATATCTGCTAGGAAACCACTGCTAAGGACAGGCAACAAGCTAAAGAACACAAGAAATGGACATTAGACCAGTGGAAATCTGTGCTTTGGTCTGATGAGTCCAAATTTGAGATCTTTGGTTCCAACCACCATGTCTTTGTGCGACGCAGAAAAGGTGAACGGATGGACTCTACATGCCTGGTTCCCACCGTGAAGCATGGAGGAGGAGGTGTGATGGTGTGGGGGTGCTTTGCTGGTGACACTGTTGGGCATTTATTCAAAATTGAAGGCATACTGAACCAGCATGGCTACCACAGCATCTTGCAGCGGCATGCTTTTCCATCCGGTTTGCGTTTAGTTGGACCATCATTTATTTTTCAACAGGACAATGACCCCAAACACACCTGCAGGCTGTGTAAGGGCTATTTGACCATGAAGGAGAGTGATGGGGTGCTGCGCCAGATGACCTGGCCTCCACAGTCACCGGACCTGAACCCAATCGAGATGGTTTGGGGTGAGCTGGACCGCAGAGTGAAGGCAAAAGGGCCAACAAGTGCTAAGCATCTCTGGGAACTCCTTCAAGACTGTTGGAAGACCATTTCAGGTGACTACCTCTTGAAGATCATCAAGAGAATGCCAAGAGTGTGCAAAGCAGTAATCAAAGCAAAAGGTGGCTACTTTGAAGAACCTAGAATATGACATATTTTCTGTTGTTTCACACTTTATTTTTATGTATATAATTCCACATGTGTTAATTTATAGTTTTGATGCCTTCAGTGTGAATCTACAATTTTCATAGTCATGAAAATAAAGAAAACTCTTTGAATGAGAAGGTGTGTCCAAACTTTTGGTCTGTACTGTGTATATATATATATATATATATATATATATATATATATATTATCAGAAGCATACGGCTTTGCACGGGCATATTTCATTTATATTATTTAATGTTTCTGTGTGTCGTTAAAAGATATTGACAGTATCCCCCATAACAGTGACCTCTATAGTATCCTGCCCCCTTAACAGTGAACTCCACAGCCCCTCACCCCTTAACACTGACCTCCCCCACAGTGCCTCGTTTTTTTAAAATGGGACCTCCACAGCAGCGCATCCCCTTAACTTTTACCTTCACAGCAGCCTGCCCCTTTAACAGTGAGTTTTACAGCACCCCACTCCCTTGACATTGACTTCCTCAGGGGCCCGTCCCCTTAACAGTGATCTATACAGCACCCCGCCCCTTAACACTGACCTCCATAGGGGACCGTCCCTTTATCTGTAAACTCCACTGCACCCGTCCCTTTAACAGTGACCTCTACTGTACCCTGCTCCCTTAACAGTGACCTCACAATACCGTGCTGACTTAACAATGACCTCCACAGCAGCTGCCCCTTTAATAGTGGCCCTGTCCCCTTAACAGTGACCTCCACAGTGCCCGCCCCTTTAACAGTGACCTCCATAGCCGCCTGCCCCCTTGAAAGTAACATCCACAGTGAATGCCCCTTTAACAGTGACCTCCACAGTGCCCGTCCCTTTAACAGTAAAATCCACAGCAGCTGCCCCTTTAATAGTGGCCCCTGCACCTTAACAGTGACCTCCACAGCAGCTGTCCCTTTAATAGTGGCCCCTTCCCCCCTAATAGTGCCCCTTTAAGGCTAGGGCTACATGATGACATCTGTTGCGCAACAATTTTTACAATGATAGTCTATGGTGTCGCATTTATGGGGAATATTTCAGGAACGGTACATCCTAGAGAGCCGAGACACCTTCCCGGACACCTGATGTACCATGTACCTGTGAGCCAAATTTGGTGAAGATCAGTCCAGTCATTTGGTCGTGCATAAAGAACAGACAGACAGACACAGACAGACATTTTTATATATATAAGAGATATATATATATATAGTAGGAGAGTCCCCGGAATAATAATGGACGGACGATACGTGCCACCAGAGGTCCTGGCCTCGGTGGAGTAAGAACCGGATCATTGCGGTTACATCGGCGAATGCTGCTTGCGCAGCGTGTCCGGGCCGCTTCTTACTGGGAACAGGTAAAGAGCTGGGGGGGTGCCTGTTCCCCACGGCCAGTCCAGGTTTTTGGTGGAGCTGGGCCTTTAAAGAACCCAGCCTGCTGGTGATGTGGGGGGGGGGGGGGGGTGTGTGTGTGTGTCTTGTTGTGCTGGAGATTTCCACAGACAGTCAGTGCTGGTGGAGGAGAGTCTGGGCGCAGCACACATTGAAGGATAGCCCTGGGACCTGTGGTGCTACGAGCCGAAGGTGCTCTGGCCTGAGGGAGACAAAGGCAGATAGCCTAGAAGCCTGCAGAACTGCTGTGGTCTGTCTAAAACAAGGTGACTCAAACCTGCTGTTTATTTTCTATGGAAGGACTATGCACTATGTGGATATGCACCTGTGTGGTCTGCACATTGCCTGTTATGCCTTTGGTGTGAATAAAGTCACAGTGTATCACAAAGACTGTCTATGATTGCCTCAATACTGCCACCGCTACCGTAGCCTACCACGAGCACATCCCTACAATTGGTGGCTTTGAGCGGGCATTCCTGCAGTGAAGCAGGCCTGAGGCAAAAGTTGTGTTGGACTGCATGTCATATATCAGGCCTGCAAGTTTTATGGTTCCTGACAAGATGGAGGAGGCCATTAAGCACCTGTTTCAGAGTAATGTACAGCAGCAACAGGCATTGCAGGCTCAGAGGGAAAGTAATGAGCTACAGCAAAAAAGACATGAGGAGGCTATGTGTGCACAGCAGCAAACAAACAATCTCCTAATGCAGCAGCTGGTAGCCATGCAAGAGTCGGTGCGAACATCCCTGCAAGGAGTTTCACCCGCGACAACCCCGACTGTGTCTACCGCCAGGGACAAAGTCCGATCCGCCCTGAGGAAAATGGGTCTGGGAGATGATATAGAGGCATTCCTGATGGTGTTCGAAAGAACCGCGGAGCAAGAGAGGCTGCCATTGGAGCAGTGGGCCAAGGTGGTGGCGCCTTTTCTGTTGGGGGACGCACAAAAGGCCTATTTTGACCTCAGCCACGATGAGGCCAAGGACTATGAGAGGCTAAAAGGTGAGGTGTTGTCACGAGGGTGTCAAGAGCCACGTCTGACTCCGTTATACCCGGGGTCAGGAAGTCGCAGCGGGTGGCTGCGCGCTCTATGTCTAAAGATCACGGTGTTTCTTAGTGTTTGTTTTCTGTGTTTGCCTTGCTATCCTTTTTGTCTCACTCAGGGATCCGTAGCTTCTCCTCCTCAGCTGTTTCTTGTCTGCCACTCCCAAACTCCTTATATTCTCCTCTCACACTTCTCTTGTTGCCAGTTATAGAGCTTCCTGCCTGGACATCTATACTGACCCACTGGAGCTGTGAATCCTGGTTGTTGTTCCAGAGTGCTTCCCTCCGGATCCCTGTTGGGCTTTTGTTGTCTCCTGTTGTTGCCCACCTGGGATTATATGTTTAGTTTGTATTGTCTGTCCTCCCCTTGGTGTTTTCCTCTAGAGCTAGTGGTGCGGACTAGTGTTCCCACCGCCCTGTTCACTATCTAGGGCTCATCCTAGGGAAAGCCAGGGTTTTAGGCACGTGATCGGCGTACGGGTGAGGAACCCGTCTAGGGACGACAGGGCAGCCAGGTGCCAGACGCAAGGTGAGTCAGGGGTCACCACCTTCCCTCTCACTAGGGCAGGGCCTCCCTCTTTTCCTCCCTCCGTGTCACGTATGTGACAGTTACGCCGATCGTGATATTATAACTGGCCCTTATTTTTTGAGAAAAAAAATAATAAAAAAATATATATATATTTAATTTTTTTTTCTCTACTTAGAATCCAATATGGATCCTATTGCTGCTTTGGCAAAACAGCTTCAAGGCCTGTCTTTGGAGGTGGCAGGATTGAAGGCGTCTGTCCTCCAACAGCAGCAGCAAATGCAGCAGACCGTAAGCCCAGCGGTTGCTATGGGTAACCAGGTTGTTACAGAACCCAAGGTTGTTCTTCCTGACAGATTCTCTGGGGGAAGGGACAAATTTGTGTTGTTCCGTGAGGCCTGCAAATTATATTTTAAGCTGCGCCCTTACTCCTCAGGTAATGAAGAACAGCGGGTGGGGATTGTTATTTCCCTGCTTCAGGGGGACCCGCAATCCTGGGCGTTCTCGTTACCCCCTGGTTCCCAGGCTCTCCGGTCAGTGGAGGGATTTTTTGGGGCTTTGGGTCTCATATATGATGACCCTGACCGTGTCGCCCTGGCTGAGTCGAAGTTACGGAGACTCCTACAGGGAGAGCGGCCAGCAGAGGAATATTGCTCAGAGTTCCGCAGGTGGGCTACGGATACTCAGTGGAACGACCCGGCTCTCAGGAGTCAGTTCTGCTCTGGGTTATCTGAAAGGGTTAAGGATGCGCTGGCGCTGTATGAGACCCCCCTTTCCCTTGATGCTGTTATGTCCCTCTCTATCAGGATAGATAGACGTCTTAGGGAGAGATCGAAAATTCCTGAGCAATCGGTAACCTCTCCCAAGCAGCAGTTAGTCTGTACGGACTTGGATGAGCCTATGCAGCTAGGAGGAACTTCTCGTCAGGTCCGTCCTCCTGAGGTTCGCCGTAGGTGGGGGGCTTGTTTTTTCTGTGGGGGGAAGGGTCATTTCATTAATGTCTGTCCCTCCTTTCCCAAAAACAAAAGACCGTCGGAAAACTACTAACCCCAGGCTGTGCGGAGGATGTCAGCCGGGGGGTATACGTTTCCTCCATACGAACATCTCAATTTGTGTTGCCAGCGGTTATTGTTTTTGGTGTTAAGACGGAGTCTATTTCTTTTTTTCTAGACAGTGGTGCAGGGGTAAATTTGATAGATGCCCATTTTGCCCGCACTATGGGTTTGTCTCTCTGTACGCTGCAGAGACCCATTCCCATATTCGCTATTGACTCTGCTCCTCTGTCTCAGAGAAACCTCACTCACGTTGTCCATAACTTACATCTTCGGGTAGGGGACCACCATAAGGAGCGTCTTTCATGTTACGTTCTGGAGGGCCTTCCCTCTCCTGTGGTATTGGGTCTTCCCTGGTTGGTAGCGCACAATCCAGTGGTGGATTGGCAGGCCAGGGAGATATTGGAGTGGAGTGAGCATTGCAGAGAGAATTGCTTAAATAACAATTGCTTAATCGCCTCCATAGCTTCCCTGCCTACATTTATTTCGGACTTTGAGGACGTTTTTTCTGAAAAGGGTTGTCAGAAGCTACCACCTCATCGTCCTTATGATTGCCCGGTTAACCTGATTCCCGGTGCAAAATTACCCAAGTCCAGGTTGTATAATCTTTCGGGTCCCGAGAGACAAGCCATGAAAGATTATATCTCCGAGAGTCTGGCCAAGGGACACATCAGACCCTCTTCTTCACCCGTGGCTGCAGGGTTTTTCTTTGTTAAAAAGAAAGATGGGGGCCTGCGTCCTTGCCTAGATTTCCGTGAGCTAAACCGGATAACCGTCCGAGACCCATACCCTCTTCCTCTCATTCCTGACCTTTTTAATCAGATTGCGGGTGCTAGGTGGTTCTCCAAACTTGATCTTAGGGGGGCCTACAATCTGATTCGTATCAAGGAAGGGGATGAGTGGAAGACAGCTTTTAACACCCCTGAGGGGCATTACGAAAATTTAGTCATGCCTTTCGGTCTGACCAATGCCCCTGCTGTCTTCCAACATTTCGTTAATGATATTTTTAGTCATCTCATCGGCAGGTTTGTAGTCATATACCTAGATGATATCTTAATTTATTCGGCTGATCTGAAAACACATGAAGTACATGTCAGGCAAGTACTGCAGGTCCTACGGACGAATAAATTATATGCGAAAATTGAAAAATGTGTCTTCGCCGTTCAGGAAATACAATTCCTGGGATATCTATTATCTGCTTCAGGTTTCCGTATGGATCCTGGGAAGGTCCAGGCAATTTTAGATTGGGATCTTCCTGAGAACCTTAAAGCTCTACAACGGTTTTTGGGTTTCGCAAATTTCTACAGAAAGTTTATAAAAAATTATTCAGTGATCGTTAAACCCCTTACTGACATGACTAGGAAGGGGACTGATTTTTCTAAATGGTCTGACGCCGCTAAAATTGCATTTTCCTCTCTAAAAGAGAGATTTACCTCGGCACCTGTCCTAATTCAACCTGATGTCTCCCAGCCTTTTATTGTTGAAGTTGATGCGTCGGAGGTGGGAGTGGGGGCTGTATTGTCTCAGGGTCCGTCTCCTGGCAATTGGCGTCCTTGCGCTTTCTTTTCCAAAAAATTATCTGCAGCAGAAAAGAACTATGATATTGGAAATAGGGAACTGTTGGCGATTAAACTGGCGTTTGAAGAGTGGCGTCACTTCTTAGAGGGAGCAATCCACCCCGTCACGGTAATTACGGATCACAAAAACCTTCTGTACCTAGAATCGGCTAAGCGTCTCACCCCTAGACAAGCTAGGTGGTCGCTATTCTTTACCAGATTTAACTTTGTAATCACCTATCGTCCTGGGGCAAAAAATACCAAGGCAGACGCATTGTCCCGTAGTTTCCCTGGAGGGGGTAATGTTAGTGATCCGGTACCTATTTTACAAAGAGGAGTGGTTGTCTCGGCTGTACACTCTGTTCTAGAGGGAAAGGTGTTAGAGGCCCAGGGGGACGCCCCGGCCTCTTGCCCCTCAGAGAAATTGTTTGTACCGTTAAACCTGCGTCTTGAGTTATTGAAGGAACATCATAATTCGGCACTTGCTGGGCACCCAGGTAGTAAAGCAACCTTGGAGCTATTGTCTCGTCGTTTTTGGTGGCCAAGGTTGCGTCAGGATGTAATAGATTTCGTGTCTACTTGTTCTACTTGTGCACGCGCGAAAGTCTCTCATACACGTCCAGCAGGGTCTTTATTGCCACTTTTCATCCCCAATAGACCATGGACACATCTATCAATGGATTTCATCACTGACTTACCTTTGTCTGCGGGTAAAACAGTTATCTTGGTAGTAGTAGACAGGTTTAGCAAAATGGTACACTTTATTGCGCTACCCGCACTTCCCAATGCTAAGACTCTTGCTCAGGTGTTTATCAGTGAAATCGTGAAGCTTCACGGGGTCCCTTCCGATGTGGTTTCGGATCGGGGAACCCAGTTTATTTCTAAGTTTTGGAAAGCTTTTTGTACCCGTTTAGGGGTACACTTATCCTTTTCCTCAGCTTTCCATCCTCAGTCGAATGGACAGACTGAGCGTACCAACCAAAACCTAGAAACATATTTAAGGTGTTTTGCGTCTGAAAACCAAGAGGTGTGGTCATCATATTTACCGTTAGCCGAGTTTGCCATAAATAATCGCCGTCAGGAATCCACTGGCAAGTCACCATTTCTTGGTGCATACGGTTTTCATCCCCAATTTTGTACTTTCAAAGAGGGGGGGTCTTCTGGGGTTCCCGAAGAGGAACGGTTTTCTTCATCTCTTTCATCGGTATGGCAGAAGGTGCAAGCTAACTTGAAAAATATGAGTGGTAAATACAAATGCATGGCCGATAAGAAACGGTCGCCAGGTCCGGACCTAGGAGTGAATGACTATGTGTGGTTGTCTACTAGGAATATTAAGTTGAAGGTTCCCTCTTGGAAACTGGGTCCTAGGTTCATTGGTCCTTATAAAATTGTAGCCGTCATTAACCCTGTGGCTTTTCGCCTGGAGCTACCTCAGACTTTTAAGATCCATAACGTCTTCCATAAGTCGTTGCTCAAGAAGTATGTTCCACCTCTAGAACCATCACCGCTGCCACCTCCTCCTGTTGTTGTGGATGGTAATCTGGAGTTTCAAATATCCAGAATTGTTGATTCTCGTCGGGTCCGCCGCTCTCTTCAGTATCTGGTGCATTGGAGGGGTTACGGTCCCGAGGAAAGAATGTGGGTTCCAGCGTCAGAGGTAAACGCCAACAGGTTGATTCAGGCTTTCCATGTCTCTCATCCGGAGAGACCTGGTCCTGAGTGTCCGGAGGCCCCTCGTGAAAGGGGGGGTACTGTCACGAGGGTGTCAAGAGCCACGTCTGACTCCGTTATACCCGGGGTCAGGAAGTCGCAGCGGGTGGCTGCGCGCTCTATGTCTAAAGATCACGGTGTTTCTTAGTGTTTGTTTTCTGTGTTTGCCTTGCTATCCTTTTTGTCTCACTCAGGGATCCGTAGCTTCTCCTCCTCAGCTGTTTCTTGTCTGCCACTCCCAAACTCCTTATATTCTCCTCTCACACTTCTCTTGTTGCCAGTTATAGAGCTTCCTGCCTGGACATCTATACTGACCCACTGGAGCTGTGAATCCTGGTTGTTGTTCCAGAGTGCTTCCCTCCGGATCCCTGTTGGGCTTTTGTTGTCTCCTGTTGTTGCCCACCTGGGATTATATGTTTAGTTTGTATTGTCTGTCCTCCCCTTGGTGTTTTCCTCTAGAGCTAGTGGTGCGGACTAGTGTTCCCACCGCCCTGTTCACTATCTAGGGCTCATCCTAGGGAAAGCCAGGGTTTTAGGCACGTGATCGGCGTACGGGTGAGGAACCCGTCTAGGGACGACAGGGCAGCCAGGTGCCAGACGCAAGGTGAGTCAGGGGTCACCACCTTCCCTCTCACTAGGGCAGGGCCTCCCTCTTTTCCTCCCTCCGTGTCACGTATGTGACAGTTACGCCGATCGTGATAGGTGTTGGCCAGGTTGGGGGTAAACACCTATGTGCGAGCGCACAGGGTGTATCAGTGGGTGTTTGCCGAGTCCCGACCCGCCCGGTCACAAGCCTATGACTTACTTCACCTAGTAAAAAAATGGCTTCAGCCTGAAATATTGAGCACTTCTCAGATGGTTGAAAGGGTCGTGGTCGACAGGTTCGTGCGTACCCTCCCGAGAGCCATACAGCGCTGGGTGGGACAAGGCGATCCAGACAACCTGGAACAACTGGTTAGCCTGGTGGAGAGGTATATGGCCACTCAGGATTTGGTGCGGGACTCAGCGGTACTACCGAAGTCACGTCAGCCCCCGTTGCCGACCCGGGATCCTGAAAAAGGGATCCCACCTCATAAGGAGGGGAGTGGATCTCCAGTCCGTGGGAGGAATACCCTGGGGAGGAGGGAGGCTGCGAGGATCAGATGTTGGCATTGTCAGGACTGGGCACATGTGGCATCCAACTGCCCTAGGGCATCCGAACCCATGGACTGCGGGTTCGCTTGCCGGTCCTCTTTTTATGCCCAACCGGTGTATATAGCTGACCCCCTGCTGGTGGCGCACACCCCTCCGGTGTGTGATGTCGTTGTTAATGGACACTCCGTGCAGGCCCTGCTGGACTCTGGGAGCCTGGTTACTCTGGTCCATGAGTCGCTGGTAATGGAAAAACTCCCAGAAAGGCGAACCCTTACCATTGTCTGTATACATGGGGATCGCCGGGAGTATCCCACCACTAAGGTTACCCTGGCGGTGTGTGGAAAGGAGGTACCACATGTCGTCGGGGTGGGCAGACGGCTCCCTTATGCCGCAATATTGGGGAGGGACTTTCCCCTGTTCTGGACTTTGTGGAGGAACGGGTTGCCTACCTGTGGGGAAGAAAAATGTCCGGGTCCCGAGCCCGAGGACCCCGAGGCAGGGGCCCCAGCTGTAGAGGTCACCGTAGGGGAGGTAGAGTGTAACCCTGATCGGTTTCCCCTAGAAGTATTGGCGGGTGAGACAGTAGAAAGTTCGTCCATCCTTGATCTGGAGGTACCCCGAGAAACCTTCGGGACCGCACAGCTCTAGGATTCGATGTTATTGCGGGCTAGAGAAGGTGTGTCGGTGATTAATGGTATTGCCCAGCGTCCCGGCACAGATACCGTATTTCCTCACCTGGCCTATAACCAGGACCTGTTATAAAGGGTAGACAAGGTGAGGCAGGAGGTGGTGGAACAACTGGTGGTGCCCCAGCCTTACCGGCGAATCGTCTTGGATTTAGCGCATGCGCATGTGTTGGGTGGTCATCTGGGGGTTAAGAAAACGCTGGAGCGAATTCTACAACGGTTCTATTGGCCTGGAATATATGAGGAAGTCCGGAGGTTCTGTCGGTCCTGTCCAGTGTGTCAGGTGACTAGCCCCCAACCTCAGTATCGCAGTCCACTGGTACCTATGCCCATTATAGAGGTGCCCTTCGAAAGGATCGCCATGGACCTGGTAGGCCCCATTATTAAGTCAGCCCGAGGTTACCAACACATCCTGGTAGTGTTAGACTATGCCACTCGCTATCCAGAGGCGGTCCCATTGCGCCATACGTCGGCCAAGGTAATAGCTAAAGAGCTCATGAGTATGTTTGCCCGGGTGGGGATACCAAAGGAGATTCTGACGGACCAGGGGACACCATTTATGTCCAAAATAACAAAGGAATTGTGTAAGCTATTAAATATTAAACACCTGCACACGTCCGTCTACCATCCCCAAACCGATGGGTTAGTAGAACGGTTTAATAAGACCCTGAAGTCCATGCTAAAAAGAGTCGTGGCTAAGGACGGGAGAGATTGGGACTTACTGTTTGCGGTACGGGAAGTGCCCCAGGCGTCCACGGGGTTCTCGCCCTTTGAGTTGTTATATGGGCGACATCCCCGTGGGCTACTGAATATCGCTAAGGAGGCATGGGAGCAACAGCCTATGCCTCATAAAAGTGTGATAGAGCACATAGGAAAAATGCAGGATCGAATAGGGGTCGTGTTGCCGATCGTCCGTGAGCACATGGAAGCGGCACAACTGGCCCAGAGTCGGGTATATAACCGATCCGCCGGGGTAAGGACATTTCACCCGGGTGACCGAGTTCTTGTACTCGTGCCCACGGTCGAGAGTAAATTCTTGGCCCGGTGGCAAGGACCCTATGAAGTTAAGGAGAAAGTGGGCCCAGTTGATTACAGGATATACCAGCCAGGGCGGCGGAAGCCCGAACAGGTATATCATGTGAATCTACTAAAACCTTGGAGAGACAGAGAGAATTTGTTTGGAGACAGCCCGCCCTCTGTCGGGACGGCAGGGAGTGACCCGGGGTCACCAGGTGTTCCGGAGAACGCCGCTGGGGTGACGATAGGGGACGGACTGTCGACCAAACAAGCACAAGAGGTGAGAGAATTTGTTAGTCGGAATAGGGACGTATTCTCTCACCTTCCTGGACGTACCACCTTGATCGAGCATGACATTGTCACCGAGCCCCGTGTGAAAGTCCGTCTAAGACCATACCGAGTACCGGAGGCTCGGCGACAGGCCATTTCGCAGGAGGTAAGATCGATGCTACGTCTAGGGGTCATAGAAGAGTCAAAGAGCGAGTGGGCTAGCCCGATTGTCCTTATTCCCAAACCGGATGGTTTATTACGGTTCTGTAATGATTTTAGGAAATTAAATGAGGTATCAAAATTTGACGCCTATCCCATGCCTCGGGTAGACGAGTTGATAGAGCGGCTGGGAAAAGCCCGATATTTTTCGATCCTAGATCTCACGAAGGGCTACTGGCAGGTACCTCTGATGGAAGCGGCAAAGGAGAAGACGGCCTTTCTCACCCTGGAGGGGCTTTTTCAGTATAGGGTGTTGCCTTTTGGGTTGCATGGCGCTCCGGCTACGTTCCAGCGTCTGATGGATGTCGTCCTCAAGGCCCATCACCAGTATACCTCCGCGTATCTGGATGATATAGTCGTGTTTAGCCCGGACTGGGAGGGTCATTTGTCAAAACTTCAGGCAGTGATAGATTCTCTAAGGAAGGCGGGGTTGACTGCCAACCCAAAAAAATGCTCGGTGGGACTAGAGGACGCTCGCTATTTGGGGAATGTGATTGGACACGGAGTCATTAGGCCCCCAGTGAATAAAGTTGAAGCAATCCGGAATTGGCCCAGGCCTTGTACATCCAAGCAAGTACGGTCATTTTTGGGCCTGATTGGGTACTACATGAGGTTCATTCCCCATTTTGCCACCTTGGCAGCCCCGTTAACCGGCCTCTTGAAGGGTAGAAAGTCGGTGATGGTTCGCTGGGGGGAGCAGGAGGAGGAGGCGTTTTCCCGTTTGAAGTCGGCCCTATGGAGTCCCCGGTTCTGGTGACGCCCGACTTCAAGCGGGAGTTTGTAGTTCAAACAGATGCCTCGGGAGTAGGACTAGGGGCTGTGCTTTCCCAGGAGCTCAACGGGGAGGAGCACCCCGTGGTTTTTCTAAGCCGCAAGCTTACCCCAGCAGAAACCCGGTATAGCATTGTGGAGAGAGAGTGCCTCGCCATCAAGTGGGCACTCGAGTCTCTCAGATATTACCTTCTGGGGAGAAGGTTCCGTCTGGTGACCGACCACTCCCCTCTCCAGTGGATGAGTCGGGCTAAGGAGGGGAGCGCTCGGGTTACCAGGTGGTTCTTGTCCCTCCAGAACTTTAAGTTCACTGTTGAGCACAGGGCCGGCCGCTTACAGGGGAACGCAGATGCCCTGTCCCGGGTACACTGCTGTGCATGTGTTCACCCCCTCAGGCTTGAACAGTATGTTCAAGCCCTCAGGGGTGAACAAAGGGGGGGGATATGTAGGAGAGTCCCCGGAATAATAATGGACGGACGATACGTGCCACCAGAGGTCTTGGCCTCGGTGGAGTAAGAACCGGATCATTGCGGTTACAGCGGCGAATGCTGCTTGCGCAACGTGTCCGGGCCGGTTCTTACTGGGAACAGGTAAAGAGCTGGGGGGGTGCCTGTTCCCCACGGCCAGTCCAGGTTTTTGGTGGAGCTGGGCCTTTAAAGAACCCAGCCTGCTGGTGATGTGGGGGGGGGGTGTGTGTGTGTGTCTTGTTGTGCTGGAGATTTCCACAGACAGTCAGTGCTGGTGGAGGAGAGTCTGGGCGCAGCACACATTGAAGGATAGCCCTGGGACCTGTGGTGCTACGAGCCGAAGGTGCTCTGGCCTGAGGGAGACAAAGGCAGATAGCCTAGAAGCCTGCAGAACTGCTGTGGTCTGTCTAAAACAAGGTGACTCAAACCTGCTGTTTATTTTCTATGGAAGGACTTTTGTTCTATGCACTATGTGGATATGCACCTGTGTGGTCTGCACATTGCCTGTTATGCCTTTGGTGTGAATAAAGTCACAGTGTATCACAAAGACTGTCTATGATTGCCTCAATACTGCCGCTGCTAC
This sequence comes from Bufo gargarizans, assembly GCF_014858855.1. NCBI lineage: Eukaryota > Metazoa > Chordata > Amphibia > Anura > Bufonidae > Bufo > Bufo gargarizans. The sequence goes on from NC_058084.1 coordinate 221,555,750, forward strand.
CATAGCCTACCACGAGCACATCCCCACAATATATATATATATATATATATATATATATATATAGTGGGGATTCGCTCTGGTAGGCAGCTTAGCGAACGCAGTATAGAGGAAATCACAAAGTCTTTAACTTAAATAGTGTTTATTAACACAGAAGGCACAACAAAATAACAGTTCGCAGTGTTGGTGTATGTTCACACCATGGACAGTCCACAGAACACAAACATTCACCTTGCTAGCGGTTTTTCATCAGCTACCACCCAATTACATACCCCAGGTTCTTGGTCTCTTCTAACCCTATTGCGCACTTTATTTGGGTTAGCGGATAAGGCAGCCTACCTAAGGGAGTCAACTACAGCCTGTACTTTAGGTAGGTGACTTTCCCAGTCAGTGCTATGGACAACAATATAGTCCAGGTACGCCAAAGCATACTGACGATGTGGATGGAGTACAATGTCCATTAGCCTTTGAAACGTGGCGGGAGCGCCATGTAGACCAAAGGGTAATACCTTGTACTGATACAGCCCCTCTGGCGTGATGAAAGACGTTTTTTCCTTGGCAGCCTCCGTCAGGGGTACCTGCCAGTGCCCTTTGGTGAGGTCCAACACAGAAAAATACCATGCTTGGCCTAACTTTTCAATAAGCTCATCCACTCGGGGCATGGGATACGCGTCAAACTTGGACACCTCATTCAGTTTGCGGAAATCATTACAGAACCGCAGTGTCCCATCCGGCTTGGGTATTAAGACCATCGGATTGGCTCATTCACTTTTTGATTCCTCAATGACACCTAGCTGGAGTATTAGCTGCCCTTTCTCCACGACGGCTTGTTGCCGGTTTTAACCAGACTTTTGCCTGAGGCTCAGTGACAATGTTCTGCTGAATTACGGACGTGCATCCAGGGAGGTCCAAGAACACATCCATGTTCTGACTAATTAACTCTCTGGCTTCCTCAGCCTGTTTAGAGGGGAGGCTGTCAGCAATTTTCACTATGGCAGTCGCTTCCCTTGCTTCAGACAGAGGGGCCAAAACCGCTTCCCCTAGGAACCCTGGTCATGGGCTGTCTTTTGTACAGGTTTCCCTATCTTTCCATGGTTTGAGCAGATTCACATGGTACACCTGCTCCGGCTTTCGCCTCCCTGGCTGGTGTACCTTGTAATCTACCTCTCCAATTTTTTCAAGTACCTCGTAGGGCCCCTGCCACCCGATCACCCGGGTTAAAGTTCCGGACCCAAGCCTGCCTATTATAGACCCTATTCTGGGCTCGCTGTGCTGCCTCCATATGCTCCCTAACCAGAGTTAACACTGTTTCCATCTGTCCTTGCATCTGGGTGATGTACTCAACCACACTTTTGTGCAGTATGGGTTGTTGTTCCCACGCCTTTTTGGCGACATCCAACAGACCTGGGGCACTTATCACACTGTGAACATGAGATAGGGCAGAAGAACTTTTTTAAACATATTTTTTAGTGTTTGATTAAACCTCTCTACCAGGCCATCCGTTTGCAGATGATACACGGACGTCCGTAGCTGTTTTATGTGGAGCAACAGCCATACTAAATAAATAGTGTCAGTCAGCACTAACTGCCGCTGACACTTAAAATTACCAACTCTTACCTCACCAAGGCCAGGAATCTCGGTGACACATACCTTCGTCAATGACGGACCCTTGCGCCTTCCTACAATATATATATATATATATATATATATATATATACACACAGTGATCCCTCAAGATACAATGGCCTCAGGATACAATATTTTCAACATACAATGCTCTTTTTTGACCCATCGTAAGTTGAAACTAGACTCAGCATACAGGGTGGGCCATTTATATGGATACACCTTAATAAAATGGGAATGGTTGGTGATATTAACTTCCTGTTTGTGGCACATTAGTATATGTGGGGGGGGGGAAACTTTTCAAGATGGATGGTGACCATGGTGGCCATTTTGAAGTCGGCCATTTAGAATCCAACTTTAGTTTTTTCAATAGGAAGAGGGTCATGTGACACATCAAACTCATTGGGAATTTCACAAGAAAAACAATGGTGTGCTTGGTTTTAACATAACTTTATTCTTTCATGAGTTAATTAAAAGTTTCTGACCACTTTCTGAGCACAGGAATCCAGTATCCGTAGTTTCAGGTGCTGCACATCTCGTATCTTCACAGCAGAATAAAGATACGTTAAAACCAAGCACACCATTGTTTTTCTTGTGAAATTCCCAATAAGTTTGATATGTCACATGACCCTCTTCCTAATGAAAAAACAAAAGTTGGATTCTAAATGTCCAACTTCAAAATGGCCGCCATGGTCACCACCCATCTTGAAAAGTTTTCCCCCTCACATATACTAATGTGCTACAAACAGGAAGTTAATATCACCAACCATTCCAATTTTTTTAAGGTGTATCCATATAAATGGCCCACCCTGTACAATGTCTGAGACTCAGAATCATCCAATCAAGGCGACTTCTCTGGTGAAATAAATTGTATTAGTTGCCAGTTAGCATCTATTCCTGACTGTTATATGTAATGACTTGTTTTATCAGTCTTAGTTATCAGCTTTTTTCTTAAATCTTCATTTTCTCTTATTTTGTATGACATTTTGGGGCTTTGGAACCGATTACTCAACTTACAATGGTTTTAACATACAATGGTCGTCCTGAATCCAATTAATATTGTAACTTGAGGGACCACTGTGTATATGTGTAATATATATTTATATATATACTAGCAGAAGGACCCAGCTTCGCATGGGTATATTTTATCTATTTAATTTAATGTTTCTGCGTGTCATTAAAATATATCGACAGTGACCTCTACATAACCCTGCCCCTTTAACAGTGAACTTCACAGTTTCCCACCCCTTAACACTGACACTCCCACAGTGCCCTGCCACTTTAAAATGGCACCTCCACAGCAGCCCATCCCCTCAACTTCGACCTTTACAGCAGCGCACCCCTTTAACAGTGAGTTTCACAGCACCCTACTGCCTTGACAGTGACCTCTACAGTACCCCGCTGTCTTAACAGTGACCTCACAGTACCCTGCTGCCTTAACAGTGACCTCTACATCAGGTCCCCCTTTAATAGTGGCCCCTGCCCCCTTTTACAGTGACCTCTACAGCGCCCGCCCCTGTAACAGTAACCTCGACAGTGCCCACCACTTGCTCCTGATGAAGGGGAAACATTGATCCCCGAAACGCGTTGAGCCACATATCTAATAAAGGTGATTTGATCAGAAGCACACTGCCTTGCTGCCATCATTCACTGAGACTCTACACGTTGGTAAATGTTTGACACATGCAGTCCGATCTTTGCTGTAGACTGTGGTCTTTCTCATTTACTCTTTCCGCGGTAATAAACAAAGGAAGGGGCGATCAAATGCCCCGAAACGCCTCTAGCCTATACAGGACCCCGGACCTTTAAATATTGGAGACTGAAAGATATTGCCGAACCCTCACAGCATTTTGTTCATTACCGCGGAAAGGGTAAATGAGAAAGAAACCTTGAAAGACCACAGTCTACAGCAAAGATCGGACTGCACGTGTCAAACATTTACCAACGTGGGAAGTAAACACTACTATCGCTCGAATACAACTGTCTGTTTTACATAAAGAAAGAACCAGCTATTCTGTAGCGATTTGGTGAGGAAAGACATACGGTAAGATTATCTTCAAACCACTTTCGAACATTTACCGGCAGAATATTTATTAAAACTGCAGTGTCATTATCCCAGTGGGACGCTGCTGGTTTGAATATATAGCGAGACACCGCTACATCTTGCCGGTGTGGGACAGGAAATAATCAACGCTGCCCTTAATCATTATTGTACTGGATTTTTCAGGACATTATGAACACTGTTGGCAATATTTCATTCTGGGAGTAATTTGTGACAGAGAGCTATACGAAATCGTAGCTAATACGTTCCCTGCGAAGATTTAATACTATTGAATCGGATTCTAATATTTATGCAAATATTTAATCTATTTATTCACCGATTTAAAGTACTTTGTGTTTTTATTTGCTATATACTGTATGCCATCTAGGTTTTAATACTGGTATACTATCCAGCCTTATAGACCACCATTCATCCATATAATATATGCTACTTACTGTTGAATATTTATAGTGATTTTAACACGTGGGTAATATCCTTTTTATTGTTGTTTTTTAAGGTTGTTTCAAAGACTAATAAACTTCTGTATGGTTCCAATATTTTGAGAGTGCCCAGTTCTTCTATTTCATTTTTCATCAGTTGCAATTAGTTGTTCCAATAGCGTTTGTCCCTCCTGTATAGCTGCAGTACCTCTGTATAGCTCCTCTGACATTAGAGATCTCGGAGTAGGCAGCAACAGCGGGGACCATCCTTCTTGGGCTGATCTGGGTACTGTAATCAGACCGCTGGGTGGCGTCCTTTGCTACCTCCTCTTCCTCATCCGTTGCCAAGAATGGCTGTGCATTGGTATGGTCTGGGAATTGATGGTAAAATAATTCCTCTGACTCGAGTGGAGGGGCTATGGTGGTGGTGGTAATGATTGTGTCTTTGGGGGTGCACACAGCAGAGAGTGAGGAGGGTGCAGATACAGAGGATGAGGAGGGTGCAGAAGCAGAAGGCTGAGTGAGTCACTCAGCTAACTCTGGTGCGTCCTTTGACGTAATCGCACGCACATTCTCCAACTTCCCACTTAGGCTCCGGCCTGGTGCACCTGCCTGACCCCTACCAAGCCTGCTGAATACCCTGCCTTTTCCTCTACCTGTCATTTTCAAAATGACCCTGTGACAAAGTCCCTATAGAATATCAGTATTTGTGGAAGCAGGTATATAGAACCCCTTAATCAGTTTTTTTTTTGGGGGGGGGGGCAACTGGTACATCACACCAGTTGCAATTAGTTGTTCCAATGGCTTTTGTCCCTCTGTATAGCTGCGGTATCAGCAGAACCGCACACAAATGCTGCACAATACAAATGTAATATATAGAAATGATATTCTAGGTATATCGCACCCCTGCCTCAATCAGATTTTTTTGGGGGCAACTGGTATACCAAACCAGTTGCAATTAGTTGTTCCAAGGACATTTGTCCTTCTGTATAGCTGCGTTATCTCTGCAGAACCGTACACAAATGCTGCACAATACAAATGTACTATAATATACTTTCTATGTTAGAAAGTATATTATAAGTATATTACACCCCTCAGTATGTCGCACCTATCGATAGCTTGCCTATACCAGTCCTATAAAGGACTTTTGTGGCCCTATTAGCTAGCGTTTGATGTCTCTAACAGTCTGTCCCTGCTCCACACATAAACCTCTCCCTACACTGGCAAAAGACTGAATGTAAAATGGCAGCCAGATCAGGTTTAGGTAGGGGGTGTCCATGTGCTGAAACATCTGAATTGGCTCTCCTGTCAAACCACCAGGCGAACTGCAAGGCCTTCTATAACCAGGAACACGGAACCAGAATAGAGGATCAGAAATAGATACAGTCAAAGGGGTACACACGTACACGGGCAAAGAACACACTAAACACGCAGCCCCTATCAACCAGCCTACACAGAAACCCGCATTGTAACAATTATTCCCAAAGAAAGTAGTCAATACCAGTGTGCACTGTTTTTGTCAAAAGGGAGAGACATTTAACTGTACCTCTATCTTTAAATTACAGAAAACACACTTTCAATTTTGCCAGTACCGTTTAATAAACTGTGTGTACAAAATGCATGACTTTTTATTTATAGGAAATCCATGATTTAAATTTTTAGGAAACCCATCCAAAACTCTCACAGTGAACTGTACTGTGACACTCATACAGCTAAATTAAAATAAAAATTTAAAAATTATGACCAATGGAACAAGGGAGGGAGAAATATTACTGGTCCTAAATAGTGATGAGCATCAGGGGCAATATTCAAATTCTCTGGGCGAATATTCGTCATATATTTTTATATTTTCTTGATTGCAAAAATCGTCAATGTAATATGCGTGTATTGCGTGGGTCACTGTTGCTACATTTTTCAAGCTGCTAGAAGTTTCTTGAGACTGGAGAAAATGGTTGGCATGGCAGAACATTACAAGAGCTTTATATGCAGATAGAGTGCTCCAATATAGTCGCGATTGCCCAAATCGGCAAATAAAATGTAACTTCACATTTTAGCAGGTCTGACTATATATTACTGATTGGTGCACTATATATTGTTGTGAACTTATGACATCACAGCACTACCTAACACGCTGCACTAGAACCTCAGCTACACTATATCACTATATCATCTAACCTACACTGACTATCTCCCACTAACTATCTGTATTATATATATGAGGTAACTAACTAACTAACTATCTAATGTAATTAAACAGTAAAGCACAGATCACAGCAATTACACTGCCGTCTCTCTCAGAACTCCAAAAAACTATAGAAAATGGCTGCTGGGGAGTTTCTTATATAGTAAGGGGTATGCAACATTCCTATTGGTTGCTAGGGATGTTGCTAAGCTCAGGCAAAGACATTGCAGCCTTCTCATTGGCCCACAAGCAAGAAGGGAGGTTACTGATGAAAAACCAATCTAGAATATTCGAGAATATGAATATATAGCACTATATTCTAAATCTTTGCGAATTCTCGAAGTGCCGATATTCACGTGTTAAAATTCTCGATTCGAATATTTGCGCCCAACACTAATCCTAAAGTCTAAAATTTGTTATGTCACTTAGGTGTTAAAATGAAGTTCAGTTACCTAATTTGTGCCCCAACTATATTTTGTTGAGAAATAACTAAAAAATCTATAATAAAAGGAGTTACATTTTATTGTGCCTGTTGGGGTTAAAGGGCATTTAAAATATATACACAGGACATGCCATAAATACCTAATCATCCATTGTGACAATGATTCCCAGCTGCTATAATCTCTATAGTTTTTAATGAAAAAGTGTTCTTGTCCCTCTCCACCTTCACACAGTTCACAGTTCATTAGTACTTTTCATCAGTATTTGTAAGCCAAAACCAGAAAAAAAAAATGACACCAGCATAGTAAGCAACTCTAGTGTATTATATATCAGGTAATTACATTCTGAGTGCATTTTGGCTACTCCAGCATAATTTAAATCTGTGACTAGAACCCTATGTTTATATCCCAGCGCAAGACTCACAGGGAGTGTCTGTAGCATCAGGTCTCTGCCTCACCTTCCCCTCCCAGATCATCACAGATCCAAGCTGAGTTGGTAGCCTCATTAGTATTCACTTCAAAGCTGTGAATGCTAATGAAGCTGGGTTGGATATGGGTTGAGGGAACAACCCTCTTCCAGTAAATAGGGGTGAATTTATCATGAGAGAAATATTTTAAGTCAGTTTTGAGTCTTATGCCATATTTATCAAAATGTCACGTTTGATAAATTTGTCTTATCCTTAAACCTAACACTTTTGCCTAAAAAGCTACTCCAGGTTTCCTACTCTACCCTTCTGCTGGAGTGAGACTGGGACTTGTTTGAGACTTTTGAAAAAAAGTCTCAGTGTTAAATCTGGAGTGAAACTCATTACCATAGCTGACACACCGACATTACAAAACTGGAGTGAGTGCTGTAAAAATGAAAAAAGGAGCTAAATTTTGCAGGAGTCCAAAAGTCGCAAAAGCTCTATTTTGCGACTTTTTAAAGCCCAAATTCTGGAGTGAAGGCATGATAAATAGTGATGGCCAGTTCGCAGTGTTCGCCGACGAACACATGCGATCTGCCAGCTTTATTTCCAAGCCCGGCGATGCAGAGGCAAGTCCTTACCTGTGCCTACGCCGCAAGCCGCTCTGAAACACATGCGGTCACCGGGAGAAGGCAGTTCCGAGAACAGCCCGATGAAGGCTGTTCTCGGAACTGCCTGCTCCCGGTGACCACATGTGTTTCTGCAGCCACTGAACAGATCGGCTGCTGCTTAGATAGGTCCTTTCATGTATTGTGTTTACTTGCTGGCTTAATTCTAGGTGACCCTGACTCCCCCCGTATGAAGTGCAGGGAGCCGGTGGTCGTGTCCTCTCACTATTATAGGGTTTTCAGGTGTCACACAGTCTTAGGTACCTGGGCATACAATCGTCTACCTTTGAGACCCTTGTATGTGCTTAGCAGTCAGGGTGAGCTCTTAGGGTTTTATAGGGGGTAACCTATATGCTCCTTAGTTTGGGATCAAGCCAGTCGGATGTTTTTTTCATAACTTCCAGCTATCTGCAACATCATCCATGACATTATAAACTGCCTTTACCGTCTTAAGCATGGATCCGGTTTCAGCCTTTATTGACCACATGCAAGGTCTTTCACTGGAGGTAGCAGATCTCCGTAAAACTGTGTCTCAGTTTCAGATGACCAGTTCTGCTTGCATTCATGGAGTTTGTTCCGAGCCTAAGATCTTGCTTCCGGATACGTTCTCCGGGGGTAGTGAGAATTTTGTTCGCTTTAGAGAGGCTTGCAAACTCCATTTTCGCCTACTTCCCCATTCCTCTGGTGATGAGGAGCAGAGGGTGGGGATCATCATCTCGCTGCTCAGGGATAACACTCAGTCTTGGGCCTTTTCGCTGCCGGTGGGGGCACGGCCCTTCCGATCGGTGGATGAATTTTTTGTAGCCCTGGGGCAGATAATATATGATGACCCGGATCATATTGCTCTGGCTGAATCTAAACTGCGTCTTTTATGCCAGGGTAAACAGTCCGCAGAGATATATTGTTCTGAATTTCGGAGATGGGCAGCTGATACTGGTTGGAACGATGCTGCACTCCAAAGTCAATTTTGCCATGGTCTTTCGGAGGGATTGAAAGATGCATTTGCTTTTCATGAGAGACCTGCCTCGTTGGAGTCTACCATGTCTCTAGCTGTTCGTATTGACAGGTGTCTTGGAGAGAGAGGAGAGACCACTCCTTCCTGTCATATTCAGCCCAAGGACAGTGGGGCTGTCTCACTCAGTACGCAGGGATCTCAGTCTCTCTCAATCCCCTCTGAGCAGGAGGCCATGCAGATGGGGTTGCTTGCCTCTGATAGTAGAGGATTCAGCTCTCAGAGGAGGGTTTGTTTCTGTTGTGGGGGTATAAATCATTTGGCTAATGTTTGCCCCTCTAGGAGATTCATGGAGTTTTCTGGGGGTAATAAAAAAGAAACAAATAGAAAAAACCCTCTAAAAACTTTCCATTTGCTACTATTGGCAAGGTTGATGCGGAAATTGAAGGTTTGCCGTTTGTTTGTAGTTCCCGTTTTCTCTTACCTGCTAGGGTGGCGCTAGCCAGCAAGAACATTGTGAGATTTTTATAGATAGTAGAGCAGCTGTCAATCTCATTGATAATCAATTTGCAATAACGCATGGTTTCCAGGTATGCACTTTGGAAAAGGATATACCTGTTTTTGCTATCAATTCCGCTCCACTTTCTCAAAGATCGTTAAAGGGCATAATTCACAATATCCGTTTGACTGTGGGTGATGCTCATGTTGATATGTTATGTTTCGTGCTAAGCGGATTACCTACTCCTCTAGTGTTGGGGCTACCCTGGCTCACTAAACATAACCCCACCATTGATTGGGAAGCAAGGCAAATAAATGGTTGGAGTGACTTTTGCAGAGAGAATTGCCTCACGGCATCTCTTTCAGAGGTTTCTACCAAGACTGTACCATCTTCTCTCTCAGAATTTTCGGATGTGGTTTCTGAGAGTAGTGTCCAGGAGCTATTTGCTTCAAGGACCCTTTGGACCCGAGAGATAAATATTAGAGTTCAAATAGCCTAAGGCTAATGGATTCCCGTTTCTGGTCGTTTAAAACATAACGTTTATTTCATTTTATTAAGACTGGTACAAATCGTGAAGAAAGAAAAAGATTTAAAAATTGAAGTGCCGGTGAACTCTGCGGCTGGGGATGTAGGTTACTTCGCCTATATACTATGCCTGTCCGAATGTAACTATCCGTATGGTGGCAGTTATTTCAACAGATTATTCTCAGATCTCCGCTTTCCGACTATTTATCCCACTAGCTGGGATCGTAAAGCTGTATCTATATAAGTCACATTCGGGGCGGCAGCATGTCTATTGAGGTTTTCCCTATCCCTGAATTCACTTTGTTTCTGCTCTAATATAGCACCCTGCCGCTTGTGTGTTTTGCTTGAGGTGTCTGCAGTACATCAAGTGCGATCACTAAGTTTCAGCCACACTTAAACTAAAAACTGGATTGCAGCTCCCCCAACATGTTTCGCCACAGATGTGGCATCTTCAGGGGAAATGGAGCTACTGTCAACACGAGCGACCTCTAAACCAATGTTTTTAACTACTGTGGGTGGGTCTTTCCTCATGGGATGTCCAAACAGTATCCGGCGCTCATGTGATGATAGTGCAATCTGACTAATCACCTCAGTCAGCGCTAATTCGTCAAAGCTTGCGTGTCACCAATATCTTTAAAGTCCATTCGCATGCACGACATCCCCAGAAGATGGCGGTCGCACGGCGAAACATGTAGGGATGCAGGCATAGAGTTTTAGTTCAGACCTGGAGAGGCAGGGACCCCAGAGAAGGGAAAAATACACAGCTAAATATATAGCTGGTGTATAGAGTGAAATAGTCGATAGGGGAAAGAGTGAAATATCAGGCACCCCAGCAGAATAAAGTGTATCCGGAAAAGTGATACAATATAAATGGAAAATATATATCTCCACCTCTCCAAGTCTGAGGAATTTTAATCTCTTTCAGTTAGAGTCCCAGAGAATTTTAAAGTGAAATAAATAAAATGTATGTTTTATAAAAGAATAACACAGAGAGGTGCTACTAAGCCACGCTAAGGTCCAAGAGACCCCTGAACCTTACATTATATAATATATATATAGTGTGGCCACCTCCTGTAGTGTAACGGTCACGTCCACACACACACAAGGGGAAGGATAGTGACCACTGCCCTCCACCCTCACCCCTGGCCCTGCCTACTTGCCTCACGAGTCCTGATGACAGGGGACAACTGGACGACAGTCCCTTACTTAGGATATGTGCAGAGAAGACAGACGAGACAAAATACGGAACGTGAATGGACCGGGTCAGAACCAAGAGAGCTACGCAGTACAAAGGGTTAAGCAAAGAATGGTCAGGAGAAGCCGGGGTCAAATACCAGGAGAGTAGAGAATTATCAGAGGAGTCCGCAAAGAGTAGTCAGGTGGGAGCCGAGGTCACAATACCAGGACAGATGCGCAGTACAGGAGGAGCAGGCAAAGGATCGTCAGGGAACAGGATCAGGTGAGTATTTAGTAGTCCAACAGATAACCAGGAACCTAGAATTATCAGGCAACCTGTGGCCAGCAGGCTGCCTGTATTTATAGTGGGGAGTGAGGGTCATGTGACGTGACCAGTGGCACATGACCGACAGACCAACCAGTCGAGCACCCAGTGGTCAGCTCGGCGCTCAAGGCAGACCTAGGAGCAGGGAGCCTCCCAGCTAGTAAAGCCGCCCTGGGAACGAGGTCAAACACAGATCCTCGCTCCCGAAGCTAAGCAGCAGGTCTGCGGCTGATGGGAGACCGAGTGCGCCTTCGGCACCCCGTTACATGTACGACCTATAAGTTTGTTGGTTGTACTATCTACCAATTCGTCTCCGGGAGGATAAGTGGATGCGCATGCGCTACATCTTGGAAGACTGGTTCGTAGTGAAGATGTCACTGCGCATGAGTTACCACCTAGTCTCCGTCCCAGCCTTTGGAGCAGGGAGAGGAGGATGCGCGGAGGCTTAGAGATTGGTACCAATTCGTCTCCGGGAGGCTAAGTGGATGCGCATGCGCTACATCTTGGAATACTGGTTCGTAGTGAAGATGTCAAGTAATAAGTTGTCTAATTTCATATACTTTTTTATCCCCAGGATTCGTGAACTTCTTTATGCGGGGAATATACTTACAGAAGGAGCAATCTCCACAGGGTGATGAGCCTCGATACCTTTCCCTTGTCTTTCCAGTATTGGTTCCTTCCTCCACTAGATGACTATGAACCAATTGGTCCTTTAAATTTGGACCGCTCCAATACGTTACAGATAAATTTCGGGTAAGTATCATACTTAGATCTCTATCAGATTGTATTATATGGCAATATTTTCTGAGGATGCCGTATATCTCTCGGTTATATCCATCATATGTCCCTATGCATCTAATAACTTCACTATTTTTTGGTGCTGTTACCTTTAGTAGATCTTCTCTGTCAACCCTTTTAGCTCTATTGTATGCATTTTTAGGGATCTATTTGGATATCCTCTCTTCCTAAATCTTTGGAACAGTTATACACTTTCTTTGCCAAAGGAGGCCTCGTCGGAGCAGTTACGGCATGCCGTCAGATACTGGCACTTCAATTTTTAAATCTTTTTCTTTCTTCCATTTTTCTTTGTACCAGTCTTAATAAAATGAAATAAACGTTATGTTTTAAACGACCAGAAACGGGAATCCATTAGCCTTAGGCTATTTGAACTCGCTGGGAGTATGATTGCCCTATTAATCTCATCCCAGGTGCCAAGCTACCAAAATCAAGTTTATACAATCTCTCCCAACCTGAAAGAGTCGCTATGCGTACTTATATCTCTGAGAGCCTGAGAAAGGGACACATCTGACCCTCAAAGTCACCTGTTGCTGCTGGATTTTTTTTGTTAAGAAAAAAGATGGCTCTTTAAGACCTTGTCTGGATTTCAGGGAGATGAACCGTATCACAATCCGTGACCCATATCCGCTTCCTCTGATCCCGGACCTGTTTAACCAGATTGTTGGGGCTAAAGTTTTTTCTAAGTTGGATTTAAGAGGGGCATACAACCTAGTCAGGGTCAGGGAAGGGGACGAATGGAAGACGGCCTTCAATTTGAGAATTTGGTTATGCCCTTTGGTTTAATGAATGCTCCGGCCGTCTTCCAACATTTTGTGAACAGCATTTTTTTATCATTTAATGGGGAAATTTGTACTGGTGTATCTAGATGACATTTAGATTTTTTCTCCTGATTTCAAAACTCATAGGGACCACCTACGTCAGGTCTTGCTCATTCTGCGGGAGAATAAATTGTACGCTAAACTGGAAAAATGTGTGTTTGCGGTTCTTGGTTTTCTTCTCTCCGCTTCTGGTTTTCGCATGGACCCTGAGAAGGTCCACGCTGTGCTTGATTGGCAGCTTCCTGAGAATCAGAACGCACTGATCTGGTTTTTGGGTTTTGCCAATTATTACAGAAAGTTCATTTTGAATGATTTCTCTGTTGTCAAGCCACTCACTGATATGACTAAAAAGGGGGTAGATTTTTCCTCCTGGTCGATAGATGCGCTTTTCTAGTATCAAAGAGAGTTTTGCTTCCGTTCCCATTTTGGTACAACCTGATGTCTCTCCACCTTTTATTGTTGAGGTGGATGCTTCTGAGGTGGGTTTGGGTGCGGTCTTATCTCAGGGTCCCTCTCCTGCCAAATGGCGACCGTGTGCCTTTTTCTCAAGGAAACTCTCCTCTGCAGAGAGAAATTATGATGTGGGAGATAGGGAGTTGTTGGCCATCAAATTAGCTTTTGAGGAATGGCGCCATTGGTTAGAGGGAGCCAGACACCCTATTACCGTGTTTACCGACCATAAGAATCTGGCCTACTTGGAATCAGCCAAGCGTCTGAACCTGAGACAGGCCAGATGATCTTTGTTCTTTTCTAGGTTTAATTTTGTTGTCACGTTCCACCCTGGGGTTAAAAATGTGAAGGCGGATGCCCTGTCACGTTGTTTTCCGGGAGGGGGGAACTTTGAAGACCCGGGTCCCATTTTGGCTGAAGGGGTGGTCGTCTCTACTCTTTATCCTGATTTGAAAGCAGAGGTTCAGGCAGCCCAGGCAGAGGCTCCTGATCTTTGTCCTCCTGGGAGGTTGTTTGTGCCTCTCGCTTTACGACACAAGGATTTAAGGAGCACCACAATACTGTCCTTGCTGGGCACCCGGGGAGTAGAGCCACAGTAGATCTCATTGCTTGGAAATTCTGGTGGCCGGCTCTTTGTAAGACTGTTAAGGGTTTTGTGGCAGCCTGCGAGACATGCGCTCGTGCCAAGGTCCCTCATTCACGGCCATTGGGTTCTCTCCTCCGTTACCCATTCCTTCCCGTCCTTGGACGCATCTGTCCATGGACTTCATTACGGACCTGCCTTGTTCCTCGGGGAAGACTGTGATTCTGGTGGTAGTGGTCTGTTTTAGCAAAATGGCGCATTTCATTCCCTTTCTTGGGTTACCCAATGCTAAGACGTTGGTGCAAGCTTTTGTTGATCACATTGTTAAATTGCATGGCATTCCTTCAGACATTGTTTCTGATAGGGGCACGCAATTTGTTTCCAGATTCTGGAAAGCCTTCTGTTCTCGCTTGGGGATTCAGTTGTCATTTTCTTCTGCTTTTCACCCGGGTCAAATGGTCAGACCGAACGCGTCAATAAAAATCTGGAGACATATCTGCGCTGTTTTGTGGTGGAGAATCAGGAGGATTGGTATTCTTTTTTTTGTCCCTTGCTGAGTTTGCTTTAACCCCTTAGTGACCAAGCCTGTTTGGGCCTTTATGACCAAGCGTTTTTCTTCCTTTTTTCATGGTCTCGTTCCAAGATCTATAACTTTTTTATTTTTTCATCTATATAGCTTTATAAGGGCTTGTTTTTTACAGAACAAGTTTTAGTTTTTAATGGCACCATTTTGGTGTTCACATAACTTTCTGATTAACTTTTATTAACTCTTTCTGGGAGGGAGATGGGGAAAAATAGCAATACTGCCACTGCGTTTTTACATTATAAATTTTACGGCGTTCATTTTTTGGTACAAATAACATAATATCTTAATTCTCTGGGTCAGTATGATTACAGTAATACTAAATACTTATAATTTGTTTTAAGTTTTACTACTTTTTTTTTCAAATAAAACCCCTTTTATTAACCCCAAAAATTATTTTGCATTGCCACTTCATAAGACCCATAACTTTTTTTTTTTTTTTTTCTATGGAGTTGTGTGAGGGCTTGATTTTTGAGGGACAACTTGTATTTTTCATTGGTATAATTTTGGAGTAAATTACGCTTTTTGATCGCTTGTTATTAAGTTTTTTCAGTGGAAAGTAAGAATAAATTAGAAATTCTGTCTTTTTTTTTTTTTTTTTTTATGGCGTTCACCATAGGGGATAATTTATGTAATATTTATGTAGTCCGGGTCGTTATGGACGAGGCAATACCAAACATATGGGTGATATTTTCTTTTTGCAATTTTTTTCATTGAAAAGCGTATTTTCAATAGAAAAAAAAGCATATTTTTTTATTTTATGGATTTTTTCTTTATTTATTTAATAAATGTGTATTTTTTTTTTCTATTTTTTTTACTATTTAAAAGTCCCACAAGGGGACTATAATATACAGTATTTTGATTGCTTTTAAAATGTAATGCATTATCTCTATAACGCATTACATTTCAATAGCAATGCTATTCAAAGATTGACCAGCAGGCTGCGCCAGAGAGGCACAGCCTGCTGGAGAGAACTGCAGACAGGCTCGGGGCCCTGATCGGAAGCGAGGTAAGCTTCACAACACATCAGCACCCCACGATCGCATTTTTGGGGTGCTGATGGGAGACAGAGGGAGTCCGCTCCCTCTGTTACTACTTTACATGCAGTGGGCGCCATTCTCTGGAGAGGGGTCTTCTGATTTACCTGATAAGGAGAGATTTTCCTCGTCTTTGTCATTTATTTGTCATTTATTTGGCAAAATATTCGGGGTAATCTGAAGAGGATGAGTGAGAGATATAAGCGTGTGGCAGATAAGAGACGTGTGCTTGGTTCGGACCTGAATGTGGGTGATCTGGTGTGGTTGTCTACAAAGAATATCAAACTGAAGGTTCCCTCCTGGAAGTTGGGTCCTAGGTTTATTGGGCCTTACAAGATCTTGTCAGTCATCAATCCCGTTGCCTTCCGTCTTGATCTTCCTCAGACTTGGAAGATCCATAATGTTTTTCACAGGTCCCTATTAAAACCTTATGTCCAACCCACTGTACCCTCCTCTTTGCCTCCTCCTACGATTTTTGTTGATGGTAATCTTGAATTCCAGGTCTCTAGGATTGTGGATTCTCGCATTATCCGCATTTCTATCCAATACCTTGTTCATTGGGAGGGTTATGGTCCTGAGGAGAGGTTGTGGGTCCCAGTGGCAGACATTAAGGCCACTCATCTCACCAAGGCTATCCATAGGTCTCATCCTGAGAAGGTGGGTTTTGAGTGTCCGGAGTCCACCCGTAGAGAGAGGGGTACCGCCAGTTCTGTGAGAAGGTCTGACAGACGTCCTTCTCTACCTCTTGCATGATATTCTTTGTTTTAGTTTCACTTTCTCATCTCATTTCCTTCTCCCAGGTGTCACCTATTTAGACTAATCCTCTTTCCTTTATATTCCCTCCCATACTGCCTCACTTTGTGGTTTATACTACTTCCTGGATTGAAGTGTTCACTGCTGGAGGCTTCTGCTGCTGCTTGTTCAGATAAGTCCTTTCATTTATTGTGTTTCCTTGCTGGCTTGATTCTATGTGACCCTGACTCCCTCTGTATGAAGTGCAGGGAGCTGGTGGTCGTTTCCCCTCACTATTATAGGGTTTTCAGGTGTCACACAGTCTTAGGTACGTGGGCATACAATTGTCTACCTTTGAGACCCTTGTATGTGCTTAGCAGTCAGGGTGAGCTCCTAGGGTTTTATAGGGGGGTCACCTATATGCTCCTTAGTTTGGACTCAAGCCAGTCGGACGTTTTATTCATAACTTCCAGCTATCTGCAACATCATCCGTGACAGGCAGATCTCATGTGTTCGTCGGCGAACACTGCGAACTGGCCATCACTAATGATAAATTAGGGCCATAGATTTTTACTAAAGAAATTATTTAACAGGTCTTCATCAGTATTTGATCTCCAGACTTTCTGTATGTCAGGCAGATGAGTTACCAGCACACAACAGCCCTGCTTTGTTGCATTGGCTAAATTTTCTGTTCTTAAAAAGCTATTTTCTAATTAGTAATAGTATATTACTGAATTGCAATATCTACCAATCATCATACATAATATGATCACTATATTGTACAGCTTATTATGATTACAGGGATATTAAATACTGTTTTGTATCTCACAAATGTTTTATGTTTTTTGCTTAATTTTTTTTAAATTTACAATAACTTTAAACTTTTACCATAAAAGAAAAAAGTTGGAAAGAAAAAATTCAGGGGGTCATTTATCAAACAGAAGTACGTCTAAATCAGACTTGTCTCATTTACCATTTTCTACGCCTGTTTTAGATGTAGAAAATGGTCTAAATGTAAGACAGCTAGGAAGCTGGCTTACATTTTGAAGTGGTGGAGGATCCACTGAAATTATTTAGAGGCTGGCGCCTCTTCAAACCTCCAGCAGACTCACTGGCAGGTATAAGGGTTATTAAGACCGCCATCTAAAACTCTGTTCTTAATAAATGTGCCCTTCTATTTTTCTGCAGTAACTCTAACTATGACGATTATTTTACAAATTTCTGTGACATTTGAACCCCCAACTGTCTGTTCAGTGAACAGCTGCCTTATTCCCACCTCTATAGAAAAACTGTGCCGTGAAGATGTTTTTTTTTAAGCCTTATAGTTTTACAGATTTTTAATTAGCGTAAAACAATATTTGGTATCACTGTAATCATAATCTGTACAATATAGTGAACATATTATTTATGGTGATTGGTAAACAGAGTGAATAAAAATGGGCAGGTTGGGGGGGGGGGGGGGCACACGGTTTTCCTGTATGGAGCCTTCAAATTCCTGATGGCATCCCTGGATCCAAGTTTGCTTGAAGACCTGCTAAGTCACCGCCGTAAGAGACAGCATCACTGCTGACATCATGTCTACACAACAGGGTCTAGAAGAATGAGCAGAACACTGCCCAGAAAGGCAAGGTCACTGATGATGTTGTGAGTAGAGTTGAGCGAACACCTGGATGTTCGGGTTCGAGAAGTTCGGCCGAACATCCCGGAAATGTTCGGGTTCGGGATCCGAACCCGATCCGAACTTCGTCCCGAACCCGAACCCCATTGAAGTCAATGGGGACCCGAACTTTTCGGCACTAAAAAGGCTGTAAAACAGCCCAGGAAAGAGCTAGAGGGCTGCAAAAGGCAGCAACATTTAGGTAAATCCCCTGCAAACAAATGTGGATAGGGAAATGAATTAAAATAAAAATTAAATAAATAAAAATTAACCAAAATCAATTGGAGAGAGGTTCCATAGCAGAGAATCTGGCTTCCCGTCACCCACCACTGGAACAGTCCATTCTCAGATATTTAGGCCCCGGCACCCAGGCAGAGGAGAGAGGTCCCGTAACAGAGAATCTGTCTTCATGTCAGCAGAGAATTAGTCTGCATGTCATAGCAGAGAATGAGGCTTCACGTCAGCCACCACTGCAACAGTCCATTGGCATATATTTAGGCCCAGCACACACACAGGCAGAGGAGAGAGGTCCCGTAACAGAGAATCTGGCTTCATGTCAGCAGAGAATCAGTCTGCATGTCATAGCAGAGAATGAGGCTTCACGTCAGCCACCACTGCAACAGTCCATTGGCATATATTTAGGCCCAGCACACACACAGGCAGAGGAGAGAGGTCCCGTAACAGAGAATCTGGCTTCATGTCAGCAGAGAATCAGTCTGCATGTCATAGCAGAGAATGAGGCTTCACGTCAGCCACCACTGCAACAGTCCATTGGCATATATTTAGGCCCAGCACACACACAGGCAGAGGAGAGAGGTCCCGTAACAGAGGATCTGGCTTCATGTCAGCAGAGAATCAGTCTGCATGTCATAGCAGAGAATCAGGCTTCACGTCAGCCACCACTGCAACAGTCCATTGTCATAAATTTAGGCCCAGCACCCAGGCAGAGGAGAGAGGTCCCGTAACAGACAATCTGGCTTCATGTCAGCAGAGAATTAGTCTGCATGTCATAGCAGAGAATGAGGCTTCACGTCAGCCACCACTGCAACAGTCCATTGGCATATATTTAGGCCTAGCACACAGGCAGAGGAGAGAGGTCCCGTAACAGACAATCTGGCTTCATGTCAGCAGAGAATCAGTCTGCATGTCATAGCAGAGAATGAGGCTTCACGTCAGCCACCACTGCAACAGTCCATTGGCATATATTTAGGCCCAGCACACACACAGGCAGAGGAGAGAGGTCCCGTAACAGAGAATCTGTCTTCATGTCAGCAGAGAATTAGTCTGCATGTCATAGCAGAGAATCAGGCTTCACGTCACCCACCACTGCAACAGTCCATTGGCATATATTTAGGCCCAGCACCCAGGCAGAGGAGGGAGGTCCCGTAACAGAGAATCTGTCTTCATGTCAGCAGAGAATTAGTCTGCATGTCATAGCAGAGAATGAGGCTTCACGTCACCCACCACTGCAACAGTCCATTGGCATATATTTAGGCCTAGCACACAGGCAGAGGAGAGGTTCATTCAACTTTGGGTAGCCTCGCAATATAATGGTAAAATGAAAATAAAAATAGGATTGAATGAGGAAGTGCCCTGGAGTCCAATAATATATGGTTATGGGGAGGTAGTTAATGTCTAATCTGGACAAGGGACGGACAGGTCCTGTGGGATCCATGCCTGGTTCATTTTTATGAACGTCAGCTTGTCCACATTGGCTGTAGACAGGCGGCTGCGTTTGTCTGTAATGACGCCCCCTGCCGTGCTGAATACACGTTCAGACAAAACGCTGGCTGCCGGGCAGGCCAGCACCTCCAAGGCATAAAAGGCTAGCTCTGGCCACGTGGACAATTTAGAGACCCAGAAGTTGAATGGGGCCGAACCATCAGTCAGTACGTGGAGGGGTGTGCACACGTACTGTTCCACCATGTTAGTGAAATGTTGCCTCCTGCTAACACGTTGCGTATCAGGTGGTGGTGCAGTTAGCTGTGGCGTGTTGACAAAAGTTTTCCACATCTCTGCCATGCTAACCCTGCCCTCAGAGGAGCTGGCCGTGACACAGCTGCCTTGGCGACCTCTTGCTCCTCCTCTGCCTTGGCCTTGGGCTTCCACTTGTTCCCCTGTGACATTTGGGAATGCTCTCAGTAGCGCGTCTACCAACGTGCGCTTGTACTCGCGCATCTTCCTATCACGCTCCAGTGCAGGAAGTAAGGTGGGCACATTGTCTTTGTAGCGTGGATCCAGCAGGGTGGCAACCCAGTAGTCCGCACAGGTTAAAATGTGGGCAACTCTGCTGTCGTTGCGCAGGCACTGCAGCATGTAGTCGCTCATGTGTGCCAGGCTGCCCAGGGGTAAGGACAAGCTGTCCTCTGTGGGAGGCGTATCGTCATCGTCCTGCCTTTCCCCCCAGCCACGCACCAGTGATGGACCCGAGCTGCGTTGGGTGCCACCCCGCTGTGACCATGCTTCATCCTCATCCTCCTCCACCTCCTCCTCATCCTCGTCCTCCTCGTCCTCCAGTAGTGGGCCCTGGCTGGCCACATTTGTACCTGGCCTCTGCTGTTGCCAAAAACCTCCCTCTGAGTCACTTCGAAGAGACTGGCCTGAAAGTGCTAAAAATGACCCCTCTTCCTCCTCCTCCTCCTCCTCCTGGGCCACCTCCTCTTCCATCATCGCCCTAAGTGTTTTCTCAAGGAGACATAGAAGTGGTATTGTAACGCTGATAACGGTGTCATCGCCACTGGCCATGTTGGTGGAGTACTCGAAACAGCGCAACAGGGCACACAGGTCTCGCATGGAGGCCCAGTCATTGGTGGTGAAGTGGTGCTGTTCTGTAGTGCGACTGACCCGTGCGTGCTGCAGCTGAAACTCCACTATGGCCTGCTGCTGCTCGCACAGTCTGTCCAGCATGTGCAAGGTGGAGTTCCACCTGGTGGGCACGTCGCATATGAGGCGGTGAGCGGGAAGGCCGAAGTTACGCTGTAGCGCAGACAGGCGAGCAGCAGCAGGATGTGAACGCCGGAAGCGCGAACAGACGGCCCGCACTTTATGCAGCAGCTCTGACATGTCGGGGTAGTTGTGAATGAACTTCTGCACCACCAAATTCAGCACATGCGCCAAGCAAGGGATGTGCGTCAAATTGGCTAGTCCCAGAGCTGCAACGAGATTTCGCCCATTATCACACACCACCAGGCCGGGCTTGAGGCTCACCGGCAGCAACCACTCGTCGGTCTGTTGTTCTATACCCCGCCACAACTCCTGTGCGGTGTGGGGCCTGTCCCCCAAACATATGAGTTTCAGAATGGCCTGCTGACGTTTACCCCGGGCTGTGCTGAAGTTGGTGGTGAAGGTGTGTGGCTGACTGGATGAGCAGGTGGAAGAAGAGGAGGAGGAAGCCGAGAAGGAGGAGGTGGCAACAGGAGGCAAAGAATGTTGCCCTGCGATCCTTGGCGGCGGAAGGACGTGCGCCAAACAGCTCTCCGCCTGGGGCCCAGCTGCCACTACATTTACCCAGTGTGCAGTTAGGGAGATATAGCGTCCCTGGCCGTGCTTACTGGTCCACGTATCTGTGGTTAGGTGGACCTTGCCACAGATGGCGTTGCGCAGTGCACACTTGATTTTATCGGATACTTGGTTGTGCAGGGAAGGCACGGCTCTCTTGGAGAAGTAGTGCCGGCTGGGAACAACATACTGTGGGACAGCAAGCGACATGAGCTGTTTGAAGCTGTCTGTGTCCACCAGCCTAAATGACAGCATTTCATAGGCCAGTAGTTTAGAAATGCTGGCATTCAGGGCCAGGGATCGAGGGTGGCTAGGTGGGAATTTACGCTTTCTATCAAATGTTTGTGAGATGGAGAGCTGAACGCTGGCGTGTGACATGGTTGAGACGCTTGGTGACGGAGGTGGTGGTGGTGGTGTTGGTGGTACATCCCCTGTTTGCTGGGCGGCAGGTGCCAACGTTCCTCCAGAGGCGGAGGAAGAGGCCGAGGCGGCAGCAGCAGAATAGGCCGAGGCGGCAGCAGCAGAAGAGGTAGCAGGGGGAGCCTGAGTGACTTCCTTGGTTTTAAGGTGTTTACTCCACTGCAGTTCATGCTTTGCATGCAGGTGCCTGGTCATGCAGGTTGTGCTCAGGTTCAGAACGTTAATGCCTCGCTTCAGGCTCTGATGGCACAGCGTGCAAACCACTCGGGTCTTGTCGTCAGCACATTGTTTGAAGAAGTGCCATGCCAGGGAACTCCTTGAAGCTGCCTTTGGGGTGCTCGGTCCCAGATGGCGGCGGTCAGTAGCAGGCGGAGTCTCTTGGCGGCGGGTGTTCTGCTTTTGCCCACTGCTCCCTCTTTTGCTACGCTGTTGGCTCGGTCTCACCACTGCCTCTTCCTCCGAACTGTGAAAGTCAGTGGCACGACCTTCATTCCATGTGGGGTCTAGGACCTCATCGTCCCCTGCATCGTCTTCCACCCAGTCTTGATCCCTGACCTCCTGTTCAGTCTGCACACTGCAGAAAGACGCAGCAGTTGGCACCTGTGTTTCGTCATCATCAGAGACATGCTGAGGTGGTATTCCCATGTCCTCATCATCAGGAAACATAAGTGGTTGTGCGTCAGTGCATTCTATGTCTTTCACCGCTGGGGAAGGGCTAGGTGGATGCCCTTGGGAAACCCTGCCAGCGGAGTCTTCAAACAGCATAAGAGACTGCTGCATAACTTGAGGCTGAGACAGTTTCCCTGGTATGCATGGGGGTGATGTGACAGACTGATGGGGTTGGTTTTCAGGCGCCATCTGTGCGCTTTCTGCAGAAGACTGGGTGGAAGATAATGTGAACGTGCTGGATCCACTGTCGGCCACCCAATTGACTAATGCCTGTACCTGCTCAGGCCTTACCATCCTTAGAACGGCATTGGGCCCCACCATATATCGCTGTAAATTCTGGCGGCTACTGGGACCTGAGGTAGTTGGTACACTAGGACGTGTGGATGTGGCAGAACGGCCACGTCCTCTCCCAGCACCAGAGGGTCCACTAACACCACCACGACCATGTCCACGTCCGCGTCCCTTACTAGATGTTTTTCTCATTGTTATGGTTCACCACAACAACAAATATATTATTTGGCCCAATGTATTGTATTCAAATTCAGCGGGATATAAATTTGAGGCCTAGTATTTAGGCGCTGGGTGACCGGTATGGATTTAGTGACAGAATTAGACTTGGAAATGCACAGAAGCGTGTGTGTGAAGTTATTCTGAATGACCCTATGTGCACCTTCAATATGATCTACCCTTTTAGGGATAGATTTCAAATAGCTCTGATATAGCAGAAACGACTAAATTATGAAATTGCTAAATTGGGAATTGTATTTCAACCCAGAACAAAAAATGTGCTTTGACGGACACTAAATAACTTTCCCAGCCACAACAGGACAGCGGTAACGAGAGATTTAGCGGGATATAAATTTGAGGCCTAGTATTTAGGCGCTGGGTGACAGGTATGGGTTTAGTGACAGAATTAGATTTGGAAATGCACAGTAGCGGGTGTGTGAAGTTATTCTGAATGACCCTATGTGCACCTTGAATATTATATACCCTTTTAGGGATAGATTTCAAATAGCTCTGATATAGCAGAAACCACTAAATTATGAAATTGCTAAATTGGGAATTGTATTTCAACCCAGAACAAGAAATGTGCTTGAACGGACACTAAATAACTCGCCCAGCTACAGCACTAGGGACAGATTTAGCGGGATATAAATTTGAGGCCTAGTATTTAGGCGCTGGGTGACAGGTATGGGTTTAGTGCCAGAATTAGACTTGGAAATACACAGTAGCGGGTGTGTGTGAAGTTATTCTGAATGACCCTATGTGCACCTTGAATATTATATACCCTTTTAGGGATAGATTTCAAATAGCTCTGATATAGCAGAAACCACTAAATTATGAAATTGCTAAATTGGGAATTGTATTTCAACCCAGAACAAGAAATGTGCTTGAACGGACACTAAATAACTCGCCCAGCTACAGCACTAGGGACAGATTTAGCGGGATATAAATTTGAGGCCTAGTATTTAGGCGCTGGGTGACAGGTATGGGTTTAGTGCCAGAATTAGACTTGGAAATACACAGTAGCGGGTGTGTGTGAAGTTATTCTGAATGACCCAATGTGCACCTTGAATATTATATACCCTTTTAGGGATAGATTTCAAATAGCTCTGATATAGCAGAAACCACTAAATTATGAAATTGCTAAATTGGGAATTGTATTTCAACCCAGAACAAGAAATGTGCTTGAACGGACACTAAATAACTCGCCCAGCTACAGCACTAAGGACAGATTTAGCGGGATATAAATTTGAGGCCTAGTATTTAGGCGCTGGGTGACAGGTATGGGTTTAGTGCCAGAATTAGACTTGGAAATACACAGTAGCGGGTGTGTGTGAAGTTATTCTGAATGACCCAATGTGCACCTTGAATATTATATACCCTTTTAGGGATAGATTTCAAATAGCTCTGATATAGCAGAAACCACTAAATTATGAAATTGCTAAATTGGGAATTGTATTTCAACCCAGAACAAGAAATGTGCTTGAACGGACACTAAATAACTCGCCCAGCTACAGCACTAAGGACAGATTTAGCGGGATATAAATTTGAGGCCTAGTATTTAGGCGCTGGGTGACAGGTATGGGTTTAGTGCCAGAATTAGACTTGGAAATACACAGTAGCGGGTGTGTGTGAAGTTATTCTGAATGACCCAATGTGCACCTTGAATATTATATACCCTTTTAGGGATAGATTTCAAATAGCTCTGATATAGCAGAAACCACTAAATTATGAAATTGCTAAATTGGGAATTGTATTTCAACCCAGAACAAGAAATGTGCTTGAACGGACACTAAATAACTCGCCCAGCTACAGCACTAAGGACAGATTTAGCGGGATATAAATTTGAGGCCTAGTATTTAGGCGCTGGGTGACAGGTATGGGTTTAGTGCCAGAATTAGACTTGGAAATACACAGTAGCGGGTGTGTGTGAAGTTATTCTGAATGACCCAATGTGCACCTTGAATATTATATACCCTTTTAGGGATAGATTTCAAATAGCTCTGATATAGCAGAAACCACTAAATTATGAAATTGCTAAATTGGGAATTGTATTTCAACCCAGAACAAGAAATGTGCTTGAACGGACACTAAATAACTCGCCCAGCTACAGCACTAAGGACAGATTTAGCGGGATATAAATTTGAGGCCTAGTATTTAGGCGCTGGGTGACAGGTATGGGTTTAGTGCCAGAATTAGACTTGGAAATACACAGTAGCGGGTGTGTGTGAAGTTATTCTGAATGACCCAATGTGCACCTTGAATATTATATACCCTTTTAGGGATAGATTTCAAATAGCTCTGATATAGCAGAAACCACTAAATTATGAAATTGCTAAATTGGGAATTGTATTTCAACCCAGAACAAGAAATGTGCTTGAACGGACACTAAATAACTCGCCCAGCTACAGCACTAGGGACAGATTTAGCGGGATATAAATTTGAGGCCTAGTATTTAGGCGCTGGGTGACAGGTATGGGTTTAGTGCCAGAATTAGACTTGGAAATACACAGTAGCGGGTGTGTGTGAAGTTATTCTGAATGACCCAATGTGCACCTTGAATATTATATACCCTTTTAGGGATAGATTTCAAATAGCTCTGATATAGCAGAAACCACTAAATTATGAAATTGCTAAATTGGGAATTGTATTTCAACCCAGAACAAGAAATGTGCTTGAACGGACACTAAATAACTCGCCCAGCTACAGCACTAGGGACAGATTTAGCGGGATATAAATTTGAGGCCTAGTATTTAGGCGCTGGGTGACAGGTATGGGTTTAGTGCCAGAATTAGACTTGGAAATACACAGTAGCGGGTGTGTGTGAAGTTATTCTGAATGACCCAATGTGCACCTTGAATATTATATACCCTTTTAGGGATAGATTTCAAATAGCTCTGATATAGCAGAAACCACTAAATTATGAAATTGCTAAATTGGGAATTGTATTTCAACCCAGAACAAGAAATGTGCTTGAACGGACACTAAATAACTCGCCCAGCTACAGCACTAGGGACAGATTTAGCGGGATATAAATTTGAGGCCTAGTATTTAGGCGCTGGGTGACAGGTATGGGTTTAGTGCCAGAATTAGACTTGGAAATACACAGTAGCGGGTGTGTGTGAAGTTATTCTGAATGACCCAATGTGCACCTTGAATATTATATACCCTTTTAGGGATAGATTTCAAATAGCTCTGATATAGCAGAAACCACTAAATTATGAAATTGCTAAATTGGGAATTGTATTTCAACCCAGAACAAGAAATGTGCTTGAACGGACACTAAATAACTCGCCCAGCTACAGCACTAAGGACAGATTTAGCGGGATATAAATTTGAGGCCTAGTATTTAGGCGCTGGTTGACCGGTATGGATTTAGTGACAGAATTAGACTGGGATATGGCCAAAAAATAAACAGACTATTGCTGGTTAAATGCACTTGGTGTGACAGCTTCACCCTGATGTAGGCTTTAGCCAAAAAACAACCACACCATTGAGGGTTAAATGCACTTGGTGACAGGCGCAGCTTGCCCCTGATTTAGTATATGGCCAAAAAATGAACAGACTATTGCTGGTTAAATGCACTTGGTGTGACAGCTTCACCCTGATGTAGGCTTTAGCCAAAAAACAACCACACCATTGAGGGTTAAATGCACTTGGTGACAGGCGCAGCTTGCCCCTGATTTTGTATATGGCCAAAAAATGAACAGACTATTGCTGGTTAAATGCACTTGGTGTGACAGCTTCACCCTGATGTAGGCTTTAGCCAAAAAACAACCACACCATTGAGGGTTAAATGCACTTGGTCGCAGCTTGTGCTGGCGCACCACAAGACACAAAATGGCCGCCGATCACCCCAGAAAAATGTGACTGACAAATGGTCTGGGCAGCCTAAAAACAGTGAGCAATTGAGGATCAGCAGCTCAATGATCCACAGCTGCAGATCGATCAGTTAATCAAGTCCTTTGGAGGAGTTAATCTGCCTAATCTCGCCCTACTGTCGCAGCCGCAACCTCTCCCTACGCTAATCAGAGCAGAGTGACGGGCGGCGCTATGTGACTCCAGCTTAAATAGAGGCTGGGTCACATGGTGCTCTGGCCAATCACAGCCATGCCAATAGTAGGCATGGCTGTGATGGCCTCTTGGGGCAAGTAGTATGACGCTTGTTGATTGGCTGCTTTGCAGCCTTTCAAAAAGCGCCAAGAAAGCGTCACAAAAGCGCGAAGAAAGCGACGAACACCGAACCCGAATCCGGACTTTTACGAAAATGTCCGGGTTCGGGTCCGTGTCACGGACACCCCAAAATTCGGTACGAACCCGAACTATACAGTTCGAGTTCGCTCATCCCTAGTTGTGAGCCTTACTAGCCTTTCCATGCCTCAGATGTAGACGCAATGTCATCAGGTAACCAACACAGTGGAAAAATGTCACATGACCATGAAGGAGTCCAGAAAAAGGGGCATTACAAATAAACAATCACTATCAGTAAGTGATAGTATGTATTGTCAATTGATGCTGAAAATGTAAAAAATGGAATACCCCTTTAATGTATGCTTTAGAGTCTGTTTTCTTTTTCACCTGTTGATCAAAAAAGATGAATGACAATTGATGATGATGATATAAATCTTTTGATTAGATAATCATGGTTTTATGATAGAACTTATTTAGAAAAATGCATTTATAATATGGTTTATTCATGATTTTGAAAAACCCTTATTATTATTATTATTATTATTATCATACTATTTTTTGCTTCAGAAAACATATTTATGCTTACTTGAAATATTTGGAATATGTAACCATCCAATTACATTTATAACAAACTCCGTTTCTGCAAGAATTTCTGTTGAATATTTCTCAGTCACATAATTTTTTTTCATGAGATTACTCTGCAGTATTTTTCCCTGCCAAGCAACCTTCCTACATAAATGATTTGCATAAATCCGTTTAATGCTATTTAGCTTCTGACCCCTTTGTTACTATAAATACTTTAGATAGAACTGAAGCTTACTGAGGTAACCTAATTCTCTACTTAAAGGTTCTATTTTGGTTTCCTTATTTTCTTAAAGAGATATGCATCTGGCACTTGAATATAGTTTTGTATATGGATATGTGCCTTATTTTGATCCAAATTTTTGTATCGAATTGCAATTAAATCTATTGTAAGTGTAAACATTCAATTGTAGAACTTCTCAATGTCACAGGAATGAAAACTACATGTGGAAAGGGCATTTATTATCCAAATATGGTGTGCCACATCAAATATTCACATACAGGTATATATAATGTGTATGAATTGTAATAATGATAACAGTAAATTTTAATGGTGTTTTTATTTACGTTCAATTTGTTATGGATCAGGCAGATCAGATGCAGATGTAGAACGACTGTGCCAAGTGAGCAGTTTGACTTTGGGACAAACCCTATGGATGTTATTACGATGCTCCCCTGGTCTTCATCCTTTAACCCCTATACAGGGATCTGGCCTTCGCCGCAGGGGGGCAATCAGACCGCTGCCTCCTAGGACGGTCCCAGTACACTTGGCAGCTGACTTACGCTAGCCATATCGCAAAACATGCATCACAGGCAGACTAGCAGACCAGAAACCCAAGCAGAAATACATCCAGAGGACAATGTTCAGGCAGAATAATAGGAACCCAAACAGACATACAATCATAACACACTGTTCAGACAGAGTAACAGGAACCCTGAACATACCGGACAACAGGCAAGGCAGAACTGGCAGACACTAGATCAGGCTTCAGGATCACAGACAAAGCAAAAACAAATGGACAAAAGACAAAAAAATAAAAACTGAACAGGCTTCAGAAATACAATGCAACGTTATGTAATGTTGCACAGCTAGGGTCTGGATACAAAATAAAAACAGGACTCTAAAAAGAAAAAAAAAAAAGGAACTAAATAGGGAAGCAGACGAGCTATTGACTTACAAGGGACAAGGTGAAGCAATAGTTGACTAAGGCCTCTTTCACACGGGCAAGATTTCCGCGCGGGTTCAATGCGTTAAGTGAACGCATTGCACCCGCACTGAATCCGGACCCATTAATTTCTATGTGGCTGTGCACATGAGCGGCGATTTTCACACATCCATTGTGCGTTGCATGAAAATTGCAGCATGTTCTATATTATGCGTTTTTCACGCAACCCATAGAAGTGAATGGGGCTGCGTTAAAAAATCACAAGCATCCGCAAGCAAGTGCGGATGCGGTGCGATTTTCACGCATGGTTGCTAGTAGACGATCGGGATGGGAACCCGATCATTATTATTTTCCCTTATAACATGGTTATAAGGGAAAATAATAGCATTCTTAATACAGAATGCTTAGTAAAATAGCGAGGGAGGGGGTTAAAAAAATAAAATAAAATTTAACTCCCCTCATCCACTTGTTCGTACAGCCCGGCTTCTCTTCTGTCTTCTTTTTTGATGCCCAGGAGGAAAAGGACCTGTGGTGACGTCACTGTGCTCATCACATGGTCTGTCACACATGAGCGTAGGAAGCGGGGGATGGGGGGGGCCCTGGTATTACTGGCACATGATTGGGGGGGCCCTGGTATTACTGGCACATGATTGGGGGGGGGGTCTGTTATTACTGGCACATGATTTGGAGGAGGTCTGTTATTACTGACACATGATTTTGGGGGT
Organism: Bufo gargarizans; assembly: GCF_014858855.1. Taxonomy (NCBI): domain Eukaryota; kingdom Metazoa; phylum Chordata; class Amphibia; order Anura; family Bufonidae; genus Bufo; species Bufo gargarizans. Next base: position 221,585,438 of record NC_058084.1, read on the forward strand.
CTGTTATTACTGGCACATGATTGGGGGGGGGGCTGTTATTACTGGCACATGATTGGGGGGTGTTATTACTGGCACATGATTGGGGGGTGTTATTACTGGCACATGATTGGGGGGTGTTATTACTGGCACATAATTGGGGGGTCTGTTATTACTGGGACATGATTGGGGGGTCTGTTATTACTGGCACATGATTCGGGGGTCTGTTATTACTGGCACATGATTGGGGGGGTCTGTTATTACTGGCACATGATTGGGGGGCCCTGTTATTACTGGCACATGATTGGGGGGGGGGGCTTTTATTACTGGCACATAATTGGGGGGGCCTGTTTTTACTGACACATGATTGGGGGGCTGTTATTACTGGCTGATGAGAGGCTCTGGGGGGCTGATGAGAGGCACTGGGGGCTGCTATGAGGCATGGGGCTCTTATCTGAGGTCTGATTGGGGTCATTCATATTGGGGTCTGAGCTGAGGTGTGATCTGAGGTCTTATTAACATTGGGGATCTTATTGGGGCTGTTAGCTGAGGTCTGATTAACATAGGGGGGCTGATTGATGGTCTGACCTGAGGTGTAATGAAAAATATTTATTTCATATTGTGCCCACTTCCAACTCGGAGCCCAGCTGCCCAGAGCACTGATCTGGAGCAGCTTGGAGAAAAAGGCCTCACAGTCTCCCACACCTTCTGCCCGGCCAAGCCAGCCAGCACCCCTGAGTCTTCAGAACTGTAGAACTGGCAGAGAAAGTACCTGGAATAACTGAAATATATGCCAAACGTTTGGTTAATTTCCTTTTGCATATTTTTTTTGTTGTGAGATTTTTCACACACACACACACACACACACACTTAAAATTTAACGATATAAACAACTCGTAGTTTACTGAATAAGAATATACCCGGCGAGCAAAAAATGCTTTCCCCCCCAGTTTTTGGGGGGTTCCTACACCCTTTCTGTCACACGATCCATCACCATGGTGATGGATCATGTGATGAGCACAGTGATGTCATCAAAGGTCCTTTACCCAGGTCCTGAAGAAAGAAGAGGGGATCCGCTACGTGACCAAGTGGATAAGGTGAGTTAAATGTATTATTTTTAACCCCTCAATGGACATTTTACTTAGCATTCTGTATTAAGAATGCATTTTTTTCCCTTGTACCATGTTATAAGGGAAAATAATAAAATCTACACTACACCTAACCCAAACAACGCACCCAAATCTGTTCCCGTAAGTCACCCGCAACGCCCGTGTGAACCCAGCCTAAGGGCTCGTGCACATGACCGTATATATTTTGTGGTCCGCAAAAAATACAGAGGACATCCGTGTGCATTCTGTATTTTGCGGAACGGAAAAGCCTGCCCCTAATAGAACAGTACTATCCTTGTATTTAATGCGGACAATAATAGGACATGTTCTATTTTTTTGTAAAACGGAAATACAGACATACTGAAAGCACACGGAGTAACTTCCGTTTTTCTGCGGACCCATTGAAATGAATAGTCCTACAAAAAAAACAGAACGGACACAGAAAGAAAATGTGCATGAGCCCTAAGCCATAAACAGATTCTGATTGGTTAATTAACCCTACAGACTAGTGTTGAGCAAAGCGAGCTTTAGAGGCCACATCTGAAGTCGCTTCGTTTCAAAACTTTGGATTAATACTGTACAGAGATCCGTCCCGTACAGTACTAAAATGTATGGGCTCTGAGGAAGTTAGTTATTTGTGAAGTTTTGTGTGACTTTGTTGAATAACTTTGGCAGTTGATTTTAAAAGTGGAAAACCAATTCAAAACTTGAAACCAAACTCAGCTTCAAATCAGATTGGTACTGCAAGCGACACCGGCCATAGACACACATCCACACAACTCCGCACCCAGAATGCAATAGCACCAGCAGCCAGCAGGCAACATGGTGTCACAGTTAGCGTTGAGCGAACCCGAACTGTAAAGTTCGGGTTCGTACCGAACTTTAGGATTTTTGGACCCCGGACTCGAACCCGAACATTTCTGTAAAAGTTCAGGTTCGGTGTTTGGCGCTTTCTTGGCACTTTTTGAAAGGCTGCAGAGCAACCAATCAACAAGCGGTTCACTGTCTGACCTTAGAAGCCATCACAGCCATGCCTACTAATGGAATGGCTATGATTGGCCAGTGCAGCATATGACCCAGGCTCTATATAAGCTTGAGTCACGTAGCGCTGCACGTCACTCTGCTGTTACAAGTGTAGGGAGAGGATGCTGCTGGACTTGTGATTTCAGGGAGAGAATAGGAGAGAATCTAACTCAGCGATCTACAGAGAAATAGTTGTGTGGGTGCAGGGCACAATCATTTTATCCTGCCCTGAGGCCATTGACCAAAAAAAAAAACAAATTTTATAATTCTGTGGGCGGCGGCGGCCATTTTATGCAAGCTCAGTGCACCAGCACAGCATCTGAGCTTTTGGAACATTGCAAATCACAATTTTTTTGGGCAAACTACAACTTCTGGATTAGTGTGCAATTTAAGGTAGAAATACATCAATCATTTTCTGGGGATTTTAAAAACACAATTTTTTGCCAAAATAATTTATTTTCCTGATCTGCGAGTGTTAAATTCAAGTTTAATATATACAGCTTTCATATTCTGTTACCCAAAAAACTTTTTGGGGCAATCTACAACATCTTGATTAGTCAGTGTGCAATTTAAGCTAGAAATACACCCATCATTTTCTGGGGTTATAAAAACACACTTTTTTGTTTAAAAAAAACGTATTTTCCTGATCTCCAAGTGTTAAATTCAAGTTTAATATATACAGCTTTCATATTCTGTTACCAAAAAAAAAACACTTGTTTGGCAATCTACAACATCTGGATTAGTCAGTATGCAATTTAAACTAGAAATACACCCATCATTTTCTGGGGTTTGAAAAACACATTTTTTTTTTACAAAAAAACACTATTTTCAGGCCTTGCAGCATCAGCACATGTGAAATTACAGGCTTATATACTGCTGTCAAATCCAGTTGTTAAACAAACACTCATTTGGGCACAAAAAATTAGTTGGCAGCCTTTGATGCAGAACAGGTCTTTGTGAAATACACCCTTAATACATTTTGTTTATATTCAGAGATTTTAAATACCGCCATTTGGTGCACCAATATTGAATTCAGGCCTACACTGGTTCAGGCTGTTTGAGATACACCCTCTACACACAGGGGTTTGATTCAGGCATTTGAAATACAGCCATTTTGGGCAAAGAAATATTAAATTTAGGCCTACACTGGTTCAGAAAATGTGCGATACACCCTCTACATACAGGGGTTAGATTCAGGCATTTGAAATACAGCCATTTAAAATACAGCCATTTTGTGCAAAGAAATATTTTATTTAGGCCTACACTGGTTCAGGCCCTGTGAGATACACCCTCTACATACTGGGGTTTGATTCAGGCATTTGAAATACAGCCTTGTTGGGCAAATAAATATTTAATTCAGGCCTACAGTGGGTCAGGCCTTGTGAGATACACCCTTTACATACAGGAATTTGATTCAGGCATTTGAAATACAGCCATTTTGGGCAAATAAATCTTTAATTGAGGCCTAGTCTGGTTCAGGCCGTGTGAGATACACCCTTTACATACCGTCGTTCTATTCTACTATTAATTAAACACCCATTTAGGGCAAAATCCTAAATTAAAAAAATATGAGGAGAGCGTCAAATAAGGGACATGGCCCAGGTCGTGGTGCTGCTGGTGGAGCTCCTGTTGCAGGGAGGGGACGTGGTCGGTCTGTGCCAGCTACACGCACAAGTGAAACCCCTTCCTTAGGTACGAGTAGGCGACAGAACCTGCAGCTGTATTTGGTCAGGCCTAATGCTGCTCTACCAATGGTAAAGCCTGAACAAGTACAGGTGATAGTAGATTGGGTTTCTGACAGTGGATCCAGTTCCTTCACATTGTCTCCCACCCACTCTCCTCCTGAAAGACCACAGTTGGCACCTGCAGCCGATGTCCATCAGTCTTTCACCTCACCCCCTTGCAAATCAGCCAAGCAGTCTAAGCCCCAAGTCATGCAGCCGTTTCTTCTGCTTTTTGATAACTCTGTTTGCAGGGTTTCCCAGGGCCATCCACCTAGCCCTGCCTCAGAAGTGGAAGAGATTGAGTGCACCGATGCCCAACCACTTATTTTTCAAGATGAGTACATGGAAGGACCATCGCAGCACGTCTTGGATGATGACGAAACACAGGTGCCAACTGCTGGGGCTTTCGAAAGTGTGCAGACCAACAAGGAAGGCAGGGGTGAAGACTGGGTGGAAGATGATGTGGAAGACGATGAAGAGGGAGCAGGGTGCAAAAGCGGAGCGGCCATCCTCTAGACAGTACGCCTCCTACTGCCCACCGCAGCAAGGGACCGAGCACACCAAAGCCAGCTCCAAGGAGTTCCCTGGCGTGGCAGTTCTAAAAAAATAAAATAAAAAATTGGCAGTTACATTTTCTGGTGAAATTCAGCCATTTGTTGTTGTGATTTACCACTGCTATACGTATTAGACTATTAAAAAAATAACATTTGTCAGTTACATTTTATGGTCAAATTCACAAATTTTTGTGTGTAATATACCCCTCCTCTACCTAGTTGACAGCTTAATACATTTCAATAATTTTTATTTTACATTTTCGGGTAACGATAAACAATTGTTTTCTGTCATAGACCCCTGCTGTACCAAGTAGACAGGTTCATTAATTTCTGTAATTTTTCTGTTACATTCTTGGGTTGACATACAATTTTAGACGTGAATAAACCCCTGCTCTGCATAGGTGACAGGGAATAAAATTTCTGAAATGCTTCTTTAATTGATGCATGCCACCTCCTTTGATTCAATGCTTAAACTTAAACAAGTTGTACCACATTTAAGCTTCAATACTTTGTCCCACGTTTCCGCTATACTCTTTTGGCCAACATTTGTGCCTCAATAGCTTTTCCCACAATTCCGCTTGACTCTTTTGGCCCACATTTGGACTTCTGTAATTTGTCCCACATTTGCGCCTCAATAGCTTTTCCCACATTTCTTCTTGATCCCAATTTTTTAAAATAAATTTATCTCCCTTAAATTTGGTCTCTTTTTCTCACGCTCCCTCTCCAGCCTGGAACCCTGATTCCCCGCCACCCGTGATCACCATGGTAGGCGCATAAAAGAACATCGATAACTGATAGAGCAGATATCAAATTGGATCGTGAACATCACGGGGACGTGCGACCTGGTGGGGCAGTAAGTATGCACACATGAACTAACTGACAGGGGTCAGCCCCTGCAACTTCTGGGTCTCCAAATTGGGCACATGGCCTGAGCTTGCCCTTTACGCCTTGGAGGTGCGGGCCTGTCCTGCAGCCGGTGCATTGTCTGAACGTGTGTTTAGCACGACTGGTGGAGGTTATCACAGGTTATATTTCCCAATGTTTTGGGGGTGTACCCTAATTTAAAAAAATAAAAATAAATTTTATACCAAAAAGCAGTGTAGGCTACCTCCTCCTCCTCCACTGCCTCCTCTTTTTACTTATTTTATGTTATTTAAAGTCATTTCCCTATCCACATTTGTTTGCAGAGCACTTGCCATGCTCTTAACCACATTTTGACGACATTTGCAGCCCTAACCTCGCCTCTATGCAGTCTAATTGACACCCGGCTCAGTCAGCGGGACCGCGCTTGTCCAGGCGGCGCATGTGCCGTCGGCCTCAATAGCAGCGCGATCCCGTCTATCGCGTGGACTCAAGCACGATCCTGTAACTGAATTACAGGATTGCGCTGCTACTGAGGCCGACGGCGCATGCGCCGCCTGTACAAGCGCGGTCCCGGCGACTGAGCCGGGTGTCAATTAGACTGCATAGAGGCGGGGTTAGGGCAGGGGAGTTACAGCCTGGAGTGAGGGAAGGGCTACCCCCTTGACTTCTATCGTGACTTGTGGAGCTAGAGAAGAGTACTTTATAAGGCGATTTTTTTCATGCATATACATGGCAGAAAAGTGGGACAAGACTGTATGATAACACAATGAGGATGATCTATAAGGTACTTTTGATAGTTTATTAAGTGAAATGCAGGTGAAAGGTTTGCTTTAAGATGGAATGCAAAAGGGACACCTTTAGAGGCATTCCATTTTGCATTCCGTCATAATAGAAGTCTATGGGTAGCAACATTGTGGACATTTACTATGAAAATGGGACCAACACAAATGCCTTCAGCTGACAAGCGCAGATGTAAGAGGTTAGTCAGTTACAAATTTGCTGAGAGATGCCCTAATAAGTATACATTTTAATTTATCAAGGTATGCTAAAATAAATATATAACAAATGCAGAGGTAGTTCACATTGACAGTGAAAAAGGGTACTTTCACACTAGTGTTTTTCTTTTCCGGCATAGAGTTCCGTCACAGGGGCTCTATACTGGAAAAGAACTGATCAGTAGAGATGTCCCGAACTATTCGCTGGCGAATAGTTCCCAGCGAACACACTAGTGTTTTTCTTTTCCGGCATAGAGTTCTGTCACATGGGCTCTATACTGGAAAAGAACTGATCAGTAGAGCTGTCCCGAACTATTCGCCGGCGTGATGTGGCGGGCGAACATATGTGATGTTCGGTCCGCCTCCTATACAACATCATTAAGCAAACTTTGACCCTGTACCTCACAGTCAGGAGACACATTCCAGCAAATCAGCATACCCTCCCTCCCAGACCCTCCCACCGCCTATCAAAAAGCAAGGACAGCATCCATCTTAGATTAATTCTGAAGCTGCAGTGTCACAAAGTTGTAATCGCAATGCGATTAATACAGGTTATATTAATTGCATTGCGATTACAACTTAGAGCTGGGTTCCTAATGGTTATATTGATAGAATATAATGAAGATTGAGAATATAGTGCTATATTCATTATATTCGTTGTCAATTCTAGCAATACAACCATTAGGAACTCAGATCTAAGTTGTAATCGCAAAGCGAATAATGCAGGTTACATTAATCGCATTGCAAATTCAACTTAGAGCTAAGTTCCTAATGGTTGTATTGCTAGAATTGACGAATATAATGAATATAGCACTATATTCTCAATCTTCGTTATATACTAGCAATACAACCATTAGGAACCCAGCAGCTCTAAGTTGAATTCGCAATGCCACGCCAGGGAACTCCTTGGAGCTGGCTTTGGTGTGCTCGGTCCCTTGCTGCGGTGGGCAGTAGGAGGCGTACTGTCTAGAGGATGGCCGCTCCGCTTTTGCACCCTGCTCCCTCTTCATCGTCTTCCACGTGCGACCTGGTGGGGCAGTAAGTATGCACACATGAACTAACTGACAGGGGTCAGCCCCTGCAACTTCTGGGTCTCCAAATTGGGCACATGGCCTGAGCTTGCCCTTTACGCCTTGGAGGTGCGGGCCTGTCCTGCAGCCGGTGCATTGTCTGAACGTGTGTTTAGCACGACTGGTGGAGGTTATCACAGGTTATATTTCCCAATGTTTTGGGGGTGTACCCTAATTTAAAAAAATAAAAATAAATTTTATACCAAAAAGCAGTGTAGGCTACCTCCTCCTCCTCCACTGCCTCCTCTTTTTACTTATTTTATGTTATTTAAAGTCATTTCCCTATCCACATTTGTTTGCAGAGCACTTGCCATGCTCTTAACCACATTTTGACGACATTTGCAGCCCTAACCTCGCCTCTATGCAGTCTAATTGACACCCGGCTCAGTCAGCGGGACCGCGCTTGTCCAGGCGGCGCATGTGCCGTCGGCCTCAATAGCAGCGCGATCCCGTCTATCGCGTGGACTCAAGCACGATCCTGTAACTGAATTACAGGATTGCGCTGCTACTGAGGCCGACGGCGCATGCGCCGCCTGTACAAGCGCGGTCCCGGCGACTGAGCCGGGTGTCAATTAGACTGCATAGAGGCGGGGTTAGGGCAGGGGAGTTACAGCCTGGAGTGAGGGAAGGGCTACCCCCTTGACTTCTATCGTGACTTGCGGAGCTAGAGAAGAGTACTTTATAAGGCGATTTTTTTCATGCATATACATGGCAGAAAAGTGGGACAAGACTGTATGATAACACAATGAGGATGATCTATAAGGTACTTTTGATAGTTTATTAAGTGAAATGCAGGTGAAAGGTTTGCTTTAAGATGGAATGCAAAAGGGACACCTTTAGAGGCATTCCATTTTGCATTCCGTCATAATAGAAGTCTATGGGTAGCAACATTGTGGACATTTACTATGAAAATGGGACCAACACAAATGCCTTCAGCTGACAAGCGCAGATGTAAGAGGTTAGTCAGTTACAAATTTGCTGAGAGATGCCCTAATAAGTATACATTTTAATTTATCAAGGTATGCTAAAATAAATATATAACAAATGCAGAGGTAGTTCACATTGACAGTGAAAAAGGGTACTTTCACACTAGTGTTTTTCTTTTCCGGCATAGAGTTCCGTCACAGGGGCTCTATACTGGAAAAGAACTGATCAGTAGAGATGTCCCGAACTATTCGCTGGCGAATAGTTCCCAGCGAACACACTAGTGTTTTTCTTTTCCGGCATAGAGTTCTGTCACATGGGCTCTATACTGGAAAAGAACTGATCAGTAGAGCTGTCCCGAACTATTCGCCGGCGTGATGTGGCGGGCGAACATATGTGATGTTCGGTCCGCCTCCTATACATCATCATTAAGCAAACTTTGACCCTGTACCTCACAGTCAGGAGACACATTCCAGCCAATTAGCATACCCTTCCTCCCAGACCCTCCCACCGCCTATCAAAAAGCAAGGACAGCATCCATCTTAGATTAATTCTGAAGCTGCAGTGTCACAAAGTTGTAATCGCAATGCGATTAATACAGGTTATATTAATTGCATTGCGATTACAACTTAGAGCTGGGTTCCTAATGGTTATATTGATAGAATATAATGAAGATTGAGAATATAGTGCTATATTCATTATATTCGTTGTCAATTCTAGCAATACAACCATTAGGAACTCAGATCTAAGTTGTAATCGCAAAGCGAATAATGCAGGTTACATTAATCGCATTGCAAATTCAACTTAGAGCTAAGTTCCTAATGGTTGTATTGCTAGAATTGACGAATATAATGAATATAGCACTATATTCTCAATCTTCGTTATATACTAGCAATACAACCATTAGGAACCCAGCAGCTCTAAGTTGAATTTGCAATGCAATTAATATAACCTGCATTAATCGTATTGCGATTACAACTTTCTCAAATCCGACAGTACATTCTAGCCTGGAGCCGTTCCCATGGTGATGGGGACGCTCCATGAGCACGGAAGTCGGCAGAAGCTCTAAGTTGAATTCGCAATGCAATTAATATAACCTGCATTAATCGTATTGCGATTACAACTTTCTCAAATCCGACAGTACATTCTAGCCTGGAACCGTTCCCATGGTGATGGGGACGCTCCATGAGCACGGAAGTCGGCAGAAGCTCTAAGTTGAAATCGCAATGCGATTAATTCAAGTTCTATAAATCGCATTGCGATTTCAACTTAGAACTTCTGCTGACTTGCATGCTCAGGGAGCGTCCCCATCACCATGGGAATGACTCCATGCTAGAATATACTGTCAGATTTGAGAAAGTTGAAATTGCTATGCGATTAATTCAAGTTCTATAAATTTCAACTTACCACACTCTGCGTCAACTACGTAATTTTCCATGGGAGTTTTGCCACAGCATGCCACAGTCCAGGTGTTAGTCCCCTTGAAACAACTTTTCCATCACTATTGTGGCCAGAAAGAGTCCCTGTGGGTTTTAAAATTCGCCTGCCTATTGAAGTCTATTGCGGTTCGCCCGTTCGCGAACAGAAAATTTTATGTTCGTGACATCACTACTGATCAGGCATATCCCCATGCATTCTGAATGGAGAATAATCCGTTCAGGATGCATCAGGATGTCTTCAGTTCAGTCGTTTTGACTGATCAGGCAAAAGATAAAACCGTAGCATGCTACGGTTTTATCTCCGGCAAAAAAACTGAAGACTTGCCTGAATGCCGGATCTGGCATTTTTCCCCATTAGTGCCGGAATGTCGGATCCCTCCTTCCGGCCTGTGCATGCGCAGACCGGTAAAAATGTGAAAAAAAGTACAAGACAGATCCGTCTGTCCGCATGACAAGTGGAGAGACGGAGCTGTTCTTGCAATGCATTTGTGAGACAGATCAGCAGCTGGATCCGTCTCACAAATGCTTTCAGTCACAGCCAGATCGGCCAATCCGACGGGCAGTTCCGACGACGGAACTGCCCGCCGGATCACTCTGCCGCAAGTGTGAAAGTAGCCTAACAGGTATGCACAGGCAACTGGTATAATAGCTAGCAACATTGGAGGTTTCTTTCAGTGCACAGTCTGCCATATGATTGATAACTGGAGCAGGTGTTCCTGAGTGAATGCCGTTGTGAAAGATGTGAGCATGCTCACGTTAGAGATATGGAAGAGCAAAATGCAACACTGAGGGCTATTGACAATTTTGAGAGGAACATGCTGCTCACTGAGCAAGCAGTTAGTGGGGTAGATATGGAAGTTGGAGATCAGGGGGTGATAAACAGGAACAGGCAAGTAGCTGGGTTAATGTATTTGGAGGGAGTAGAAAGGGATCTCAGAAGAGGAAGGCAAATCCTGCTTCTGTGCTTCCAAGTAAAAGTTGGGTGATGATGCATGGGTTTCAGTTAGTCGTTATAGGGGATTCTATAACCAGGAAGACAGAATAATTAGTCGCCAAGTCTGCCTCAATCTAACGGTTTGCTTTCTCCCTGTGGTGGATAAATTACTGGTAGGGACTGGAGATGACCCAGCTGTCGTGGTCCATGTAGGTACCAATTAGAGATAAGCAAATCGAATCCCACAAAGTGGAAATCGATCCGAATTTCAAGATAAATTCGATTCACCTAGAAGCTGAATTCCCTTGTGCGAATCGATTTAACCTGAAATAGTATTAAAAGAAAAATGTAACTTACCTCCTCCATTTGCTCACGATGGGCCGCCAGCCTCCATCTTGCTTGAAGATCTTGGCTGAAATCCCGTGCAGCGTGAGATTACATCATCATACTGGCCGGCGTGATACGTCACCACGCCAGTCAGCATGATGACGAAAACTCACGCCACACAGGATTTCAGCCAAGATCTTCAAGCAAGATGGCGGCTGGCCCATCACGAGCAAATGGAGGTGGTAAGTTTGGAAAAAAAAAATGTTATTGTTAATTTTACACTCAGATGCCGCGATGATGTATGAACGCGGCATCTGAGGGGTACAATGACGGGGGCGGTGCTATCGCCGCTCCCTGTCATTGCACCCGCGACTTACCAAAAAATGCGCTTTGTTTCTAGACCACTGGGCTGACTTTTCACTGGGGTGCAAACAGTTTTCCGCAGATAATTTGCGCCTCAAGGAAAGGGGAGCCGCTGTGTTGTCGGAGAGAATTCTGGCTATGTGGCAATGCATTTAAACTAGGGATGATGGGGGAAAGATATGGCTATAAATATGGAGGTAGACAGGTTAGAGAGGGGTCATAATATATTGGTGGGGGGAATGGATGGTGGAGGGAGGATTAGAAAAGTGAATAAGGAGATCCATCAGTTACAAACTAACTATGAAGGAGGAAAAAAATAATCATAAAAAAAAAACATTTCCTAAAAATGTTGAATTTGATGACAACTTAAAATGTATGTTCACAAATGCCAGAAGTCTAGCAAACAAAATGGGGCCTTACTATTGGAGAAACATATTGATGTAGTTAGTGTTGCTGAAACATGGCTGGACTCTTCTCATGATTGGGCTGTAAATCTTGAAGCTGTTACACTCTTTAGGGCTAAACACAAAGGTGGTAGTAAATGTCTATATGCTAGGAGTGATATGAAATTAAGTGTGAAAGACACAATTGTAAGTGAAGGTTATAAGGATGCTGAAACCTTGTGGGTGGAATTACAGATGGTAAACAAAATAATGAAAAAAAATAAAAATAAATCTTGGTGTGATCTATAGACACCCCAATATCATTGAGGAGATAGAACTGTATGGAGCGGGCGGAGCAGGCTGGCACAGTGGTGATAATGGGAGATTTTAACTTGGACAAACTTACTGTTTGGGCCTCCACTTAGCAAATGAGGTTCAATATAGATAAATGTAAAGTTATGAACCTCAGGGCTAATAATGTGCATGCAGCACATTAGGGGGAGTAAAACTGGGAGAGTCACTGTGTCACAGGGCGCCGGCTTCTCGCTCTGTCCCTTCGGTGCCGCCGGCGCCTTGCGATAACTTCGGAGCAAGGACGTGCGCTGCGTCCTCATCTCCAGGGAAATGGGGGGCGGAGAGGACCTGGCCCTGCACGCCTCCTTAGCCTCCTCGGCTCCCGTAGTTTCGTCGAAAAGTCTGAGCACCGAACTGGGCACTCGGCGCACAACAGTATGCAGGGGAATGAGTGATGGGACGCTGGCCACGTCACATGACTCCTTCTCTCCTCTATTTAACAGGCAGCCTGCTGGCCACAGGTTGCCTGTGATTAAGGTCCTATACCTTATGAATACTCTGTTGGCTTTTGACTTGGTTTTTATATTTCGGCTTGTTACTTGACTTCGTCTATTGCTTGCTCATTTTGTACTCTTGCTTCTCCTGGTTTTGACTCTTGGATTGTACATTGACTCTGATTCAGCTTTTTTCCTGGTACCACCTTGACCTCCTGGTTTTGACCTTGCTAGTTCGACCTCTCTTTGTTTGTCTGTCTTGTTTGTCTCTCTGCACTTACGTAGGTTAGGGATCACTGCCCAGTTGCACTCTGTTGCCTAGGACGGGTAAGTGCAAGTAGGCAGGGACAAAGGAGTGGGTGGAGTCAGTTTGCACCTTACATTTTCCCCTTCTCGTGACAAACTGGTCGAGAAGGAAATGCGTGTATTAGTAGATTATAGACCAAATAACAGCATGCAATGCCAGTCAGCTGCCTCTAAGGCCAACCGAATTTTGTCTTGTATTAAAAGAGGTATGAGATAGGGAGTAATATTGCCGCTATACAAAGCTTTGGTATGGCCCTACTTGGAATACACGGTTCAGTTCTGGGCCCCAGTCTATAAAAAGGATGCCCTAGAGTTAGAAAAAGTGCAAAGGTGAGCAACTAAACTCATAACGGGCCTGAAAGTTATTAGCTATAAACAAAGCTTAAACAAACTGAATTTGTTTAGCCTTGAAAAAAAGACATCTAAAGGGGGGACATGATTGACCTCTACAACTATATAAATGGACCATATCAAAAATATTGAGGGAAGCTATTCTGTGTTAAACCCCCTCAAAAAACAAGGGGCCACTCATTATGCCTGAAAAAAAAAAAGATTCTATCATAAGAGGCGAAAAGCAGGGGGCATAACCAGATGCAGAGCTAAGCAGAAGCAGCATATCTGAGCTCCAGCAGTCACAGCTGAGTACAGCATTATAAAGCATCCCAGAGGCACCCAAACTGCACTGGAGCAGACCCCTCTCCACCCATTCACCCCCAGGAAGACACTGGAGATGACAAGGATGAAGCAAAATCCCAGTTCCCCCACAAAACGTACCTCTTTCTTCACAGCAGCACGATCCAAGATGGCCCCTGGAACATGCAGGAGGCAGCACAGACACCAATGAACTCCAGCAACCAGCGCACCACAAGGCAGCAGGTTCATGAGGAGCTGGTAGGACATATTTCCCCTGCAAGTAAAACTAGTCATGTGAGAGCGGGGTCTGCCCAAAGCTCTCCAGCAGGGGTAAAGTCTGACTTTCTAGACAAGCTCTAAACAATGAACATGATAGGATCACCCTGTCTGCTAAAAAGTTCTATACACTGAGATATTCAGTCAGCCTTAAACACTATAAGGGCAGACATCATGGCCATTGGGGATCGCACTACTGCGCACCTTGAGAAAAAGATGGAGGAATTTAACCCCTTAGTGACCACACAAATATTTTTAAAATCGCATTCCAAGAGCTATAACTTTTCTGTTTTCTTATCAATGTACCTGTATGAAGTCTTATTTTTTGCAGGACAAGTTATACTTTTTAATGCACCATTCTGGATACATGTAATGATTGATTAAAGCCAGCTGTTTAACTAAAACCCTGTTTGTTTACATCAGTAAAAAGACACATTAGTGGTTAAGGAAGCACACAACTCCCTAGTGGATTCCTATAATGAGACACAGGATAAAGTTGCTGCCATGAAACTGAAATTAGCAGACCTTGAGGATAGGTCTAGAAGGAATGATATCAGACTCAAAAATATCCCTGAAGAAATTAAAGAGGACTCTCTCCAGGATTATCTGATAGATCTCTTTACATCAATCCTGCCGGATACCCCAGAGAGGGATTTACTTATAGATAGGGCGCACAGAGTCCCTAAACCCAAATCTATGCCAGCCAGCACTCCAAGGAATGTACTAGCTCGCCTTCACTTCTTCAATGTTAAAAACAAGCTTCTCAGGGAAGCAGGAAGAAAAAAGACATTCCTGAGCATTTCAAACAAGTTTCTTTCTATGCTGATCTCTCTCCAGCAATTCTAGCCAGGAGTTTGCCAAATATACCACAATCCTGAGAGAGAATGGAATCCCATATCGCTGGGGTTTCAAGCAAACCTACTAGAGAGGTGGTCCTTACTCCAGCCAAAAGAAGGAGCCAGATCTCCAGGGAAACAGAAGCCACCCACACTGACCCAAGAATGGACTGTGGTGAAATCCACGAAGTGATAACCTCTATAGGTGCCAACCATGTAAGGTACCTCACCTGCCTACACCATTCTACATTGGGTCTGCTTTCCTCCACTCTTGTAAAGAGTATGGTGGCTCTCTATCGCCTGTGACTATGAATCGGTGCTGCTAAGCCTAAATGACTCACCCAGTCAAAAGAAAGTTAAAATGTATATAGAGAGGCTGAGCACTCTCCCAATGGACCACACAGAGACTATTCAAAGATTATTGTATTTATTACACCAATATATAAATAAAAAGTATATAATAAACAAAATACAAAATAAAAAAATTCTAATAAAAATATACATAAATGTTAAAACTGTTCAGATTAAGAGCATAAATAATTGAATGGTGGTGGCATGCAAAAGAATACTATATGCAACTTCGATGAAGAAATATGTCCTAATTAAAAGGAAAGAAAATCGATGACACTTCGATATTTAAATCTTCAACAATGGGAAGATACATTTTCCACAATGTGAAAGTAAGTTTTATGAAGATAAATTTTCAAATAATTGTCCAGACTGAAATTCGATATTTACGTTCGATTTATTTTATCGATTATATTGTATTCAGTCAATATTCCCTGTATGGCAAAACACATAGTCTTGTAAAAATGCCGTCTGACTATAGCACACAGTGGCGTCCCACGTGGCTAATGGAGTCAGATTCGGCGGTACCTGTTAGTAGCAGTTCAGCAGGAGCAGTGTGAGCGAAGTGGCCCTCCGTGTAGAGATTCTTTGATAAGAAGATTTTGATTATAGCTCTATCAGTTCAAGGGTCGGAATCTTCGCTATGTGCCAGAAAAGTTCATCAGGGTAATAAAGTCGATTTAAGTTGAATTCAGGACGTCCATCAGCTGATGTGCAGGTCTCTTGAAACCAGATGCGTTTCGGGGTCTTTTCCTAGCCCCTTCCGCCACTCTTGACCCATCTATATATCTCGAAACACACAAATGTTATAGTCCTTGACTTTCTCATCTACTTCGGAGACTCCCCTATATACGAGCTGTTGGTTGCCTGTTGGGACATCCAATAAGTCATGTCTTGGCGGTGGCTGTTGGACATCTGCTGTTAAATAAAATTAAGGTTTTTCGACACATTTTTTTTTCATTTTTGCTATTTTTGTTCTTATTTTTTTCAGTTGATGTAGTTGTTTTTACATCGCAAACTGGATCTCCCCCTCTCTGTCCAATGCTACATATTGCAGTTGTGACTGGGTTTGATGATCTACTAGAGACTGTATGGTTTCTTAAAAGTTTTACTTTCCTTGTTGTTTATTCATTATTTTTTTTTTTTAGGTGACATGTCATTACCCGCTTCTGATTTACTGATGCATCTTTGCACTCTATTGTTCTATGTAGCATTCTACATTTTATATGGCATTACAGGGGTTTATGGGCGCATTCATAGGTACCTGATATGGCATTAAAGATCTCATCCCTAAATGTCAAAGGGTTAAACAGCCTTTTCAAAAGAGCATGCTTCTGGAAAGAAGTATCTAACTTAGGGCTCATTCACACGACCGTGGTTTGGTTCTGCATCTGAGCCGCATTTTTTGTGGCTCGGGTGCAGACCCATTCACTTCAATGGGGCCGCAAAAGATGCAAATAGCACTCTGTATACTGTCCGAATCATGTCCAGTTTGCAAACAAGAATAGGCATTTCTATAAATGGCTGTCTGTTCCAGTCTGCAAATTACGGAAGGCACAGGGGCAGTATCCGTGTTTTGCAGATCCGCAGTTTGCTGACCGCAAAAACGGCACGGTCGTGTGAACAAGCCTTTACATTGTGAAATTATAGGTGCCGAGGAAACTCATTTATTGCCTAAAGATAGTTTCAGGATTCAAAATAGGCGCTTTCCTCATATTTTTCACTCCCACCCTGAAAAGAAAAAAGAAGGGGTGATGCTAGCCATTAAAGATACGGCCCCTTAACTTTTATCTACTACTACAGACAGCCAAGGCCACTACATTATCATTGTCTGTCTAATCAATAATCAGCTGACCGCGGCACGTGCGGGGTTGACAGAGGGAGGGGGCTCCCTCTGACTCTATTGGTCCCCCGCGCTGTGCTGGCATCGGAGCCTGCCAGCTACGGAAGCCCATGAGATCCAGCCTGAGGGCTGGGTCTCCTAGGCAATTGTCACTGTCTTACTGTGTAAAGTGCAACACCAAGTGATCAAAAAAGCGTATGCCTCCCAAAATAGTACCAATCTAACCGTCACCTCATCCCGCCAAAAACGAGCCCCTACCTAAGACAATCGCCCAAAAAATAAAAAAAAACTGTGGCTCTCAGACTATGGAGACACTAAAACATGATGTACTTGCAGTACTTTTAATCCAGCCACCTCTCGTTGTGTGCTGCCATGCTCTCACCGGAACTCCGCCTACCCCCCCATTATAGTCAAGAGCAGTCGGAGCAGCAGTCCGGGGGCACACATGAACTAGAGGCCCGCCGGATCCAACAGGCTGTTCACCCGCCGGAACAGCCTGCCGGACTCCCCTGCCGCTAGTTTGAAACTAGCCTAAGACAATCTCCCCCCAAAAAACAAAAAAAACCTATGGCTCTCAGACTATGGAGACACTAAAACACGATTTATTTTTGTTTCAAAAATGATATTATCGTGTAAAACTTAAATAAATAAAAAAGTATACATATTGGATATTTCCACACCTGTAACGAACTGCTCTATAAAAATATTACATGACCTAACCCCTCAGGTGAACACCGTAAAAAACAACAACAAATAAAAGTATTAAAAAAAGGCATTTTTTGTATCCTTACATCACAAAAAGTGTAATGCCAAGCGATCAAAAAGTCATACAAACCACAAAATCATACAAATAAAAGTGTTAAAAAAAGGCATTTTTTGTATCCTTACATCACAAAAAGTGTAATGCCAAGCGATCAAAAAGTCATACAAACCACAAAATCATACAAATAAAAGTGTTAAAAAAAGGCATTTTTTGTCTCCTTACATCACAAAAAGTGTAATGCCAAGCGATCAAAAAGTCATACAAACCACAAAAGTCACCTCATCCCGCAAAAAATGTGACCCTATCTAGGACAATCTCCCAAAATAAAAAAAATAAAAATATGGCTCTCAGAATATGGAGACACTAAACCTTTTTTTTTTGTTTAAAAAATGCTGGTATTGTGCATTGTGCAAAACTTTAATATTTTTTTTTTTAATAAAAAAGTGTGTAAAAAAACCCCAATTTTTTGTCACCTTACATCAGAAAAAATGTAATACCAAGCAATCAAAAAGTCATATGCACCCTAAAATAGTACCAATCAAACCGTAATCTCATACTGAAAAAAATGAGCCCCTACATAAGACAGTCGCCCAAAAAATAAAAATAAATATGGCCTTCATAATATGGATCAATAGATCAAAAGCCCAGAATGGGGCAAAAAGGGAAGCTAAAATATAACTTCTAATAAATACAATAAAATATCTGAGTAGTACCAGCTATCAAAAAAGGACAAAACATTGAACGCAAAATATAAGAATCCACTATTGGAACTATGGGGCACCTGAAGTTCTATAGCGCAACAGGCAAGATTCGTGATAAAAAAAAGGAACAGTCTTACCAGCTTAGAGTGCTGCAGTTGAGGACGATTGGGTATCCTTCAGGAAATCCTGAAACTTAGTTTTCTAGTCCGACTGGGTCGTGGAGGACTATGAGTAACTTTGAAGGACGCTCAATGTAGATAGGAGGGGAACAACTATCCCTAGAATCTCCTAGATCATGGGAGGGTGGCTAGGGTGACCCTACCTACCTACACAGAGTACCCGTCCTGAAAGGGACGACCTCGTCCGGATACCTGTCCCTAGTCCAAACGGAATCCTTGGTAAACCTTACAGGATAGTTCCCGACGTGCTACGTTTAATACAATACTCATCAGGAGAATTATTCTCAGGGCTTGATAAGAATGCACAACAATTCCTAAAAATGAAAATAATGTGGTCTTAGGAGAAAATCAAGAAATACAAGGAAAAGAAAACCAGGGCAAGAAGTAAAAAGTAAAGACACTAACTAATAGTCATTGGAGTAAGAAGAATGCTGGGGGGTAACGGTGTCCCCTAGTGGAGATGAGCCCGTCAGTGGTACGGAGCTACCAAATGTGCTGATGCCACACAAGAGAAGAACCCACAGTCCGTGTGGGGAGTCTTGTCCGAGTGCGCCAGATATAGGTGTGTGACGCTGATTTTTAAAGGCCGTGTCGCGCGTGCCGAAAGCCCTAAGGTCTGTCTAACTGGTCATGTGACCAGTCACATGACCACAACGTCAGCAGAGACCAGAACCGACGCAACGCCAGCTAGATGTAGCACCAATTCCTGCAGAATGCGGCGTCGGGTCACGTGGTGTGGAAGCCATACTCAAAGGGCCGGAGTGCACAATGCCTAGCAATCATGATGCTCCAGATAGGGAACACCAGAGTTGCTGCAAGGGGCAGTAAGTGTAAACCAACCTTAAGTATACATAAAAAAAAAAGCAGAGCAGCTTCTTGACAGGGACACAGAGAAAATCACAGCAAGACAAAAGGTTCAAAAGGTTGGAGGACGATTTCAGAGATAGAAAAGAGTGAGAGAAGAAAAAGAAGAAGAATGCGGGGAGTATATAGATGTGGGCTGACTGGTGTACTAATATAGTGGCCAGCTACAAAAAGGGGAAATATGGAGACACAAAAAATTATATTTTTTTCAAAAATGCTTTATTATGTAAAACTGAAACAGACAACTAAAAAAAGTAGTCATATTTGTAACAACCTGCTCTATAAAAATAGCACATGATATAACCTGTCAAATGAACATTGTAAATAACAAAAAATAAAAACTATGCCAAAACAGCAATTTTTTGTTACCTTACCTCACAAAATTTTTAATATAAAGCAACCAAAATTCAAATGTACCCTTATAGTACCAACAAAACTGCCACCTTATCACATAGTTTCCAAAATGGGTCACTTTTTTGGAGTTTCTACTCTAGGGGTGCATCTTCAAATGTGACATGGCAACTTAAAATTATCCCAGTGAAATCTGCCTTCCAAAAACCATATGGCGTTCCTTTCCTTCTGTGCCCTGCAGTGTGCCCGTATAGCAGTTTATGACCATATATGGGGTGTTTCTGTAAACTACAGAATCAGGGCAATAAATATTGAGTTTTGTTTGGGTGTTAACCCTTTCTTTGTTACTGGAAAAAATGGGTTAAAATGGAAAATCTGCTAAAAAAGTAAAATTCTGAAATTTATTCTACATTTTCTTTTCATTCTTGTGGAACACCAAAAGGGTTAACAAAGTATTTAAAATAAGTTTTGAGTTCCTTGAGTGGTGTAGTTTCAGAAAATATTGGATTTTGGAAATTTTCTTAAAAAGCCTTCTAACGTCCTAAAAAAATAAAATGTCATTTTCAAAATGCTCCAAACATGAAGTAGACAAATGGAGAATGTAAAGTAATAACTATTTTTGGAAGTATTACTATCTATTATAAAAGTAGAGAAATAGAAATTTGAAAATTTGCCAATTTTTTTATTTTTTTTTGTAAATTTTGTATTTTTTTATAAATAAAAATGAAATATTTTGACTCAATTTTGCCACTGTCATGAAGTACAATATTTGACGAGAAAACAATCTCAGAATGGCCTGGATAAGTAAAAGCGTTTTAAAGTTATTACCACATAAAGTGACACATGTCAAATTTGCTAAATTAGTCCTTAAGATGAAAACTGGCTGTGTCCTGAAGGGATTAAGAGAGTTATTGCACAAAGAGGAGATTTTTAACCAATGGCACATATTCCATGCATTAAAAAAAACTTAACTTTTTTCTCAAGCCCACATAACTCATACTCCCGAATAGATATAGTATTAGTGGATAAAAGACCACTACAAAATATAAATTCATCAGATATTGGTACCATAACTTGGTCCTACCATGCCCCTACCTCTATACTCATTAACCTACAATACTCTCCCTCGCGAGCCCCGTGGAGATTGAATAATTCCATTTTGAATACCCCTGAATACTTACCTCTATTCCACACCACTCTGCAGGAATATTTTATCTTAATTACTCATCTTAGGTCTCGTTGTCCATAATCTGGTACGCTCACAAAGTGGTCATGAGGGGTATCTTTCTAAAATACTCTGCTTTCGAAAAGAGAAATAGAAATCAAAAGATCGAGCTACTCATATGCCAGATTAGAAAATTACAATGTGACAACCAAAATTCTCCCAAAATTACCTTCGCAACCCAATTGATAAATGTAAGATATGAGCTACATACATTCGTTAATGCAATCAAGATTTGAGTTCTACTTCCGCAAATCCAAATCCAAATCTTTAGCAAACAGAATTAAGGCTAAATCTGCCAAATCTAGGATCCCCTTTTTATATGGCAGAGCAGGTAGGAAAATTATGAATCCACAAGAAATAGTTGATGAATTCTCTTCATACTACTCTAAATTGTATAATCTCGCCCTAGACGCTGATACTCCAAGAGCTAGATAGAGAAGCTTCTTTGTAGCCATTCTAGCTCTTTTTTCTTTCCCCAATGCGATAGTGTATACTTCTGGCTTTCTATCCTAGAGGTTTGAGATTACGAATGGAACCCGATAAGGGTGTCCCTGTCCCCCTCATTTTCGCTTTGATCATGGAACCCCTAGCGGAAAGCATTCAAAGCTCACCCAAGATCACTGGGATTAAATCCTGAGACGTTACTAATAAAATTGGTCTATTTGCAGATGACACTATTTTGGTATTATCCAATCCCTCCCAATCCTTGATTTCAGCCAGCTGTATTATTAATCGCTTTAGCGAAGCCTCCTTTTACAAAATTTGTGTGAATAAATCACAATTATTACCGATGAATATAGACCATAAAGTACTTCGAAATTTGAAAACACAATTTCAATGGGTCAAAACTGACTTGCCATATTTGGGAATAGTGGTCTCTTATCCCCCTTCCACACTGTTTCAAACTATCTCACATTAGAGGAGGTTAAGAATAAAATATCCTTCTTGAGGTTGTTTTGCATCTCCTGGTTTGGGAGGATTGCTGTGGCCAAGATGGTACTTCTACCAAGGATCCTATATATTTTTAGAACCAATATTTATCTTAATCTCCTATATCCAAACCTTGCAAAACTTGCTTATACGGTTTGTTTGGAGTGGGAAGAGACCGAGGGTCAAGGCGGACATCCTGTTTTCCCATATTCATCCGGGTGGGGTGAACTGCCTATTTCTGTCTTTATACTATAAATCAGTGATACTGGCCCAACTGAAACAATTGTGGATTGGAGATGTCTCTAGACAATGGGTTCAGATTGAGCTTGGCCTATTAAGGGGACACAGAATTTGTACTTTCTTATGTTCCCTTTTATATTTTCTATACTTAAAATCTCCAATCTCAGCTGTGGACTAACCCATACTTCCATAGATGTTTTGACACCATAGAATTAATGGATATCTCTATATCTATTGTTGAGTAGTTTGTTACTAATTTCTCAGCATCACCCTGGTCCGAGAAAGGTCTCCACTTCTTGAAATATCTGGGTGTTTCTACTCTACATCAATTCCAAATTTTAGCTGCCAAACATAACCTGCAATCCTCAGAGTACTTCCAGTTCATGCAACTTAGACATATCCTCAGCTCTGGTTTGATTCCCATTGCTCAATCCTCTAATTTTCCTTTTTTAAGGCTATGGATTTCCAATCCTAACTCCAATTCCCATAGCATATCCTTTTGTTACATAAATTTGCTAATGGAGGAAGGGGACAAATTGGGTAAAATTGAAGACCACTTGCACCATGATTTAAATCAAAGCTTTACTGATGATCAATGGCAATCTGCTCTTACCTCTGTTTGCAAATTGTGTAGTTTAAAGTGAATATCCCACTTGAAAACTAATCAAAAAGTAGTCTATAGATGGTACCTCACACCGTGCCGCCTGTTACATATTTTCCCCAACACATCAGATGTGTGTTGGAGATGTGACAGTGGAATTGGTTCATATATGCATGTGTGGTGCGAACGTGGATTAATAAAGAAAGTTTGGCACCAGATTTTATCTATATAATCCGATATATGACAATTTCAAATTGTTCCAGACCCGGCTTTAGCTCTTCTATCCCTTGGTATAGAACAGTTCTACTTTTTACATTCTACTATAGTTTCTCATTCATGCATAGCTATGCGACAAAAAATTGCGGCCAACTGGAAAACAAGAACGCCCATACAAACATTCTACAGTTCATTAATAAATAATACTGGTACGAAAGGATGTCCGCCTAGGCTTTCAACACATCACGTCAATGTCAATCTAGATGGGAAGTTTGGATCACTTCTATTTTTCATCAACTCCTTTGATTAATTGCTCTATCTCTTAATCAGGTGCTCAGTTTTGTCTGAGAAATGCCATATTAGCTATTAGTTAGCAAAGACTACAATTTATTTAAGAACTGACTTCTCGATTCCCTCAAGTTATTAGATAATTTTCTATGTCTTTTCATTTTGTTGCATTTTGATGTAATCTATATAATTGAAAAGAATACCATACCTGTAAATCACATGTTGCTTAAGGTACACTTGCAGGTACTTTAATAAAAACTAATGTTTAAAAAAAATTAAAATAAAATGCGAAAAGCATTCTTTGCAGTAAGGGCTGTGAATCTCTGAAATAGCCTACCACAGGAGCTGGTCACAGCAAATACAGTAGATGACTTCAAAAAAGGTTTAGATTACTTTTTAATTCAAAATAACATTGAGGCTTATGACAATGTAGAGAAATCTTGTTATACACACCCTTTCCCTTTTGCCCAACACCTTTTTAAAAGGAAGATGGACATTGATCCAGGTATTTGTTCTGTGGATCAGTAGAGCAGGATTACAGGATGGACTTGATGGACTTTTGTCTTTTTTCCAACCTTAACTATGTAACTATGTAACTATGTACTTAATGAGTTTGAATTTCTGAAATAAAGATAGATGGAATAGTTGTGATGATATAATTCAAAGTAGCAAGGGATCAATACGAGTATGGTTTATTGATTGTAGCGCGATCTTTATCAGGACAAAGGGGCCCTTTATCGGGTTCAATACTGCATTAAATTTGACGAATTGACCTGAAACTCATTGTTCTGCAATCAATAAACCATAATCGTATTGATCCTTTGGTGCCTTGGATTATAACAGCACCGCTACATATTACTGCTTTATCTTCACTGTGATCAGGCCAAATCATGGACCCAAGTGACTGTGAACAGCAGCTTATCATAAGCACATATCTGAGCCTGCAGGAGTGTTGTGTCTACTGCACAACCACCAAAGGTGGGCATTTTGTTGGCAAAACAATATTTTGGATGTGCATTGTATGGTGATATTTTCAAACCATTTAGTTAAAAGTAGCACCTATAGAAAATCTATTTTGGACATCACTATATTGAGATATGATAGTTGCCATCCAGATTGGATATGTTTAAATCACCAAAAGATAAAAAAAAATAGAGGATTCAGTGTTACTAATTTATATGCACTACTCCAGACCTGGGGGATATTTTCAGTTGTTTAATGTTTTATATGCAATGTTATGTAATTTAATGTTATGCCATTTATTCCAGTAGGGGAGGAAATGGTCTGCAGGAGTTGACTTATCCTGCTTCCCTCCAGGAGGGGGAGTTCCATTCTTGTGAGACAGAGAAAGAGGAGGAGAAGAAGAGAGTTCCTGTTCTGATAGTGGAGGAGCGAGATGTCAGAGCTCTCACTCCCAAGAATAGTCTTATTCCCTTATGAGACCAACACTCTAGAGGGAAAATAAGAAACCAGATATTCTTCTCCTGTGAGACCAATACTCCAGAGAGACCAGAAAATTCAGCTTCAAGAAAACATTAGAGATTGATCAGCAAAATACAGCTTTACAGGGATTGCTGTAACGTGAGGGTGTTTTAACATGCATTCAAAAGATTTGAGAAAAAATAGGCTTACACAGGCTAAGTGATAAAAATATTTACTAAGTGTGATTAAATATATAAAACAGAAAAATCACATACGAGATAATTCATAATAAATCACCTGACCTGCAACAATGGGGGAGCTCCAGTTGTCATGCTACCCAACAACCTACTTACTTTATACCTTTCAGCCCCTACTCCCCTACTCTTAAGGATGTCCAATGTGCAGTATGCAGGGTTAACACACAACTCTTAACTCATCGTGTTATCTTGAAACAAAAGCCATTGAAAAGCAATTGAAGGCAACATAGTAACATAGCACATAAGGCCGAAAAAGACATTTGTTCATCCAGTTCGGCCTGTCATCCTGCAAGTTGATCCAGAGGAAGGCAAAAAAACAACAACTGTGAGGTAGAAGCCAATTTTCCCACTTTAGGGGAATAAAAAATTCCTTCCTGACTCCAATTAGGCAATCAGAATAACTCCCTGGATTAACAACCCCTCTCTAGTAGCTATAACCTGTAATATTATTACACTCCAGAAATACATCCAGGCCCCTTTTGAATTCCTTTATTGTACTCACCATCAGGGCACCATAGATCTCTGTACTGACCCCTGATATATTTATACATAGTAATTCGATCTCCCCTCAGTCGTCTTTTTTCTAAAGTGAATAGCCCTAATTTTGACAATCTTTCAGGGTACTCTAGTTGCCCCATTCCAGTTATTACTTTACTTGCCCTCCTCTGTACCCTCTCCAGCTCTGCTATGTCTGGCTTGTTCACAGGAGCCCAGAACAGTACACAGTACTCCATGTGTGGTCTGACTAGCGATTTGTAAAGTGGTAGGACTAAGATGTTTGCTTAACGCATTTAGATTAGACAACACGTCTGATAAAGCATGTGTGTTAACTCTACTACATCCGTATCTCTGATATAATCATTCAGGGATGCAGCCTTCATAGCACAGTGTTTTTTATTCAGGTAACTTCCCTAACTACACTACAAAGAATATCATTACTAGAAATATAGAAGGTGATATAATAAATTAAATGGACAGAATTAATCAGTACTTAACATAACCTTACAACACAGAGAGAGGCAGCTCAGATATCACCATCTACATAAACCATCACTAGCACAGACTAACATTAAGCCTGTACTACATTGGACTCCTCTATACAATAGTGCTTGCTAGTGCCGACCTATTGACATGCAATCACCCACCATACCTCCTCATCTGATACCAGAGAAATTGCACTTTGTATTTATTGTTGCGGGATGTGCTACAAGTAAAATTTTGAACTAAGTAAAGAGAGAACATTGTATGTTTTATGATGTGCGATCCAGTTATATTTTACATACATTGTACGTTTTACACCTCATCAGGACCACTAGCACTCCTAATCTCTTCATCGGCTCCTCAGGGGCTGGTTGCAAATACACAACAGAGACAGACAGGATTTATTATATAGTAAGGAACAGCAAGATTTGGGATTTTAAAAATAAATATTTTCAACTAGATATAGTTCTGATTTTTACGCTATTGAAAGGATTATAAAACAGTATTTACCCATTGTCAGAAATCAAACCCGGAAACTCCTGTATCTCAGGCAGGAGCCTTGCTCACTGAGCTACTGGCTACTCAGGACAGCTTCACTCCTGCACCTAGTGAATAGTTTCCTAATCTTGGATAATCTCTACTCATTTTGGCTAAACCACACCTTGGAACTTCCTATTTAAACCAGATGTCGCACTCGCTCCTTGCCAGATTATTGTGCTTCCTGCCTCTAGCTCCTGAGTGTCCTTGTAAACTGCTTTGCTTACTTGTGTTCTGAACAAGGATTGTTACCTGACCACGCTTCTGCCTTATCCTAAACTGCTCTGCTTACTTGTGTACTGAACTCAAATTGTTACCTGACCACGCTTCTGTCTTATCCTAAACTGCTGTGCTTACTTGTGTACCGACCCAGACTGTTAGTCGTCATTTCTTGCTTTAGCTACTTTAGTGCTCCAGATTGTCTCAGCCATTGGACTCCTTACCCATCAGGCCTAGACCATTCCTCATATCAGGTAAACAATTGTGACATCACTCTTACAGAATAGTCTGGACAAAATATAGTGTCCAATATGACAACCTTAAGGAAACAAGTTTCTGGACTACAGGAATTTGGTGCCACCTATCAAGAAAAATTTTCATAGCTACATAGCTTAGTACAAAATCAACAAATAAATTATTAAATTGCAAAGACAACTTTTGGATGTGCAAGGCTCAGCCAGGGATGCATGCATGCCATTACCATCAAAGTTCAATGGTGATCAACGTCATTATTGGGGGTTTCTAAATCAATGCGGCATTGATTTTCATATGCAACCAGCTCTATTTACCAGTGACAAGAAAAAAGTATTGTTCTTCATCAATCTTTTGACAAACGAAGCTCTTGCATGAGCTTCTACCTATGTGGAAACAAATAGTAATCTTTTGAACAAATTTAATAACTTTGTCTCTGCTATGAATCAAGCTTTTGAATTACCCTAACCGTTGTTCCACAGCTAAAGCCTAACTACATAATCTACGACAAAGGAAATGTTCAGTCACTGAATACACTGAAGAATTTCCAGAAAAGACAGTTTCAGAACAAGTTAAAGATGAGCTTGTTAGAGTGGAAGCCCCTGATGATTTGGAGGACTTTATTCAATTGTGTATCCAAGTTAATCAGAGACTTTCTGAAAGAAGGCGAGAAAAACCATGGACATAGGGGAATAGACCTACCTATTCTTTCAATCGAATCAGCAAAACACTCCATAACTGAGTCCATAACTGAACCAATGCAGATTGATGTTATATGGAAATCTCTAACTACAGCAGAAAAAGAGATATGGTTTACAGAAAACCTCTACTGTGGGGAGCCAGGACATTATGCTATAAAATGCCCAAGCAAGGTCCGTAGAACAATTGCTGTAAAGGAGGTAAAAGAACAGATTAAACCAGAAACAATTTCTTTTAGACTCAAAAATAAATTCTATTTCTCCTCCAGCATCTTTTGGAAGGAGCTACCAATCCTATATCTGTGCTTACTGATCATAAGAAGCTCATTTATAGTACCAAAAGACCATCTTCCAGACAAGCAAGATGGAGTTTATTCTTTTCTCAATTTAATTTTATCATTACCTACCGACCTGCATCAAAAAAGGCAAACCCGATACTTTGTCTAGGATGTTTTCTGATCCGACACAGAAAGACAAATGTCAGACCAAATTTTTATCTGAAAATAACTAAATAGGGGCCGCTCATTCAAGTGAGTTCTTGAGTTCAATTAAGAAAGTGTCAGTATTGGGTCCGTGACCTCACCGCAGTGTGGCAGGCCGCCGTCAGCACACTGCAGCCCCATGGGTCCTAGCTCTGGCCTACCTCGCAGGAGGAGCAGGCACCCACCAGCATACCACCAAATTCGCCCTCACTGCCAGGTCTCGTCTTGTGCGCTATAGCACACGCTCGTGCACCTCTCCCTTTGTTATAGGAGAGGAGAGCATGCTTTCTTATTACTGTCTCCGCCCTGAGTTGGGGTTACTGGTATTTAGGGCAGCCTCACTAATAATGAAGTGCACAAACATGGTTGTTATACCTGATAACCTCTGCTGAAGCTCCCTGGTGCTCTGCCCTGCTGTGTACTGGACTTTTGCCCATTAACCCTGACCTTCCCTGCCTGTCATTGACCCCTGCATTGCCTGACTACAAATATGCCTGCCATCATCTGTAAGTTCGACTGGACTTCTGACCTTGCACTGCCTGACTAGGAGTCCGCCTGACCCAGTATACCATATTACTCTGAACTTTGTTTATCAGCTGGCCTAGAGCATGCACATCCTCTGGTCATGTCAGAAGGAATATGAGAATGATTCCTTCCTTAGTCATCCTGCATCTCTTCTTCAACGATGGTTACTGGATGCAAAATCATAAATTGTATGTATTCTATGTTGTATGTTACATATTGTATGTACTTGAAACAGATCGAATTGATGTTCTAAAACTAATCCAATGACTCTAAGCTGGCTGGACATTTGGGCATTATAAACTTAAGAACTTCTGTCAGGAAAGTGGCCAAGTTATAAGAAAGGTATAAAAAAAATTGTTTCCTCACGCTTAATGTGTGCTCAAAATAAAACTTCATGCTCTTCTCCTTTAGGTTTGCTACATCAGCTTCCTGTTCCTTCTCGCCCTTGGGGCTCAGTCTCAATGCATTTTGTGGTTGATCTACCTCCTTCTAAGGGAATGAACACCATCCTGGTTGTTGTAGACAGTCTTACAAAAATGGCCCATTTTATTATCACTTAAGGAATGCCCACTTCAGAACAAACTGCTGAACTTATGGTACGGAAAGTATTTAGATTACATTGGATTCCTGACAATGTGGTTTCAGATCAAGATGTATAATTCACTTCTAAATTCTGGAAAAGCTTTTGCTCTGCCTGGGGATAGGATTAATTTTGTCATCTGCCATTCTTTCTTCCTCAATCAAATGGACAAACTAAAAGAACTAATAAAACTCTTGAACCATAAATTTGATGCTACATAAATTATCTGCAAGATTTCTGGATAGATTATCTCCCTTTGGCTGAATGTGAATACAATAACTCAGAGCTTAGTTCACCATCTTTTTATGCTAATACAGTCCTTCATCTAGTCTTTCTTCCAGATTTACCAATCACAAACACTCTTCCAGCAGTAACCAAATGCTTGACAACATTACAGAAGGTTCAAGAAAAATTTGCTGAAAATTTGCATGATGCTCAAAGACTAGTCAAACAAGCCACAGACAAACATCGGAAAGCAACTCCTGTTTTTTCACACGGGCAACAAAGTGTGACTTTCTGCAAAGAATCTAAAGTATCTAAGTATCTTCTCCAAAGCTGGGCCAGAAATATATTGGACCATTTCAAATTTCTGCTAAAATTAATGAAGGTACATCCTGTTTTTCATTGTTCTCTCTAGAAACCATTTATTGAAAATACATTTCCAGGCAGCATTTTGCCCCCTCCATAACCAGTAAGTGCAGGATGAAGGGAAATTTATAGTTTAATAAATATTGGACTCCAGAATCCAATATAATAGGCTGCAGTACTTAATCAAGTGGAAGAGCTATGGCTAAGAAGAAAATTCTTGGGAACCAGAAAAAAGTGTTCATGCTCTTACGCTCACCAAAGAATTTCATCGGCGATCATCCTGAAAAACGAGTCTCTAGGATGCCCAGAGGTCATTCTGGAAGAGGGAGAGTACTGTCAGGAAACAAAACCGGAAACTCTTGTATCCCAGGCAGGAGCCTTGCTCACTGAGCTACTGGCTACTTGGGACAGCTCCACTCCTAAACCTAGTAAATACTTTCCTAGTCTTGGATTATCTCTACTCATGTTGCCTAATCAGCCATACCTTGGAACTTCCTATTTAACACAGACCTCGCCACTCCCTTGTTGCCAAATTTTTGTGCTTCCTGCCTCTATCTAGATCCTAGAAACTTCTCTGCTTACTTGTGTCCTGAACAAGGATTGTTACCTGACCATGCTTCTGCCTTATCCTAAACTGTGCTTACTTGTGTACCGACCCAGACTGTTATTCGTCATTTCTTGCTTTAGCTACTTTAGTGCTCCAGATTTTCTCAGCCATTGGACTCCTTACTCAACTTCCAGGCCTAGACCATTCTTCATATCAGGTGAACAATTGTGACATCCCTCTTACACCTATATTAGATAAGGATCCGATTCTTAGGGATATTTTAAAACATGGCTGCAAGTTTGTAGCAAAGAGATTGAGAACCATAAGAAATATTTTTCTTTGTGTTTTTTTTATTGATTCCACTCATATTATTCACGTTACAAAATGTTGCGACTTGCAATGTCCAGTATGTTGGATACACTCCCCCCTCCCACCCCTTAGGAAAAGAATAGTAGGACACATATTTGATATGAATAATCCCACTACCAGGAATTTGTCTGGGGCTGCAAACAGTGGCGTAACTAGAGTATTATGGGCCCCAGTGCAGTCTCTGGATCGGGCCCCCCACCCCCACTTTTACAAAGAGGCGGCATATTTTATTCACACTTAGAGCTCTTTCACACGAGCGGATGCCGTGTGGGTAATCCACTGCATGAAAGAGAGCCAAACCTCGCCCTCTGCAACTGCGATCATTACGCCCCTGGCTGCAAAGCACTTTGTACAGATACATTAGGGCAATGTGATTAATCTCCAAGTGTTTGGAGTGATGATTAGAAAGCTAAATTAATGCACAGCTAAGCCGAGTTAACTCATTAGAGTGGAAGATAGGAAGATCTTGTTCAGCAAGGTGCTGGATGACAAGTATGCTTTTATTTGTAAAATTATCTGTATGTCAACTCTTCTAGAGGTTTGAGTTTTAGCCATTACAAGCAGAAGGACTAGGCTTTGCATGGGTATATTTAATCTATTTCATTTAATGTTTGTGAATGTAATTAAAAGATATTGTCAGTATCCACTATAACAGTGACATCTACAGTACCTTGCCCCTTTAACAGTGACCTCACAGCGGTCCACCTCCTTAACAGTAACATCCACAGCGCCCTCCACATTAACAGTGACCTCTACAGCGGCCGTCCCTTTATTAGTGACCTCCACAGTACCCTGTCTCGTTAACAGTGATTTCCACAAGACCCTTGCTCCTTAAGAGTAACCTCCACAGAGCTCAGTTCCCTGAAAATGTGACCTCCACAACACCCCTGCCCCTTAACAGTGACCTTTACAGCACCCCACCCCTTAACACTGACCTCCATAGCAGACCGTTCGCTTAACTGTGACCTCCACCGTTCCCTGCCCCTTAACAAAGACTTCCACAGTGCCTGCCCCTTTACAGTGACCTCCAAGCATTCCGCCCCATTAACAAAAACCTCTACAGCTCCTGCCCCTTTACAGTGACCTCCACAGCATTCCGCCCCTTAACAGTAAACTCCACAGCAGCCCGCCCCTTTAACAGTGATCTCCACAGCATTCCGCCCCCTTAATAGTGATTTTCACAACACCCCGTCCCCTCTACAGTGGACTCTACAGCAAACTTCCCTTTAACACTGACCTCCACAGAGGATCGTTCCCTTAACTGTGACCTCCA
Source organism: Bufo gargarizans (assembly GCF_014858855.1). Classification (NCBI taxonomy): domain Eukaryota; kingdom Metazoa; phylum Chordata; class Amphibia; order Anura; family Bufonidae; genus Bufo; species Bufo gargarizans. The sequence continues at coordinate 221,617,241 of NC_058084.1, forward strand.
TAGCAGCCTGCCCCTAGGGTGGCTAGAGATCAACAGTGGCAGCCCCTTTATTAGTGACCTCCACAGTACTCCATCTCCTTAACAGTGATTTTTACAAAACCCTGTCCCCTCTACAGTGGACTCTACAGCAATCTGCCCATTAACACTGACCTCCACAGTGGACCGTTCCCTTAACTGTGACCTCCACAGCACTCTGCCCCTAGAGTGGCTATAGATCCGGTTTTAGACCAGAGAGTCCGGCTTTTAGACTCCCTGTCCTCCGTCTGGCGCAGGGCCTGGATGGACACAGGAATGTTCTTTTGAACAGCTCACTCTCAGACTGTGCTGTCTGAGCGTGAGCTGCAGGGAGAAAGTCAATCTTCCTCCCACCCCTGCAGCTGACAGACATTGATTTTTATAGAGTCTTTGTGAAAATAGCTCACCTCCTCACAACCACGCTCAGGTGCTCAGATCTGAATTGATTCACCCTTCAAATTTAAATAGATTGCAATGGAAGACTGGCACACTTAACATATGGGACAATGTGGGCGAGGTCTGGACCACAGTACATTTAATAACACAATATGTTAAAATATATAAAAGGTATATTAAAATATTGACTGAAAGCAAATAACACACAAATACGCTAAAATTAGGTAGCTATGGAAGCTCAAAATAGGTAGCTGGCAAATTGCTATATCAGTTTGTTATTCATCCTGAGGCAACAATGTATCTACTGCTTTAGTTGCAATATGAATCTGGAATTGCAATTTGATGTCCTTTATTGCGACAATATAATCCAAAATGTCTCACTGGAGTGATAGAAAAAATGAAATCGATGTGTAGCCAATATGGCAAATCCGTTTGTATCCAGTTGGATATAATGTATCTATGACAGATCTAATCACCGGTTAGCAAAGTCCTTCTATGCCGATACTGATAACTCATGTCTGTGGGCTTACCTTTGTTTGTCCCGGACTGCTCGTCGATTCCCTTGGTACCTTCTAAGGCCGACTACAGACTTGCGTCCCGGCTGTTTCTCCGTCGGCATCCCGCGTTTGGTCGCAAGTCGATTCACCATGTGGGTGGTACTCACGAAACTGGCGTTCAAACAAGCAGGAAGGAATCTTCTGGTATGTCTCGATCAAGTTCTCGATTGTAATAGACTATGATCGTTTACTTGCAGAAATAACAGTGCACTGTTTTAGATTAAAATTAAGTTTATTCTTTCAGGGTGAAATTTGTATTTAGATAATAGTTTTTTACCTCTTGCATGAATTGTGGGTTTTTAAACCTTGGATGGTTGCATTCAAAAACCGGTATGGAGTGTTCCGAATGTCATTTTCCAATATTTACAGATTTTCTGTGTGTGCCTCGGGTTTGTTTGTAGCGGGACATCTTTCATTTACTATTATTGCTGGTTATCATTTCCATTCATTTGATTTTATACATATTTTTCATACTTGCGGTTTTGTTGCGATTGTCATGCGTTTTTTGCCATGATGATGCGTTTTTTTCATATTATTTTTCATTTTCTTGCACTATACATGCTACATACAATATTATTTAGAAGATTTATTTTAATCTTTAGTTATAGACATAGTTAGTTCAGACTTTCTCTTGATGGTCCCAACCATGTATATATTTTAACATATTGTGTTTGTTATTAAACGTACTGTGGTCCAGACCTCGCCCACATTGTTAAGTGTGCCAGTCTTCCATTGCAGACATAGATTTTTACCTTCATTTTTTAAATCCCTGTCAGCTGCAGAGTAAGAGGGGTGTGACTTAACCGGTTCGGAAGTGTGGCTTAGCGGGACCTGGGGGGGTGGGGTATTTAAGTCTGTCTTTTCCCCCCTTAACTGTGACCTCCACAGCACTCCACTACCTTAACAGTGTCCTCCATAGCGCCCTTCACCTTTAAAGCTGACCTAAGGGCTTGCGAGGTTCCATTGGCTGATAAGGTTTATGCAACCAGGCTTCTATATGCTAATGCATTTTTTTTTATATATCTCAGGAATGGTACATGCTAGAGAACCGATACCCGGTCTAAAACCTTCCCCGACACCTGATGTACCTGTGTGCCAAATTTCGAGATTGTAAATGCAATGGTGCGGATTCCTTTACCGGACATACACACAAACATACACTCAGCTTTATATATTAGATTGATAAAACAGATTATTTGTGAATATTGCTACTTTCATGACTAAAGATCCCATCCTCTGCATGTTTCCAGTGAAAAGACCACATTTACCGGTTATATCAGTTTGCAAGTAAAGCAATATAATTTTCCATTAGATAGTACATAACAAAGACAATTTCTAACATTTATTTGTTTTTTAGGTTAATAACTGGCAAACATTGCTTCCCTTTGAAACTAATTTTTCAACATTTTCTGAGATGTTTTCTCCTCACAGTTCAATATCACAAAGCTATTGTACCATTTGATAATGTCCCTTCAGGGACCCTTTGGACCCGGGATTTCAATTTATTAAGGTTCAGATAGCCGTACAGCTAATAGATTCCCGTTTACGGTCTAATTTAAAATATAACGTTTATTTCATATTCCTTTAAAAATATATATACGGGAAGACAGAAAAGAAAAAAATGTCTTAAAATTAAAGTGCTCTTGTGCTTGCAGCAATAAGTGTTTTATTTTTCAGTGATTACTGCTTTTGTTTGCAGTCTCTTTTCTTAATATATCTACCACTCTATCCTGAGGGATTAATCCTTATCTGTTTCCCTACTCCGGTTTGGTAAGGGTATGACGAGATGACTGCTCTCTGTCAGCCCTACACCAGAGTAGCTGGAGTATATATATATCTCTATCCCTGTATTCCTCTTAATGGATTGAGTGTTGCTGTTTGTATCGGCTTGTCCAGTGTCTGCAGCACACCGGGAGCCGAACACTAAGCACAACTGCACTATTTAAAACCTAACTAGCAGCTCCCCCGACATGTTTCACCACAGATGTGGCGTCTTCAGGGGCAATGGAGCTACTATCAACAAGATCGCCATATAAGTTGGTGTTTAAATATCGTATGGGTGGGTCTTTCCTTTCCAATTTACCAATACATTTCCGGCGATCGCATGATAGTCACGTCATTAGACCAATAGATTCCATTTTTGTACTTGGTCAGTCAGAGGACTCACCAATGTTTGTAGAGAGTATGCGCCTGCGTAGCAACTTATACCTTTATCCCGTCTGCCTTTTCCAACTACAGCGCATGTCCAAACAGGATAGATTCTTCGCACGGACACTAAGTCTGGGCACTTGCGCACTACACTCCATATCACTTTCTCAAGGTCTATCCCTACTGCGCTTGCCCACCGACTTAGTTCTTAAGATTCTAAAATAATCCACGATCAAGGTACCTATGCCCATGCGTCCGTACTTAGTAATTCCTGAGGTCCCGACTTCCACTCATCTCCTTCTCTACACATTCAAAGTCTGGGCGCACGCATCTACACTCTAACCAAGCCTAACAAGTTGTTCCTCCTATGCGTGTCCACCGACTTTATCTCTACATCTCCAAACCTCTCCCATATAAATGCTCCAATGTCCTCTATATCCTCACTCCTGAATTTTCCAATGTATGATTTCAGTATGTTCTTTTCAATATTATATTTATCTCCATCTTACATCTGGAGAATTCCAGGTAGATAACACTTATTCTCCCATTTATTCTCATATAGGGGAGCTCCAACATATAGATGGAGATTTTATCAGGTAATTTCCCTGAATAGAGGGGGGAGGGAAGAAGAGATAAAAGGAGTTTTTTGTGGATTTCTTATATTTAGTTCTATTTTAAAAGGATATTTTTTGCTGTTATATCTGATGTTATATTTTATAAACCACAGGAAAATATGAATCCATCCTATTTAAAAAAGGTATATAATGCTGTTATATTTAATAACCTATAATAGCATATAATGCTGTAATACTTGATAGAATATCACTAAAAGATGTACTACAGTGATATCCATCCTCTCTATGATCTATATTCAATGATCTTATTTATAATCTTTTTATATAAATTTTTATTTTTTCTTCTGTTATATTTCTTATCCTGTATATAGGTTATAAGATGCATACTACACTACTGGAAATCCTCTAAATGATACTGACCGAGATGGTAATTGGCCTTACTTTTTTTCAATCTTCCTTTTGTTTCTTGTATTTAAATCGCTTTTAATATATATATGTATTTTCATAGACTAGGTTTCCTTTTTCTATGCAAATATAATTTCATGCTAGATGAATGTTGCGAATGAAAAGCCTTCATTCAGTCCATAGGGACTCATAGTATTTAATCTATCAATCCATCGGGCTTCACATTGTAACAGTTTTTTATCTAGATTACCACCTCTTGGTCCCATGGATATCTTTTCTATTCCCCAGAATCTAAGTATCGAGCTCTGGTTTCCATGTATATATTTAACATGTCTAGCCAGAGGGGTATCTTTATCTGTTTCAATTGTGCTTAGATGCCCTGAGATTCGGCGTCTCAGCTCCTGTATAGTCTTACCCACATACAATTTTGGGCATGGACAGGCAGCTATATATATATAACTCCTTGTGTTCTACATGTTATTAATTCTCTAATTTCTTATTCTTTCTTGTCTCCAGGGTTCGTGAATTTCTTGATACGAGGTATGTATTTACAAAAGGAGCAGTTCCCACACGGTGATGATCCCTTATATCTTTCTCTTTTATCAACAGGTTGGATTTTTTCTTCTGCTAGGTGACCTTTGAGGCTCAAAATGAGGAGATAGTATTTCTTGATCTCAAAATAAAAAAAATCAGAAGAGGGTCATTTGATTACAGAGGTACATAGAAAAGTGACCGCAACAAATAGCTATTTACATTGGAGCAGTTGGCATCCACCTCCCCTGAAAAGGGGAATACCAACTGGCCAATACTTGAGAGCACGTAGGAACTGCTCGGATGAAATCTCCTTTGGAAGAGAGAGTGAACAACTATTCCAAAGGTTCAAAAAGAGAGGATATCCGACCAGACCACTAAAGAAGGCATTTAATAGAGCTAAAAGTATGAACAGAGAAGAACTACTGAAAACAACAACTCAGAAAAAAAGTTAAGTCATCAGATGCATTGGAACCTACGATGGATATAATGAGGAGATATGCCGTATAATCAAAAAATACTGGCATATAATACGATCTGATAGAGATTTAGGGATGGTCCTTACCCCATATCCATCCATAACATACAGAAGAGGTCCGAACCTCAAGGACCAGTTGGTACATAGTCACCTGGCAGAAGAAAAAATCCAACCTGTTGATAAAAGAGAAAGATATAAGGGATCATCACTGTGTGGGAACTGCTCCTTTTGTAAATACATACCTCGTCTCAAGAAATTCACGAACCCTGGAGACAAGAAAGAATATGAAATTAGAGAATTAATAACATGTAGAACACAAGGAGTTATATATATAGCTGCCTGTCCATGCCCAAAATTGTATGTGGGTAAGGCTACTTTCACACTTGCGCTTGATCGGATCTGTTCTGAACGGATCCGATCATATTAATGCAGACGGAGGCTCCGTTCAGTACGGATCCGTCTGCATTAATAACTTTAAAAAATTTCGCAAGTGCGCAAGTGCGCAAGTAGCCTGCGCGGATCCGTTCAGACTTTCAATGTAAAGTCAATGGGGGACGGATCCGCTTGAAGATTGAGCTATATGGTGACATCTTCAAGCGGATCCGTTCCCATTGACTTACATTGTAAGTCTGAACGGATCCGCACGCCTCCGCACGGCCAGGCGGACACCCGAACGCTGCAAGCAGCGTTCAGCTGTCCGCCTGTCCGTGCGGAGGCGAGCGGAGCGGAGGCTGAACGCCGCCAGACTGATGCAGTCTGAGCGGATCCGCATCCATTCAGACTGCATCAGGGCTGGACGGAGGCGTTCGGGTCCGCTCGTGAGCTCCTTCAAACGGAGCTCACGAGCGGACCGACGAATGCTAGTGTGAAAGTAGCCTAAGACTATACAGGAGCTGAGACGCCGAATCTCAGGGCATCTAAGCACAATTGAAACAGATAAAGATACCCCTCTGGCTAGACATGTTAAATATATACATGGAAACCAGAGCTCGATACTTAGATTCTGGGGAATAGAAAAGATATCCATGGGACCAAGAGGTGGTAATCTAGATAAAAAACTGTTACAATGTGAAGCCCGATGGATTGATAGATTAAATACTATGAGTCCCTATGGACTGAATGAAGGCTTTTCATTCGCAACATTCATCTAGCATGAAATTATATTTGCATAGAAAAAGGAAACCTAGTCTATGAAAATACATATATATATTAAAAGCGATTTAAATACAAGAAACAAAAGGAAGATTGAAAAAAAGTAAGGCCAATTACCATCTCGGTCAGTATCATTTAGAGGATTTCCAGTAGTGTAGTATGCATCTTATAACCTATATACAGGATAAGAAATATAACAGAAGAAAAAATAAAAATTTATATAAAAAGATTATAAATAAGATCATTGAATATAGATCATAGAGAGGATGGATATCACTGTAGTACATCTTTTAGTGATATTCTATCAAGTATTACAGCATTATATGCTATTATAGGTTATTAAATATAACAGCATTATATACCTTTTTTAAATAGGATGGATTCTGTCACTACCAGAGCTTTGAGACGTTCTCACAGCTCTGTGTCTCCACCCCTGTGATGATGTCACTTAGAGTTTGGAGGTGTTCTCACTGTTCTGTTTCTCCGCCCCTGTTGTGAGGTCTTTACTCCCAGCTGTCTCTCCTGATTTCCCTGCCTTTAAATCACCCCTCCTCCTATTGCAGGGCGTGGATTATATTTCTCTTTTCAGTTGTAGCTCTGCCTTGAGTATCTTCACTTCTTAAGCTACTAGTTCTCTGGACCTGTGTTCTGCTGCTGCAAGCACTCTGGATGTTGCCAGCGGCCCTTGGATCCGTCTTCTCTGCGGTTGCAGCTTTATCAGCTAAGTGTGCAGACTTTGTTGTGTACCTGGTGGTTTCCTGACTGGATCTGAGGTGGCCCCGGTTCCCTCCATATTCTGAGCAGGGCATCGGTGGCCGTGCCCCTTCCACTATTGTAGGGGTTACAGGGCTCATCAGTCTAAGGTACGCGGGCATGCCTCGTTCCACCATTTGGATCCAGGCATGTGCTTTAGCAGCATAGGGAGAGTGTTGAGGGTCTGACAGGGGTCACCCTTTCTCTTCCCTAGTTTGGGGTCCGGTCAGTAGCTCTTCTTACTGTGTATGCTCTGGTTACCCTTAAACAGCCGTGACATTATAATCCACCAAAACCGTCCTTGTTGACATGGATCCGCTTTCTGACCTGGTTGACCGCATGCAGGGTCTTTCTTTGGAAGTAGCGGATCTCCGTCAATCTCTGACTCAGCTACAAGCATTGGGCTCTGCTCCGGCCCATGGAGTCTGTTGCGAGCCAAAGGTCTCACTTCCGGAAACGTTCTCCGGGGGCAGTGAGAATTTTGTTCGCTTCAGAGAGGCATGTAAACTCCATTTTTGTTTGTGTCCCCACTCCTCTGGTAATGAGGAACAGAGGGTGAGGATTGTCATCTCCCTGCTCAGAGGTAATGCTCAGACTTGGGCTTTTTCGCTGCCATCAGGGGATCCTTCCCTTCGATCCGTGGAAAGGTTTTTTGTGGCCCTGGGGCAGATATATGATGACCCGGATCGTGTTGCTCTGGCAGAATCGAACTTACGTGTTCTATGCCAGAACAAACTCTCTGCGGAGCTTTATTGTTCTGAATTTCGGAGATGGGCAGCTGATTCAGGCTGGAATGATGCTGCACTCCGAAGTCAGTTCTTGTCATGGAACCATGAACCAGACGTACAACAAGAGATAAGTGGAAATAAGAAGGCTTTATTGAAAATCAAGCTGTAAGCAAAAGTCCAAACGGATGGCTAAACCGAAGCAGGGTCTTGCGTAGACAGAGGTCAGGAACCAGAAGGGTAGTCAGACGAAGCCTGGATCAGGAACCAGCAGGGTAGTCAGACGAAGCCAGGATCAGGAACCAACGGGGTAGTCAGACGGGGCCAGGATCAGGAACCAGAAGCAGCAGCAGTCTTAGAAGCATGTGAACACAGGAGGACCAAGCAAGGAACTGAAGCCACAGACCTCCTATATATATGAGCTAGGCATCCAGCTCCTCCCAGTGGGAAGGAGAAGCCGCAGGGTGGGAGGCTACAAGAAACCCAGAAACCAAGATGGCCGCCAGCACATGTCAAATGAAGGAGAACAGTAAGAAGGTAAGACCATGACAGTACCTCCCCCTCAAGGGCCCCTCCTCCGCGGAGTAAGGAACGGTTTCTGAGGGAAGCGTGCGTGGAAGGCTCGGAGCAAAGCAGGAGCATGGACATCTGCGGAGGGAACCCAGGAACGCTCCTCTGGACCATAACCACGCCAATGGACCAAAAACTGCAACCGACCGCGGACCAGGCGTGAGTCCAGGATATTGCTCACCTCATATTCCTCACGATTGCCCACTTGGACCGGACGGGGCCGAGGAATCGAGGAAGTGAAACGATTACACACCAATGGCTTCAACAGGGAGACATGAAACACGTTGGAGATCCGCATGCCAGGAGGAAGCGCAAGGGCATAGGCTACCGGGTTTACCCTGCGAAGCACTCGGAAGGGACCAACAAAGCGAGGCGCCAGCTTGGGAGTGGGCACTCGAAGGTTGAGGTTGCGGGTGGACAACCATAGACGGTCTCCGACCTGGTAGGAAGGAGCGGGCGCTCGTCTGCGATCAGCCTGGAGTCTCTGGCGCTGCGCAGAGACCTCAAGGGACCTCTGGATCTGTACCCAAGAAGCACGTAGGACGGAAAGGTGATCCTCCACAGCCGGAATATCCTGGGGAGAGAATACCTCCGGTAACACGGCAGGTTGGAACCCATAATTGGCCATGAAGGGAGACGTCCCAGAGGAAGAGTTCACCGCCGTGTTCCTGGCAAACTCAGCCCAAGGCAGGAGGTCAACCCAATTGTCTTGGTGATCGGAGACATAGCAACGAAGGAATTGCTCCAAGGCCTGATTGGATCGTTCTGCGGCCCCATTGGACTGAGGGTGGTAGGCCGAGGAGAAAGAGAGATGAATCCCCAACTGGGAGCAAAAGGCGCGCCAGAACCTGGACACAAACTGACTCCCCCGATCCGACACAATCTCCTTGGGCAAACCGTGCAACCGGAAGACCTCCCTGGCGAAAATCGTGGCCAACTCTTGTGCAGAGGGTAACTTCTTGAGAGGAACACAGTGGCACATTTTGGAAAACCGATCCACAATCATGAGAATGACCGTATGGCCTCGGGATGCAGGGAGGTCCACAATGAAATCCATCCCCAGGTGTGACCATGGGCGCTCCCCGGTGGCTATGGGTTGCAAAAGGCCCAACGGAAGGTGCCGAGGGGGCTTACTCTGGGCACAAACGGAGCATGCCGCTACATATGCGGCGATGTCGGAACGTAGAGAAGGCCACCAGAACAGACGTGAAACAGCTCAGGACAGCTGATTCTTTCCAGGATGCCCCGCGGCCTTGGAGTTATGGTAGGTTCGCAACAACCGAGTGCGCAACTCCTCAGGCACAAAACACCTGCCGTTGGGTCTCCCAGAGGGAGCACCAGATTGAGCCGCCAAAATCTGCTCACCCAGGGGAGAGGTCAGGCTGGTGCGAATGGCGGCCAGGATCTGATTCGGAGGAATCGACTCCTCCCCGGACAGCTCGGAGTACTGCCGTGATAAGGCATCCGCTCTGATGTTCTTGGAACCGGGTAGGTAGGAGACCACGTAATTAAAACGTGACAAGAACAGAGCCCATCTGGCCTGACGTGGTGTCAATCTCTTGGCCTCAGAAAGGTAGGTCAGATTCTTGTGGTCCGTCAGGATGAGAACCGGAACCACCAAACCCTCGAGCAAGTGCCTCCATTCTTTAAGGGCCTGCACGATGGCCAATAACTCCCTGTCACCAATCTGATAGTTGCACTCCGCGGAAGACAGTTTCCGGGAGTAAAACCCACAAGGAAGCAGAGGACCCTCTGGTGTTCTACGCTGAGACAGAACGGCGCCTACTCCCGTCTCAGACGCGTCCACCTCGAGGACAAAGGGCAACCCAGGGTTGGGATGCGACAGAATCGGAGCCGACACAAAGGCGGACTTTAGAGCCTCAAAAGCTCGGATGGCCTCGAGCGGCCAGACCTGGAAATTACTGCCCTTCCTGGTCAGATCCGTGAGAGGCTTGGCTAGCATAGAAAAGTCCCTGATGAACTTCCGATAATAATTGGCGAAGCCCAAAAAGCGCTGCAGGGCACGGAGACCACTGGGCTGGGGCCACTGTAAGACAGCCGAAACCTTCTCAGGATCCATGGAGAACCCCTCAGCGGAAATGATGTAACCTAAGAAGGTTACCTGGGATCGGTGAAATTCGCATTTCTCAAGCTTACCGAACAGCCTGTTCTCTCGTAACCGTTGCAACACTCGTCTGACATCCATAATGTGGGCCTCCATGGATTCAGAATATACCAAGATGTCATCCAAATAGACCACCACACACTGCTGCAACAGGTCACGGAAAACATCGTTGATGAATTCCTGGAAGACTGCGGGCGCATTGCACAACCCAAAGGGCATAACCAAGGATTCATAATGACCGGTCCTGGTGTTAAAGGCGGTCTTCCACTCATCGCCCGCCTTGATCCTTACCAGGTTATATGCCGCCCTCAGGTCGAGTTTGGTAAAGACCGTGGCCCCTTTGAGGCGATCGAACAGCTCGGAAATCAAGGGTATCGGGTAAGCGTTCTTGATCGTGATGTGATTGAGACCCCTGTAATCGATGCAAGGCCTCAACTCACCGCCCTTCTTTTTCACAAAGAAAAATCCAGCCCCTGCCGGGGACGAGGATTTGCGAATGTGTCCGCGTGAAAGCGCCTCCCTCACGTACTCCTCCATGGCCTCATTCTCCGCTACCGACAGTGGATAGACTTTGCCACGAGGAGGAACGGCACCAGATTGTAACTCTATGGCACAATCGTATGGGCGGTGCGGAGGTAGGGCAACCGCGCGCACCTTATCGAATACATCCCGGTACTCTTCGTATTCAGGAGGCAACAGAGAGTCCGAGGAAGTACACAGCAACTTGACAGGCCCATGGATGCAACTAGCCCCACACTGCGGTGACCACGAGAGGATCTCGGCCGATCTCCAATCGAAAGTCGGATTATGCTTCTGGAGCCAGGGGTACCCCAAGACCACCGAGTAGTGTGGAGACGAAATCATCTGGAGACAGACCGACTCTCTGTGAACGGCACCAATGGCTATCCCCACTGGAAGGGTCTCATGAGTCACGTGTGGCGGCAGAAGGGGTCTGCCGTCTATCGCCTCAAGAGCCAGTGGGGAACCTCGAGGCTGCAGAGGAATGGAATTGGCGGCAGCGAACACACTATCAATGAACAAACCACCAGCACCAGAGTCCACCAACGCCTGGGTCGTCACCGAGCCCCCGACCCAGGAGAGGACAACAGTGATCAGTGGTTTGTCAACACGGGAAACCGGGGACGAGGAGACTCCACCCAAGATCTGCCCCCGACAGGATCTCAGGTGCGAGCGTTTCCCGGACGGTTCGGACATGCCAACCGAAAATGCCCACCGAGACCACAGTACATGCATCGGCCCTCGCGTCTCCGGAGTACCCTCTCCCCCTCGGACAGGCGAGCAAACCCCAGCTGCATGGGTTCACCCCCAGACAAGTCATCCCCAGGAGGCGTGGGAGGAGAGGGAGGCACGGGTGGGACAGCAAACGTAGGCGCCAATCTGTTAGAAGACCTCCGCAGGCTCTCCTTAAAGGAAGGTCTCTCCCTGAGTCTGGTGTCAATCAAAATCAGGAAAGAAATAAGAGACTCGAGCTCCACTGGTAGGTCCTTAGCTGCAACCTCATCCTTCAAGGCATCCGAGAGACCATGAGAGAAAGCAGCGACCAGAGCCTCATTATTCCAGCCCACCTCTGCTGCCAGGGTACGAAACTCAATGGCGTATTCAGCTACGGATCGTGAACCCTGTCTGATGGACATAAGGAGCTTCGCAGCAGAGGCAGCACGAGCCGGCACATCGAATACCTTCCGAAGAGAAGCAACAAAACCGGAAAACTCGGCACCCACCGGATTGTTGTTCTCCCATAAAGGGCTGGCCCAGGCCAAGGCCTTGTCCGAGAGCAGCGAGATCAAGAAGCCCACCTTTGATCTCTCAGTAGGAAAGGCATGTGGCAGCAACTCGAAATAAATGCCCACCTGGTTAAGGAAACCTCGGCACTGAGTTGGCTCTCCCCCAAAGCGCTGTGGAAGGGGGGCAGAACCGGTCATACCCCGAGACACCGCAGGCGCAGCAACAGGTGTCGGGGTAGACTCTGGCGCAACAACCGGAGCGGCAGTAGGAGCGGGCCCAGGAGCGACAACCGACCCATCGGCAACGGAAGCGAAATGAGCCGTGCGTTCAAGCAGGGTTTGCAACGCCACAGCGAACCGACCCAACAGGTGATCCTGCTGATCAAGTCTGGCAACCAGCGTAGGTAGCGAGGATGGCCCTGTACCGTCAAAATTCATGGCTTGGTCCTAATGTCATGGAACCATGAACCAGACGTACAACAAGAGATAAGTGGAAATAAGAAGGCTTTATTGAAAATCAAGCTGTAAGCAAAAGTCCAAACGGATGGCTAAACCGAAGCAGGGTCTTGCGTAGACAGAGGTCAGGAACCAGAAGGGTAGTCAGACGAAGCCTGGATCAGGAACCAGCAGGGTAGTCAGACGAAGCCAGGATCAGGAACCAACGGGGTAGTCAGACGGGGCCAGGATCAGGAACCAGAAGCAGCAGCAGTCTTAGAAGCATGTGAACACAGGAGGACCAAGCAAGGAACTGAAGCCACAGACCTCCTATATATATGAGCTAGGCATCCAGCTCCTCCCAGTGGGAAGGAGAAGCCGCAGGGTGGGAGGCTACAAGAAACCCAGAAACCAAGATGGCCGCCAGCACATGTCAAACGAAGGAGAACAGTAAGAAGGTAAGACCATGACAGTTCTGTCATGGTCTCTCAGAGGATTTGAAAGATGCCTTTGCTTTCCATGAGAGACCAACATCCTTAGAGTCTGCCATGTCATTAGCGGTACGCCTTGACAGGCGTCTAAGGGAAAGAAACAAGACCTCTCCGTCCAGCCATTGTCAGTCTAGGGGCAATGGTGCGGACTCATTCAGTATGCAGGGGTCTCATCCTGTCTCGCTCCCTTCTGAGGAGGAGCCCATGCAGCTAGGCCGACTTGCCCCTGATAAAAGACGATTTAGTCCTCAGAATATGGTGTGTTTTTGTTGTGGGGGCATAGGTCATTTGGCAAATGTTTGTCCGTCTAGGAGATTCCTGACCTGTTCTAAGAGCGATAATAAGAGAAAAACCTCAAGAGGTAGATCATCAAGTTCTGCTTCATCTGCTACTTTGGGCAAAGTTGATGTGGGAATTGATGCTTTTCCTTTGACCTGCAGTTCCCGTTTTCTCCTGTCTGCCAGGGTGGCGCTAGAGAGCAAAGTCATTCCTTGTGAGATTTTTGTCGATAGTGTTTTGTCCTTAACGGATTGCCTTCTCCTCTAGTTTTGGGGCTACCCTGGCTCACTAGACATAACCCCACTATTGATTGGCAAGGAAGGCAAATAAATGAGTGGAGTGACTTTTGTAGAGAGAATTGTCTCACAGCCACTCTTGCAGAGGTGTCTACTAAAACTCTGCCATCATTTCTCTCTGATTTCTCGGATGTGTTTTCCGAGAGCGTTGTTCGGGAGCTACCTCCTCACCGGGAGTTTGACTGTCCCATTAACCTCATTCCCGGCGCCAAGCTGCCAAAGGCACGCCTCTACAATCTCTCACAACCGGAAAGACTTGCAATGCGAACCTATATCTCCGAGAGTCTCGAGAAGGGGCATATTCGTCCCTCAAAGTCGCCTGTTGCCGCGGGTTTTTTTTTTGTTAAAAAAAAAGATGGCTCTCTGAGACCTTGCTTAGATTTTAGGGAGCTGAACCGTATCACGATTCGCGATCCCTATCCCCTTCCTCTAATCCCGGACCTCTTCAACCAAATTGTTGGGGCCAAGGTGTTTTCCAAATTGGATCTGAGAGGCGCGTACAACCTGGTCAGGGTCAGAGAGGGGGATGAATGGAAAACGGCCTTTAATACCCCTAATGGGCATTTTGAGAATCTCGTTATGCCTTTCGGCCTGATGAATGCTCCGGCCGTCTTTCAGCATTTTGTTAATAGTATTTTCTATCATTTAATGGGGAAATTTGTATTGGTGTATCTTGATGATATTTTGATTTTTTCCCCTGATGTTCAGACCCATCAGGATCATCTTTTTCAGGTCCTGCAGATACTGCGGGAAAATAAACTGTATGCCAAGCTGGAGAAATGTCTTTTTATGGTATCGGAGATTCAATTTCTGGGTTTTCTCCTCTCTGCTTCTGGTTTTCGCATGGATCCGGAGAAGGTCCGTGCTGTGCTGGAGTGGGAGCTTCCTGAAAATCAGAAGGCATTGATGCGCTTTCTGGGTTTTGCTAACTACTACAGAAAGTTCATTATGAATTATTCCTCTATTGTCAAACCCCTTACTGACATGACAAAAAAGGGGACGGATTTTTCCTCTTGGTCGGAGGAGGCGCTTGCAGCCTTTTCTAAGATTAAAGAGAGTTTTGCGTCTGCTCCCATCTTGGTGCATCCCGATGTTTCCTTACCTTTTATTGTTGAGGTGGATGCTTCCGAGGTGGGTGTGGGTGCAGTTTTGTCCCAGGGCCCCTCTCCTGCCAAATGGCGACCTTGTGCCTTTTTCTCTAGAAAACTCTCCCCGGCAGAGAGAAACTATGATGTGGGAGATAGGGAGTTGTTGGCCATCAAGTTGGCTTTCGAGGAATGGCGCCATTGGTTGGAGGGGGCCAGGCACCCTATCACCGTTTTTACCGACCATAAGAATCTGGCGTACTTGGAGTCGGCCAGGCGTATGAATCCGAGACAGGCCAGATGGTCTCTGTTCTTCTCCAGATTCAATTTTGTTGTTACTTTCCGCCCTGGGATCAAGAATGTGAAGGCTGATGCTCTCTCTCGCTGTTTTCCGGGAGGAGGAAACTCAGAGGACCCGGGTCCCATTTTGGCGGAGGGGGTAGTTGTTTCTGCTCTATATTCCGATTTGGAGGCCGAGGTCCAGGCTGCCCAGTCTGAGGCACCTGCCCGTTGTCCCTCCGGGAAGTTGTTTGTGCCTCCTGAGCTACGTCACAAACTCTTTAAGGAACATCATGATACGGTTCTTGCTGGTCACCCCGGGAGTAGAGCCACGGTAGATCTCATTGCTCGGAGATTTTGGTGGCCGGCTCTTCGTAAGTCTGTGGAGGGTTTTGTGGCGGCTTGTGAGACGTGCGCTCGCGCTAAGGTCCCTTGTTCACGACCTTCAGGTTCCCTTCTCCCGTTACCCATACCTTCCCGTCCTTGGACACACCTGTCCATGGACTTTATCACGGATCTTCCTCGTTCCTCGGGGAAGTCGGTGATCCTGGTGGTCGTGGACCGTTTTAGCAAGATGGCTCATTTCGTTCCTTTCCCTGGTTTACCCAATGCTAAAACGTTGGCGCAAGCTTTTGTCGATCATATTGTTAAATTGCACGGCATTCCCTCTGAGATTGTTTCCGATAGAGGCACGCAGTTTGTGTCCAGGTTCTGGAAGGCTTTCTGTTCTCGCCTGGGGGTTCGGCTGTCCTTCTCTTCTGCTTTTCACCCGCAGTCGAATGGTCAGACTGAGCGCCTCAATCAGAATCTGGAGACATATTTGCGCTGTTTTGTGGCAGAGAACCAGGAGGATTGGTGTTCATTTCTCCCACTTGCTGAGTTTGCTTTGAACAACCGTCGTCAGGAATCTTCTGATAAGTCACCATTTTTTGGTGCATATGGGTTCCATCCGCAGTTTGGGACATTCTCGGGAGGGGCTCTTTCTGGTTTACCTGAGGAGGAGAGATTTTCCTCGTCTTTGTCTACCATTTGGCAAAAGATTCAGAGTAATCTCAGAAAGATGAGTGAGAAGTATAAGCGTGTGGCTGATAAGAGACGTGTGCCTGGTCCGGACCTGAATGTGGGTGATCTGGTGTGGTTGTCTACAAGAAATATTAAACTGAAGGTTCCCTCCTGGAAATTGGGTCCCAAGTTTATTGGGCCTTATAAAATTTTGTCAGTCATCAATCCTGTTGCCTTCCGCCTTGATCTTCCACGGGTTTGGAAGATACATAATGTATTTCACAGATCTCTCTTAAAACCATATGTCCAGCCCACGGTACCCTCCTCTTTGCCATCAACCAAAATCGGAGGAGGAGGCAATCTGGAGTTTGAGGTTTCCAGAATTGTGGACTCTCGCATTGTCCGCGTTTCTCTTCAGTACCTCGTTCATTGGAAGGGTTATGGTCCTGAGGAGAGGATGTGGGTTCCGATGTCGGACATTAAAGCCACTCGCCTTATCAGGGCATTTCATAGGGCTCATCCTGGGAAGGTGGGTCCTGGGTGTCCGGAGTCCACCCGTAGAGGGGGGGGGTACTGTCACTACCAGAGCTTTGAGACGTTCTCACAGCTCTGTGTCTCCACCCCTGTGATGATGTCACTTAGAGTTTGGAGGTGTTCTCACTGTTCTGTTTCTCCGCCCCTGTTGTGAGGTCTTTACTCCCAGCTGTCTCTCCTGATTTCCCTGCTTTTAAATCACCCCTCCTCCTATTGCAGGGCGTGGATTATATTTCTCTTTTCAGTTGTAGCTCTGCCTTGAGTATCTTCACTTCTTTAGCTACTAGTTCTCTGGACCTGTGTTCTGCTGCTGCAAGCACTCCGGATGTTGCCAGCGGCCCTTGGATCCGTCTTCTCTGCGGTTGCAGCTTCATCAGCTAAGTGTGCAGACTTTGTTGTGTACCTGGTGGTTTCCTGACTGGATCTGAGGTGGCCCCGGTTCCCTCCATATTCTGAGCAGGGCATCGGTGGCCGTGCCCCTTCCACTATTGTAGGGGTTACAGGGCTCATCAGTCTAAGGTACGCGGGCATGCCTCGTTCCACCATTTGGATCCAGGCATGTGCTTTAGCAGCATAGGGAGAGTGTTGAGGGTCTGACAGGGGTCACCCTTTCTCTTCCCTAGTTTGGGGTCCGGTCAGTAGCTCTTCTTACTGTGTATGCTCTGGTTACCCTTAAACAGCCGTGACAGATTCATATTTTCCTGTGGTTTATAAAATATAACATCAGATATAACAGCAAAAAATATCCTTTTAAAATAGAACTAAATGTAAGAAATCCACAAAAAACTCCTTTTATCTCTTCTTCCCCCTTCCCTCCCCCCTCTATTCAGGGAAATTACCTGATAAAATCTCCATCTATATGTTGGAGCTCCCCTATATGAGAATAAATGGGAGAATAAGTGTTATCTACCTGGAATTCTCCAGATGTAAGATGGAGATAAATATAATATTGAAAAGAACATACTGAAATCATACATTGGAAAATTCAGGAGTGAGGATATAGAGGACATTGGAGCATTTATATGGGAGAGGTTTGGAGATGTAGAGATAAAGTCGGTGGACACGCATAGGAGGAACAACTTGTTAGGCTTGGTTAGAGTGTAGATGCGTGCGCCCAGACTTTGAATGTGTAGAGAAGGAGATGAGTGGAAGTCGGGACCTCAGGAATTACTAAGTACGGACGCATGGGCATAGGTACCTTGATCGTGGATTATTTTAGAATCTTAAGAACTAAGTCGGTGGGCAAGCGCAGTAGGGATAGACCTTGAGAAAGTGATATGGAGTGTAGTGCGCAAGTGCCCAGACTTAGTGTCCGTGCGAAGAATCTATCCTGTTTGGACATGCGCTGTAGTTGGAAAAGGCAGACGGGATAAAGGTATAAGTTGCTACGCAGGCGCATACTCTCTACAAACATTGGTGAGTCCTCTGACTGACCAAGTACAAAAATGGAATCTATTGGTCTAATGACGTGACTATCATGCGATCGCCGGAAATGTATTGGTAAATTGGAAAGGAAAGACCCACCCATACGATATTTAAACACCAACTTATATGGCGATCTTGTTGATAGTAGCTCCATTGCCCCTGAAGACGCCACATCTGTGGTGAAACATGTCGGGGGAGCTGCTAGTTAGGTTTTAAATAGTGCGGTTGTGCTTAGTGTTCGGCTCCCGGTGCGCTGCAGACACTGGGCAAGCCGATACAAACAGCAACACTCAATCCATTAAGAGGAATACAGGGATAGAGATATATATACTCCAGCTACTCTGGTGTAGGGCTGACAGAGAGCAGTCATCTCGTCATACCCTTACCAAACCGGAGTAGGGAAACAGATAAGGATTAATCCCTCAGGATAGAGTGGTAGATATATTAAGAAAAGAGACTGCAAACAAAAGCAGTAATCACTGAAAAATAAAACACTTATTGCTGCAAGCATAAGAGCACTTTAATTTTAAGAATTTTTTTTCTTTTCTGTCTTCCCGTATATATATTTTTAAAGGAATATGAAATAAACGTTATATTTTAAATTAGACCGTAAACGGGAATCTATTAGCCGTACGAAATTTGATAACGTCCACTCAACTGTTCAAAACGTTCAGTTGAAATTAGTGATGAGCGGGAGGTGCCATATTCGATTTCGACGAAATTCGTGAATATATCTAGAATATCTAATATTCTAGAATATTTGTCTCATATTCGTCATTATTCTAGTTTTCTCGATTAATATGCGATTTAAATAATCACGTATTGCGATTTTAACTTAAGGCAACTTTCCTATTGGTTTGATATCTAGAATTAGCGAACCATCTTCGTTTTAGCTCCATATTCATCAACTTCGCTAATTCTAGCAATCAAATAGGAAAGTTGACTATAGAGACAGCTGAGTTTAATTCGCTTTGCGATTATAATACTTAGCTTTTTTTAAATAAATAGAATAATTATAATAATTATCAAGTATTATATTTATTCTATTTATTTTAAAAAAGAAAAGCAATACAATCGCATAGCGAATTAAACTTAGCTGTCCTAGTGAACTTTACTATTTGATTGCTAGAATTAGCGAAGTTGATGAATATGGAGCTAAAACGAAGATGGAAAATATTTCATTATCTTCGTTTTGAGAAATATGATGAATACATTTGTCATATTACTCCTCTTCGCTAATTCTACCAAGTCAACCATAGTAAACCAGGTCTAAGTTGAAATCGCAATGCGATTACTTCAAGTTATATTAATCACATTGCGATTTTAACTTAGAGCAGTGTTTCTAATGGGTCAGCTTGCTAGAATTAACGAAGTTAACGAATATGGAATATAGCAGTGCTAAGTTGAAATGGCAATGCGATTAATATAACTTGAAGTAATCGCATTGTGATTTCAACTTAGCACTGCTATAGTCCATATTCGTTAACTTCGTTAATTCTAGTAAGCTGACCCATTAGAAACACAGCTCTAAGTTGAAATCGCAATGCGATTACTTCAAGTTATATTAATCGCATTGCGATTTCAACTTAATTCTCCCATCCGACAGTACATTCGAATTAGCGAAGTGCCGATATTGCCGATATACAGTGGCATTTGATTCTTTAACATACATGTGTTTTTACTGGACTATGACGTACACAACACAAAAATGCAGTACTCCACGTTCTTGTATTCTGCACAATCCGGTTAAAAAAAAATTTTTTTTTTTTTTTTTTTTTTTTTTTTTTTACAATGAAACTCTATGGTGAACGGATGTCACTGTCATGGCATCAGTATGAGGCATCCGAATGTTTTTTTGTATACGTTAAACGGATGGGAAAAACGTGATGTGAACCCAGCCTTAAAGGGGTTGTCAGGGTTCAGAGCTGAACCCGGACAGCCCTCCATTTTCACCCCGGCAGCGCCCCTGACATGAGCATCGCAGCAGTTCATGCTCTGATGCTCTCCTTTGCCCTGCGCTAAATTGTGCAGGGCAAAGGCATTTTTTGGAGATCTGGTGACGTACCGGGGCTCTCCATGGGGCTGCCAGGAACCCCGGTGACGTCACTGGCACTGATGGGCTGGACTTAGCTCTGCCCTAGCCAGTAAAACGGCTAGGGCAGAGCGAAAGCCCGCCCCTCAGAGCCGGTGACGTCACCGAACACACTGCCGGGCGGAAACAAAAGAGCCCGTGCCCTGCGCGATTTAGCACAGAGCAAAGGAGTGCATCGGAGCATAAGATGCTCCGATGCTAGCCTCAGGGGGGCTGTCTGGGTGAAAATAAGGATATGTCCGGGTTCAGCTCTGAACCCGGACAACCCCTTTAAATGTTGGACAAAAATGTGATGTGAACTAGTGGTGCATTGTACAGTTGTGGAAAAAAACCATACTCGCCTGCTCCACGCCGCTCCGTGATCTTCCAGTCCCCATTCTGGCCTCATACTGGTGTCCCCAAGCTGCACATGGGCGCCCAGAGGAGTGTGGCATCAGATGGATAGGGGGCCTAGAGGGCAGGGCATCAGATAAGTAGGGGGCCCACAGGACAGAACTGGGGGGGGGTGGGGGGCTTCTGAAAGGACAGCAGATGAATGCAGCTGGGGAGGCTACATGAGACGCAGGACAGCTAGGGTTGACAGGCATAAGCCTGGAATGTATGGGCTCCTGATAGTGACACAGCATCTTCATTCTGCAGCACTTCCAGTGTCACTATTCAGTCTCCCCTCTCCCTCCTATTACTGCCGACTACAGAGCAGTCTCTGTAGCAGGAGCTGGGCTGTACTAATAGTTAGGAGAGGGAGGGGAGACAGGATCTCCCTGTAGCACACTGTCCTGAGCCCTGGCTGCACTATTAAGCAGCCAGGCTCCTCTATTAATGGTCTGTGCTGATGGGCGGGGCTTAGCTCCCTGCTCTGCTCCGAGGATATTCCAAGCAGCAGTGAAGTGAGTGTACAGGGGGTGTGGCTAGTCTGTTTACTACTGCTCCAGGCCCCTTGTCAGCCGGGCCCCGAAGCAGCTGCTTCCCCTGCTTCCCTGGTAGGTACGCCACTGCCTACACCGTTCACCTGATTTGGATGTAGATGCCCTCAAATTAAAGCTGACAGTCTGCAGTTAAAGCACATCTTATTTGTTTCATTTCAAATCCATTGTGGTGGTGTATAGAGCCAAAAATGTTAGAATTGTGTTGATGTCACAATATTTATGGACCTGACTGTATGTAGCATAAACCTTGTATTATATAGTTTATTGGTAGTGATGGACGAACATCGGTTGTGACGTTTCACGAAAGCGAACGCGCGTTCGCAATCAAATGTTCGCGAACCACACGTTTGCGGTGGGCCCCATTCACTTTAAAGGCAGGCAAACCTGAAAAACTTTCAGGTCATATTTGCAGCCATCAAATACTTACTAGAAGTGCAGAAATAGTCCTACAACATGGACAGTGGCATAACAGAGGGGGATCAATGGCAAAAATTCCCACAAATAATATGTATGCGTCTTAAAGGGAAACTCTCAAAAATGTACCCTGCTGGAGCCTAGAAAAGTTTTACTTTAGGCCACAGGAGTAGAAGACCCAAATATTATGCATTCACCTGACAGAAAAGAACAAGTGATTATGTGGCTGAAGGTATATTAGAATGTCAATGGATAACAATTTTACTGTAGGCCAGTACAGGCCCCAAAAATTAGGCATTCACCTGACAGAAAAGAACAAGTGATTATGTGGCTGGAGGTATATTAGACGGTCAGTGGATAACAATTTTACTGTAGGCCAGTACAGGCCCCAAAAATTAGGCATTCATCTGACAGAAAAAAACAAGTGATTATGTGGCTGAAGATACATTAGGCGGTTACTGGATAAAATTTTTACTGTAGGCCACTGGAGTAGAGGCCCCATAAATTAGGTCATTCACCTGACAGAAAAGGCCTTTTATGCCACTATATATACATAAGACAAGGACCATTCTTATTTCTGGGTCGTGGCGGATATGTATGGGCTGGCATGAGGAAATTAAATTACACGTGGTCGTCACAGGTGTTGAATTCCTTTGAGATCCCTGCCTCATTCATTTTTAGAATTGTGAGGTATACCACACTGTCGTGAGGCAGGTGAGTGCGCTTATCGGTCACGATCTCCCCCTGCTGCGCTGACTGTCCTTTTGGACAGGACACTCGATGAGGGGCAAGCCAAGAGTTCCATGTGCAATGAGCAGGACACTGGTACAGTGGGTCAGCTAAGCAGTGGGTCAGTATATAAGTGTAGTAGTTCGTGACGCCAATTGCAGCTTGCGCAGGTACTGTAGCAGGGCCCTTTTAAGATGTTATAACTCACGTACCAGGTGAGGAATGCCAGAGGAGGATAATGTCTCTGTATAGCAGATATGGTAGTGTCAACGGTGTCTCCTACCTTGGTACGTCTGGATGCCTGGATCCTGGCTCACTTGCAATAAATTGAGTGTAGTCTGTAGGCGTTATGATGGAATGATTGAGATCCAGACAGGAGATATAATCCAACTCGTCTTTACTGAATGGCAACAGATATCCGTATGAGTTACAGCAATAGTCTTTTAGGGTCCCAGCAGGTATTGGCAATATGTGGCAGGAATTGATATCTATTCTGCTTCTGATCATATGCCTAGTGAATCTGGCAGGTATTTATCTTCTGCTCTGTCTGTCTTCTGCTTTATCTGGGCCTAGCTGAGGAGGAATTTGGCTTCTCCTGGACTCTGGATATGTACTCACAGGACTGCTCTCAGGGTATGGTTTCCTTCCTGGAGATCTGTAGTTCTGGAGGGTGTTGCTTGCTTGTCAACCAGCTGAGGTAGATGACTCAGGCTGGGAAGATGGATCCTTGCCTCAACCGAGGCAGGATCCAGGGTTGGGATCCCTGGTTCTGGGAGCATCTAACAACACAGCCTGCCCCTGGCAGGGGTGGCTGGTACACTGACTAAAACTTCTTTCTCCTCCTCGTGAGACAGGACATGGGAACGTCCCACTTCTGCTCACACAGGGGAGCCTAGACTGGAATGGACTATTCCAGACTAGATATACTAACCTAGCTATGGTCTGCTACATATTGCTGCCACCTGCTGGTGGACAGGGAAATTACAGCAAATACATAATACAAGCCTGGAAAGTACATATGATGAAAATGCACCATAAAATTACACCAGATGACAATACATATACACTTAACATGTTGTAGCAGGGAAACTGAGTCTAGTAACATACTCTGGGATGTTACACATGGCAAATTGTGACAGCTCTGGCCACAGGTCAAGCCTGCACACCCAGTAGTCCAGAGGTTCCTTGCTTCGCAGAGTGTGCTGTTGGTCTAGGCGTTCCCTGAGGCTGAATCCGTTATGGACACATCTTCAAACCGCCCTCTTCTTGCAGGCGCAATAGGATTGTTACCTGCACCTGTTTTGCTGTGGGTGTAAATTCCTCTGACATTGCCCGCAAAAGCAGAATGCAGCATCTCGCAGCAAGGCCTGGAAATGCTGCATTCTGCCCTCTGTGATGCTGGTAACACGTCCGCCATTTTGTGTTTGCACCGGGGGTCTAAGTACGTTGCCACCCAGTACTGGCCCTTGCCCTTTATGCTTTTTATACAGGGGTTCCTCTTCAAACACTGGAGCATGAAGGCACCTATGTGCACTAAATCAGAAGCGGTGGAGTGCCCTGGCTCCTGCTCATTGCACAGGAGAATGTCGTCCTCGGTCTCCTCCCCCCAGCCACGGACAACCACCAGGGATCCCTGAAAAGTCCCCCTTAAAGCCTGCTCTTCTTGTTCCTCCTCCTCCCCTTTGGCACCATCCTCCTCTGACTCCTGTTCAGACTCCTGCTGACTTGTCTCAGATGGAGTATCCCCCCTGTAAATGTATTCAGCATTGCGACTTCTTCATCTTCCATCTCCTGCTCCTCGACGGCTTGATCAATGACACGACACATTGCACGCTCCAGAAAGAAGGCGTAAGGTACGATGTCACTGGGTGTCTTGGCTGTGACTGGACAGTTTGGTGATCTCATCAAATGGTCGCAGAAATCTGCATGCGTCGCGCATGAGCAGTCACTGGCGCGGGGAAAAGAAACCAAGCTCCCCAGATCCTGTCCTGCTGCAGAGTTTGTACAGGTAGTCTTTAATGGCACGTTGCTACTAGAGCAGCCTATCAAGCATATACAAGGTGGAGTTCCAGCGCGTCAGGCTCTCACAAATCAGATGTCTGACAGGCAGGTGGTGTCGCCGCTGAATGTCAGCAAGGCGAGCCATGGCCGTTTAAGATTTTCTAGGATTTTCCTGGCCTGCCACAAGACCTCCTGGACTCTGGGGTATTTAGCAACGAATCGCTGCATGACTAAGTTCAGGACGTGTGCCATTCACGGCACGTGTGTCATTTTGCCTTGTTTCAGCGTGTTCAGCAGATTGGCACTGAAAGCAGTGCAGGACCGGTGTGGCTCTTGGCTTCCAGGCACAACAGCCGCAGCACAGCATGGCAACGTCTCCCTTGGCATGTCTAATAGGTTCTGGGGAGCTTGGGCGTGCAGCAGAAGAGGCGCTATCAGTGGAAAAGGAGGAGTCAGCCGAGGAGGAGACGGAGGATGGAGTAGGAGGAGAAGAAGAGATTGCCACAGATTGCATGAAGGCAATATGTGGCGGTAACACCAAATCCACACAGGTGCCACGGGTTACATGCTTGACCGCCGTCAGAAGGTTCACCCAGTGGGCAGTAAAAGTTATGTACCTTCCCTGCCCGTGTTTGCTAGACCACGTGTCTGTGGTCAGATGTATCTTGACACCAACACTGTGTGCCAGAGATATGTTCAATTGAGACTAAACATGGCTATATTGCTCCGGGGTGCCCTTCTGGGAGAAACATTTCCTACCAGTGACCTTCCATTGCCGTGTACGGTGTGCCAATGGCCACAAATTTTCTAAAGGCCTCCGAGTCCACCAGTTTATATGGCAGTAGTTGGCGGGCTAGCAGTTCCGACAAGCCAGCGGTCAGCCGTTGGGCAAGAGGGTATTCCGGCGTTATCAACTTTTTACGTTCACACCCCTCAATCAGTGTATCGCAGGCCTCAATCAATATATGATGGAAGCTAGTATATTTCACCCCTCAATCAGTATTTTGTAGAAGCAGGTATATAGAACATCGGAATCAATACTTTGTGCAAGCAGGTATATCGCACCCCTCAATCATTGTTTGTGGAAGCCGGTATATCAAACCCCTCAATTAGTATTTTGTTGAAGCAGGTATATCGCAGGCCTCAATCAATATTTGGTGGAAGCAGGTATATCACACCCCTCAATCAGTATTTTGTGGACATGTTGCACATATTTATCCAGTTATTTTGAATTTTCCACCATATAGATGATAATGATGATGAAAAATGTTCCTCCTCTGGAATACCAGAAGTATCTGAATCAGAAAATATGCCAAACTGCGGGTGAAACCCAAAAAACTGCGACTTACCAGTGGACTCCTGTCTACGATTATTTATAACAAACTCTGCTAAGGACAAAAACGAGGACTACTCAGAAACAAAACATCTTAAGTAAGTCTCCAAGCTCTGATTAGTTCGCTCCGTCTGTCCGTTCGACTAAGGCCTCATGCACACGGACGTTTTTTTTCACGGTCCGCAAAACGGGGTTCCGTTGGTCCGTGATCCGTGACCGTTTTTCCGTCCGTGGGTCTTCCTTGATTTTTGGAGGATCCACGGACATGAAAAAAAAGTCATTTTGGTGTCCGCCTGGCCGTGCGGAGCCAAACGGATCCGTCCTGAATTACAATGCAAGTCAATGGGGACGGATCCGTTTGATGTTGACACAATATGGTGCCATTTCAAACGGATCCGTCCCCATTGACTTTCAATGTAAAGTCTGGAGTTCTGTTATACCATCGGATTGGAGTTTTCTCCAATCCGATGGTATATTTTAACTTGTAGCGTCCCCATCACCATGGGAACGCCTCTATGTTAGAATATACTGTCGGATATGAGCTACATCGTGAACCTCATTTCCGACAGTATATTCTAACACAGAGGCGTTCCCATGGTGATGGAGACGCTTCAGGTTAGAATATACAAAAAAACTGTGTACATGACTGTCCCCTGCTGCCTGGCAGGTGCTGCCAGGCAGCAGGGGGCAGACCCCCCCCCCCCTGTTTTTAACTCATTGGTGGCCAGTGGGCCCCCCCTCCCCTGTTGTTAACTCGTTGGTGGCCAGTGTGCGCACCCCCCTCCCTCCCTCCCTCTATTGTAATAATAGCATTGGGGCCAGTGTGCGCGCCCCCCCAACCCCCTCCCTCCCTCTATTGTAATAATAGCATTGGGGCCAGTGTGCGTGCCCCCCCAACCCCCCCCTCCCTCCCTCTATTGTAATAATAGCATTGGGGCCAGTGTGCCCCCCCCCCCCCCGATCATCGGTGGCAGCGGAGTAGAAGATTCATACTTACCTGGCTGCTGGCTGCTGCGATCTCTGTGTCCGGCCGGGAGCTCCTCCTACTGGTAAGTGACAGGTCTGTGCGGCGCATTGCTGTCACTTACCAGTAGGAGGAGCTCCCGGCCGGACGCAGACATCGCAGCAGCCAGCAGCCAGGTAAGTATGAAAATCTTCTACTCCGCTGCCACCGATGATCGGGGGGGGGGGGGGTGCGCACACTGGCCCCAATGCTATTATTACAATAGAGGGAGGGAGGGGGGGGGTTGGGGGAGTGCGCACACTGGCCCCAATGTATTAAAACAATAGAGGGAGGGAGGGGGGGGTTGGGGGGGCGCGCGCACGCTGGCCCCAATGTATTAAAACAATAGAGGGAGGGAGGGAGGGGGGTGCGCACACTGGCCACCAACGAGTTAACAACAGGGGAGGGGGGGGGCCGCACAATGATATTCAAACTGGGGAGGGGGGGGGTCTGCCCCCTGCTGCCTGGCAGCCCTGATCTCTTACAGGGGGATATGATAGTACAATTAACCCCTTCAGGTGCCGCACCTGATGGGGTTAATTGTACTATCATATCCCCCTTTAAGAGATCGGGTGCTGCCAGTCAGCAGGGGGCAGTCTTGTACACAGTTTGTAGTGTATTCTAACTAGAAGCGTCCCATCACCATGGGAACGCCTCTGTGTTAGAATATACTGTCGGATCTGAGTTTTCACGAAGTGAAAACTCAGCTCTGAAAAAGCTTTTATGCAGACGGATCTTCGGATCCGTCTGTATGAAACTAAAACCTACGGCCACGGATCACGGACACGGATGCCAATCTTGTGTGCATCCGTGTTCTTTCACGGACCCATTGACTTGAATGGGCCCGTGAACCGTTGGCCGTGAAAAAAATAGGACAGGTCATATTTTTTTCACGGCCAGGAAACACGGCTCACGGATGCGGCTGCCAAACGGTGCATTTTCCGATTTTTCCACGGACCCATTGAAAGTCAATGGGTCCGTGAAAAAAAACGGAAAACGGCACAACGGCCACGGATGCACACAACGGTCGTGTGCATGAGGCCTAAGGATGAAAAGCTGAATAAAAAGACAGTTGTACCCCCAGCAGAGTACAGAACGCCTTCCAGAATCCCATGATCCAAAACCACGTCAGAAGGAATGCTATGGAGTTTAACAATGTTGTAAAAAAAAAAAAGTTGAGCAAGTGTTTTAACATTAGGGAGGCCAAACAACGCTATAAAGTGCACAATTTTACTAAAACGATCAGCGACCACCAAAATAACTGTTTTTCCTAACAAATTAGGCAGATCAGTGATAAAATCCATAGATAAATGAGTCCATGGTCTGGACGGGATAGGCAATGGAAGTAGGGATCTGGAAGACCGAGTATGTGTCACCTTAGCGAGTGCACAGAAACTACAGGCAGACACATAGTCCTCAACACACTTACGCAACCCCGGCCACCAGAATCTATGAGAGATAAGGTTGGCAGTGGATCTGCTCCCAGAGGTTGTGACACAATTCCGATGGCACAAACAATTTCCCAGAGGAACAAAAATCCGGTGCGTCTCCCTGGGCCTCTAACACCTTCACCTCTAGGTCAGGGTATAGAGCAGATATCACCACCCCATCGGACAGAACAGGACTCGGCTTTTCAAAATCACCACCTCCAGGAAAACTATGTGACAAAGCATTTGCCTTAACGTTCTTAACCACAGGACGATAAGTGACAGTGAAATTGAATCTGGTGAAAAACAAAGACCATCCGGCCTGCCTCGGGTTCAATCGTTTAGCCAACTCCAGGTAAGCCAGATTTTTGTGATCTGTGAACACCGTGATCGGACGAATCTCCCCTTCCAATCAATGACGCCATTCCTCAAAACTTAATGACTAGTAACTCTCTGTGACAGGAGCCTAAATCTCTCAAAATCCTCTGTTCTATTGCTGGATGACATGAACCCCCTTTTGCCATGAATGAACCCCTGCTGTGCCTGGGTGACACCGTGATCGGACAAATCTCCCCTTCCAATCAAGGGGAGATTTGAAGATTCCTCAAAACTTAATGACTAGTAACTCTCTGTTACCCGCATCGTAATTTCTTTTTGCGGAAGAGAGTTTTTTAGATAAAAAGGCAGATGGGCTACATTTACCAGGTAACGGGCCCTGCGATAAAACTGCTCCTACTCCCACCTCGGACATATCCAATTCCACAATGAATATACTGCACATCTGTGATTACACTTGCATAGGTGACTGTCACATTTAGGCCACAAATACGGCTATTAGGATACTGTGGTGAAAAAAAAACTAAATCAGGGGCCTAAATCTCTCAAAATCCTCTGTTCTATTGCTGGGTGACATGAACCCCCTTTTGCCGTGAATGAACCCATGCTGTGCCTGGGTGACAGGGGCCTAAATCTCTCAAAATCCTCTGTTGTATTGCTGGGTGACAAGAACCCCCTTTTGCAGTGAATGAACCCCTGCTGTGCATGGGTGATATGGGCCTAAATCTCTCAAAATCCTCTGTTCTATTGCTGGGTGACAAGATCCCCCTTTTGACGTGAATGAACCCCTTCTGTGCCTGGGTGACAGGGGCCTAAATCTCTCAAAATCGTCTGTTCTATTGCTGGGTGACATGAACCCCCTTTTGCCGTGAATAAACCCCTGCTGTGCCTGGCTGACAGGGGCCTAAATCTCTCAAAATTGTCTGTTGTATTGCTGGGTGACAAGAACCCCCTTTTGCCGTGAATGAACCCCTGCTGTGCCTGGGTGACAGGGGCCTAAATCTCTCAAAATCCTCTGTTCTATTGCTGGATGTCATGAACCCCCTTTTGCCATGAATGTACCCCTGCTGTGCCTGGGTGACAGGGGCCTAAATCTCAAAAAATCCTCTGTTCTATTGCTGGGTGACATGAACCCCATTTTGCTGTGAATGAACCCCTGCTCATCATTGCTGACAGGGAACTAAATTTAGTGAAAACATCTGTTACTGATCGGAAGATGATCGCTGATGATAGCATTCCCACCTGACAGTGGGGGCACAGTGGAAGCACAAGGCGAAGGCAGAGGAGGAGGAAGAGGTCGCCAACGCAGCTGGGGCACCACCAGCACCTGAGAAGGCATAGTTAGCATGGCCAAAATGTGGAAAAGCTTTGTCAGCCTTGGATTTGCTGACCTGCCCTGCAGCCAGCGTATAGTGTGAACGTGTGTTTAGCACGGCAGAGAGTATTATCACAGGCCGCAGCCAATGTGGACAAGCTCACGTTTATTAAAATGAACCAGGCATGGATCCCACAGGACTTGTCCGTACCTTGTGCAGAATAGACATTTATACCACCTCAACCATCCATTCTTGTACTCAAGTGCACTTATTCTTTATTTTATTTTGTTATATGTCCCAATATTTTGGGGGATACCCCAATTTAAAAATAAAAAATAACACAAATCAGTGTTGGCTACCTATTCCTCCTTCACCGCCGCTTCCACCTACACCTCCACGTCAACCTATACCGCCACATTCACCCATCCACCGCCTCCTCAACCTCCTACTCCTAGATCCAGATTGTTATTTTTAATTTTTCTGTATTTTGTGTTATTTTAAGTAATTTCCCTATTCACATTTGTTTGCAGAACAGTTCTCGTGCTCTTAAGCACATTTTGATGCCTTTTGCAGCCCTCTAGCCCTTTCCAGGACTATTCTAGAGCCATATTAGTGCCCAAAAGTTTGGGTCCCCAACTTCAATAAGGTTCGGGTTCGGGGTCAAGTTCGGGTCCCGAATCCGAACTTTTCTTTCAAGTTTGGCCGAACCGGCCGAACCCGAACATCCAGGTGTCCGCTCAACTGTAATCTTCAGAGCTTGAACATAGGGGGGCAATGTGTGGATGGACTAATGTAAGCAAACTACCTATATTTGCCTGCAAAAAAACTGATTAAATAGAATAGGCAACTGTGCTCCTACACATAAACGTTCCCAGCACAGCACACTTGTCTGACACTACTTCAGTAGCTGTCAACTCACATTCACACACTGCACACGCGCTGCTAAGAGTTTCACCTAGCTAAAAAAACATTGCTATATTGAATGAAATGTCCTACACAAGGACTTCTAAGCCAATAAGCAACATTGGAGTGGACAACAATTGATTAAAACAATCAACTGCCCCCCAACATGTTTCACCAGATCACTGGGCAGAATTCATCACCACAAGATTGATGAAAAATGTTATTCACAAAGTGCTGGAAAAACGCAGGAGCTTTGGTCAACTCAAAAGGCATGACCAGATTCTCGAAGTGACCTGGTCAGGAGTATTGAAAGCCTTCCAGATTATATGCTCCCCTTAAGTCCAAATTGGAGAACACCTTGGCACCAACAGTCTGGTTAAACAAATCAGGAATCAAAGGAAGGGGGTAAGGATCACTGATAGTAATCCGATTGAGTTCACGGAAATCCAGACATGGCTGAAGACTCATTTTTATTTATTTTTTACAAAGAAAACCCCTGCTGCCACTGGAGATTTGGAAGGTCTTATGTGTCCCTTAGCCAAACTCTTGGTAATATACTCTCTTAGGCCAGTCTTTCAGGTCCAGAAAGGTTATACAACCTAGATTTGGGCAACTCAGCTGCGGGAATAAGATTAGTAGGGCAATCATATTCCCGATGTGGAGGTAAATCCTGGCATCCACTCTCAGAAAATACGTTGGCAAAATCAGATATAAATAAAGGCAAAATCTTAGTAGTTAAAACAGAAAAATATGTATTTAGACAATTGTGAATGCAATAGTCACCCCAATCCAGAATCTGTCTAAATTGCCAATCGATTGTTCTTGCTCAACCACGGCAAACCCAGAACCATTGGAGCAGTGAGACTCTCTAACACAAAACATGAGATAAATTCCTGAAAGTCACACACTCTTAATCTGATATCATGCACCACTAGCGATAAACATTTCTCAGCTAGAGGTGCAGAATCAATAGCAAAAATTGAAATACTTTTCTCTAATGCACTCAGTGACAACCCGTGCATACGGACAAACTGAGCATCAATCGGGTTCACCTCTGCCCCGCTGTCAATAAACACATCAATCCCCACAGTTTTTGACTTTAGCGCCACCTCAGCAGTCAGGATAAATCTGGTACTACCAGTCAAAGACAAATGCATATATACTAATTCTCCTCTCACCCCTCCAAGAGTCAGATTGGAATTAAACATCCTTTTTTTTACGCTGAATGTATGGACATACTCCGATAAAATGTTCCTCCCGTCCACAGAAAAAACACACTCCCTTCTTATGACCAGTACACTTAAAAGCGAATCCAGGAGTAGCTTCCCCTTACTGCATGGGTTCGCCCTGAGACCTAAACTCAGTAGTATCTTCACCCAAAGTGTCAGAGGAGGAAGATACATCATCTGATAGTACGTCCTGAGAGTGGAGGCCCCTAGATCTCTCTCTCAGGCGTCTATCAATAAGTATGGCAAGATACATAGCAGCCTCCAGAGACACAGGAGGTTCATGAAAGGTCAAAGCGTCCTTCAGCCTCTCTGATAAACCCTGAGAAAACTGGCTACGGAGATCCAGATCGCTCTACTCAGTATCCGTAGCCCACCTACTAAACTCAGAACAATAAATCTCAGCAGAACGATCTCCCTGATGAAGGTAACGCAGCTTTTTTTTGACCAGGGATGTCCGATCCGGATTGTCATAGATAAGACCCAAAGCTTCGAATTCATCCACCGGAAAGACTGCAATCCAGTCGGCAGTGACAAAGCCCATGACTTTGCATCCCCTTTGAGCAATGAAATAACCACACCGACTCACTGTTTCTCATCCACAGATGAGTGTGGACATAGCCTAAAATACAGTTTGCACGCCTCCGTAAACAAAACTAAATTATCGCGTCCCCCAGAGAATCTGTCTGAGAGGGAAACTTTAGGCTCCAGGTAGGCCTGGTCTCCACCACTATCACCAGGACCAACAGCCTGTGGTCTCTGAATCTGTGAGACGGTCGTGCAGAGGTCGGCTACTTCCAAAGACAGCCAATGCAACTGTCCCCTGACAAATAGTTCTTATCTGCCGACACATTCTAGGTTTCTATATCCTGCCAGTGCAGCAATTGGATCCATGGCTGTACTCAAACAAACAACAAAAAATAATGGTTTTGGCAGTTTATAATGTCACGCTCTAGTGTGGGAGGGAAACTCCACACTGAACATAGGAGGGAAAGGGGAAACGAAATAAGGGCTGAAAACTAGGGAGGGAAGATGGACACCTCCTAGTGAAAACCCTAACCAAAGCCCTGACTGACCACCAGTATGAACAGACCCCAGAGGTACGTGAGTTCATACACAGGAATACCTAAAGTCCTATCTAACCCTAAAGGACCCTGTGTGGATTTCCCTGCAGGCTGGCTGCACGCCTTTTGCATACTGGCTGCGGTGTTCTGTGCAGGCTGGTTGCTTTTGGCTGCGTGCTGGCCGCGGTATCTTGTGTGTTCCTGCCCATGTGTGTGCATATATTCCTCTTTGGCTGTATTGTCTCCCTGTGGGTATTCAGGTCTGTTGCATTTTCTGTGTAGTGGCTGCAGTGTTTCGTGCATGCTGGTTGCTAGCCGTGTCCTTTCAGGTGCGCTCGTTAGGCTGCTTTTTCTGCCTCTGAGCGTGGCGTGTTTAAGTCAGTCTTGGTCAGTCAGTCTTAGTCATGTCTTGTGGGTGTTTCACCTTTATGCTCTGTCAGGTCTGTCTATGTTTTGCCTTGCCAGGTTTTGCCCTTTGCTGCTGACCCAAGGGGTCCGGCCATCTATGTCTCTGTATGTGCCGTCTGGTTCTGCATTGTTGTCTTCTGTTCTATACCATGCCATGCCTTGCTCATGTACTGTCTTTACCTTGTCTGGTATCTCCTTGCCGCCGGCTCCTGCTGCCACTAACTTGGTTTGCGCCCTGTAGTAGCCCCTGGCAACTACGGTGGCTCAAATCTATCCTCACCACCAGAGGCGCTAGTGAAAACTTGGTGTTGCTTAGTTACGCTACTCCAGAGTATTGCTAGTCAGTGGCGCAGTGGGTTCTCACCCACTGATCTGGTTTAGTAGATTGAGGTCTTCTATTATTGTCATTGTCACGTAACTTGGTTCCTTTGTATGGTTATGTGTTCTGTGGTCCTTGGCCTGTTTTGCTTTGTCCAGCTCGTATGTCATCCTGGAGATCCCCCGTGGAACTTCCCACACGTGACACCCTGGTGCTAATGACAGGAACAACCTGTTCCTCCAAAAGGAAGTCTCCCTCAGGCCTAATACAAAACAACAAGGAAATGTAACACACAGAAAAGCCACAATACAAAGGGAAAGGTAACACTTAACTTCCAAGAAGCTATGGCAGCACCAGGAACTCAGCCGATATCCAAAACATCAGCTATTCACAGGTCCAACTGAAGCTATAAACCGCACAGCATTATGGGAGAAACAACTATAAATAGGGAAAGTTAGGCTGCGTTCACACGGGCGAGATTTCCGCGCGGGTGCAATGCGGTAGGTGAACGTATTGCACCCGCACTGAATCCTGACCCATTCATTTCAATGGGGCTGTGTACATGAGCGTTTTATTTCACGCATCACTTCTGCAATGCTTTAAAATCACAGCATGCTCTATATTCTGCGTTTGTAACGCAGGACAGGGCCCATAGAAATGAATGGGGATGCGTTAATAACGCATTACATCCGGATGCAATGCGTTGCGTTCCGTTTTTCACACAGGTTTCAACACTTGAAAAAGAAAGTGATAGACAGGAAGGAAGTGATTTTTTTCATAGCTGCATGTCTGAAGCTGGTTTGTTTTGTCTGCTGTTGGTGTGAGGTAGCTGGAAAAATGCCCAGACAGCCAAGCAAGCCCATGGATGTGGAAAAGTTGATAGTGGTGGTCCAGGGCAGGCCCTGTCTGTGGGACACTTGGTCTGGTGAATACCATGACCGATACAAAAAAGATGCTGCCTGGGAGGAAGTGGCCAAGGAGGTTTTTTCGAATGTTTGGGACAAAACTCCAGAAGTCAAGCGCCAAACTTTAAGTAAATGCACTTTCCATATATATATATATATATATATATATATATATATATATATATATATATATATTTATATATAGACATTTGTGATAATGGCTTTATGTTCAAAGTAGCATAGCACATGTAATGTTATAATTAGCCGTTCCTCAGCTGAAACACAACACCGCATGTTGGTATTCATGAAGGTTAGGCCAGGCCTCAACTCCCCCAAAAGCAGATCAAATGTAGGGATGGACATTCGGCAATAACGAAAAAATTTGGCAGGGTGCGCACGGAGGTCAGCATACATAGTTAGAAACTGCCCTTTGACAGCCCTCTGTGCAATTATTGGGTGAACCCACATCCTCGTCCTCCGCGGTTCCTCCTCAAGCATTTCTCTCCGCTCTCCGAAACAACGAAATACCAGCCAGTGCAAAAGCACAAGATCAGGAGTTGATGTGGGCAAAGACGACATCCTGCTTACAAAAGGAACACCTCAAAATAGAATCAACACACTTCAGATATAGATCCACACAAAATGGAGCTGCCACAAACTGAAGAGCATATTGGGTGTGTTTATATTGTGTTTCAAGTGAACATGTGACTCAACAGGATGTTTGCGTTTTTTTTTACGCACGTTAAAAACGCATGTCATCCGGATGCTATCCGCGCGGAAATAACGCAAACACTGAACGCAATCGCTGTGAAAACTGACTTGCTTTTAAACAAAAATCACACGTTTTTACCTGAACGCATTCTGAGCTAAAACGTCACGCCCGTGTGAACTCAGCGTAAGAGTGTGGCCAGTACCAGAAACAACAAAGACGCCTATTGATCCACAAGGTCAAATCAAACCTCATGTTGCCAGTCTCACATATCTCCTTCTTATTGAGGTGCTGAATAGGTGATCACCTAAACGAAATGTTATTTAACCAAATGTTATTTATCCATCGTGTGGTCCGTGCATTGGAGACCGCAATTTGCAGTTCCCAATGCACAGGCAACGTCAAGTGAATGGGTCCGCACCCATGATGCG
Organism: Bufo gargarizans; assembly: GCF_014858855.1. Classification (NCBI taxonomy): domain Eukaryota; kingdom Metazoa; phylum Chordata; class Amphibia; order Anura; family Bufonidae; genus Bufo; species Bufo gargarizans. Next base: position 221,652,784 of record NC_058084.1, read on the forward strand.
GAGTGCACATGGGCCGGTGTCCGTGTATTGCGGACCCGCCGTATGTGGGCCACAATACGGCCACGGGCTCACAACGTTTGTGTGCAAGAGGCCTTATCTTGTTAAAGAACCAGCTGGATGGCAAAAGCAGTGCTAGTAGTACCCAAAAAAGTAAGTGTAATAAAAAAAACTAATACAGACCATCTGCAGTCACAGACTACCACCCTTAAAACATAGCCTTTATTATATATCATTAAAATAAAAAACCCAGAACAACCCTAATGATAACATAAAGAAAACAATGAAAGAAGGCAAAAAATAAATAAAAATGAGTAAATCCTCTGCACTTAGGGACACAGATAGGCAGGTGCGGGCCAAATGTATTATTCTATGGGCTCTGACACTCAGGCTGGCCCTAACTTTGTCAAGCCCTGCCTAAAAACGGAATGGCCGCCCCGATACGGTCCCGTATCAGGAACCTCCTGAGCGCCCTAGGATGGCCCTGAATAAGGGAAAAGCTAGCAGCTAGTACATGCTGACTGAAAAAATCATCACTACCAAGATTAGTAGCACAATATAATATGCAAATAATATGCAAAATGTGAAAATAATAAAGTAATGAAGTAAATAAGAGTCAAAATTTGTATATCACTACCGTAAAGCGATCCTGATTATAGATAGCTGTAAAATTGATATAATAGAAAAAACATGCTGTGTTAGTTTAACACGTCATCATCCTGACGCCTTTCACCCATACATAGTTGGGTTCATCAGGGGACCCATTGGATAGATACCTGACCAGGATCAGGTCAGGACTTAGATCTGAAAACACTTAGGCCTCTTTCACACTACCGTTTTTTTTTTCCGTTTTGCGGTCCGTTTTTTGCGTTCCGTATACGGTCCGTATACGGAACCATTCATTTCAATGGTTCCGCAAAAAAACGGAATGTGTTCCGTATGCATTCCGTTTCCGTATTTCCGTTTTTCCGTTCCGTTGAAAAGATAGAACATGTCCTATATTTGGCCGCAAATCACAGTCCGTGGCTCCATTCAAGTCAATGGGTCCGCAAAAAAAACGGAACACATACGGAAATGCATCCGTATGTCTTCCGTATCCGTTCCGTTTTTTGCGGAACCATCTATTGAAAATGTTATGCCCAGCCCATTTTTTTCTATGTAATTACTGTATACTGTATATGCCATACGGAAAAACGGAACGGAACAACGGAACGGAAACGGAACCACAACGGAAGCAAAAAACGGAACAACGGATCCGTGAAAAACGGAACGCAAAACACTGAATTCAACATACTGTAGTGTGAAAGAGGCCTTAAAGCAAACCATTAGGATATTTCCAGTTTATAGAACAAAACTGGAGATGGTAAATCTCACAGAAATCGATATAGCAGATGTCAATAACAGCTCACTAATATGGTATAGTCTCCAATTGATGGGGAGAACCATTAACAATAAACTAATCGGCTACTTGTGTGTCCACTAGGTAAAGATCGGATGATGCTATTGTACAGGAGCCATGCACCCTGATATATCAATCACAAGGTGGACAGCAATAGACGAGAATCACATTCACCTTTATATGAATTAGGCGCGGTATATAGTGGTATACGGGAAAGCTGGTGGAGTTAACTTGCAAATCAGCAAAGCACAGATAACATTTTGCTGCAAGAGCCCAGTATAACAATACACAGTCATGGATGTGTGACACCATTCCCTGTATGTGGATGAGGCACTGCATATTGTGGTCCTGTGTCACAGTGGCAGAGGGTCTCCTGGCGTCTGCGGTGCAGAGAAAATTCCATATGGGGCTGAATTAAAAAAACTTGTTGTGGTGATTGGGATTGTGCTTTTTGATCAAAATGTATACTAATGGCTCATACGCAGTATGTAGCATAGGGGGCTGTATACTATTTATTATGCTGAGAAGCAATGTTAATCATGCTGAGAAGCGGTTATAGATCAAAGCAAAGCATGTGGATATGCGATCCAGGGTCTCGTTTTAATTTTCACATATTTCAATATATTTTATTATTTTTGGCCTAGTATCTGCACTCCTCTCATTTGGCCCAGGTGATTTTTAATTAGCAGGAGACTGCATGAGGGTTAATAAATTCCTGCCAGTTCTTAGTTGGAGTTCCTGAGTGCATATGAAAAGGTGAGCTTTGACAACTGTTCATGTGGTGCGATACGCTTGATTGCCATTGCTGCAGTACTATGCTGATGGGTTGGTGGGGCCTAGTGCCTGAGTGGCATTGTCAAGCAGCAAGGGGGCTTTTTGACTGCTGGGTCCCGCCGCGTGTTGGCGCAGTGCTGCGGTGTTGTTGGTCTCCATGTGGTGCCGTGCCAAATTAGAGTTGGTTCCCACTTGAGGAAGCAACCTTGTCATGGTGAGTGGGCTTATGCTTTTTGCATGTGTATGTATGTATACTATTTATTACGCTGAGAAGCAATGTTAATTATGCTGAGAAGCAGTTATAGATCAAAACATAGCATGTGGATATGCAATCAAGGTTCGCTTTCTTTCTTCAGAATAAAAAAAATATATACTATTCCGCCATAGTTTTATGAGTTTTTACGGCGTTCATTATGCGGTAAAACTGACTTGTGCTCTTCATTCTGCAGGTCAGTATGATTACAGCAATACCAAATATGCATAGTTTTTCTTGCGTTTTAATACTGGAAAAAAAAACTCGCCATATTCTGACTCCCATAACTTTTTTTATTGTTATGTCTATGGACTGGACCTGTGTAGGGGCTCAATTTTTGTAGGATGATCTGTATTTTTTGATAATACCATTTTGGGGTGTGAGACTTTTTGATAACTTTATATTCCATGTTTTTAAGAGGTGAAGTGATAAAAAAACTGTGAATTGGCCATTTACATTTTTTTTCCCATTATGCCATTCACCATATGCAATACTTTTTTTTTTCAAATATTTTAATAGTTTGGATGTTTTTGCACGAGGCAATGCCCATGATGTTGATTTTTTATTGGTTAAGTATTTTAGATTTTATTAGGTCGCAAAGTGGACCACAACATGCACTCATCATATTGCAATTTGTAAAGGGTAATAGAATTGTCTCCATTATCCTATACAGAAATAACTATATTAAAATTCAGTGCTGCCACCTGCTGACCTGAATTGAAATATACAAGTAACAAGTCTGGAAGCCTAATAAAGGCTCAGGCTCATTGCTATGAATGATCGGCATTACCGCTGGTTGCAGACATTAGCCATGGGCGTCTGCTGTATGAAACAGCAGGAACCTGCTAGCTAAGGCATTTGCTCCACTCCGGAACATATGTCATCTTTAACCCCTTTGGGACACAGCCTTATTTCACCTTAAGGACCAGGCCATTTTTTTCAAATCTGACCAGTGTCACTTTAAGTGGTGATAACTTTAAAATGCTTTGACTTATCCAGGCCATTCTGAGATAGTTTTCTCGTCACATATTGTACTTCATGACACTGGTAAAATGAAGTAAAAAAAAAAAAATGTTATTTATTAAAAAAAATACCAAATTTACCAAACATTTGTAAAAAAATTGCAAATTTCCAAGTTTCAATTTCTCTACTTCTATACATAGTAATACCTCCAAAAATAGTTTACATTCCCCATATGTCTACTTCATGTTTGGATCATTTTGGGAATGGCATTTTATTTTTTGGGTATGTTACAAGGCTTAGAAGTTTAGAAGCAAATCTTGAAATTTTTCTGAAATTTTCAAAAACCCAATTTTTAGGAACCAGTTCAGGTCTGAAGTCACTTTGTGAGGCTTGCATAATAGAAACCACCAAAAAATGACCCCATTATGGAAACTACACCCCTCAAGGTATTCAAAACTGATTTTACTAACTTTGTTAACCCTTTAGGTGTTCCACAAGAATTAATGGAAAATATAGATACAATTCCAAAATTTCACTTTTTTGGCAGATTTTCCATTTTAATATTTTTTTTTACAATTACAAAGAAAGGGTTAACAGCCAAACCAAACTCAATATTTATGGCCCTGATTGTGTAGTTTACAGAAACACCCCATAAGTGGTCGTAGCTTTTGGAAGGCAGGTTTTGCTGGATTTTTTTTATTTATTTTTTCTACACCAGGTAACATCAATCCCTACGGCCTCAACCTGTGTACCGCAATGAAGGGAGGGGGTGCTTCATCTGTCCCCTTCTTTATTTCCCTGTATGCTGTGCACCTATCTGTGCACTCTACCCCATCTAGGAGCTACTGCTCTTAGTGGTTTTTGTACCTCCTGTTTTTGTACCTACCACTCCCAGCATCTGCTTGGTGGTGAACATCGCCTCCGGCAAGCGAATCATACTTTTTGGCTCATTCTATATATTCCCCTGATGAGAGGTCTGTTTCTGCCTCAGAAACGTGCATGTTAGGACCTTTCAGGGCTAAATAGGGAATGCAATTCCAGGGTTAGGTTCCGGACCGGGGCCCAATTATTGGGACACCCCGTGGTTAGACCAATAGGACTATTGTAGGGTCCCGAGGGTCGTCTAGGGGTAGAAAGGAATATCCTCCTGTGATCCCTTCATATCGTACTGACTCTCTGCTGTCAAACTGGACCACTCTAACCAGAAACATCGGAACAGAGGTGTCTGGAGAACCCACAATCTGTAGGGTAGGACACTGGGTTTTCAATAGTGCCGCCATGCACCTTGTGATATAGGTGTAGCTGTGCATGTTTGTTGCACGGTTTCTTCTTACACCTAATCACTGTATGTTATCTGTTGTTTTGTTGTATGTCATTGTGCATTATGTATACACTGCTAAATACCTTTGTCTGCATTATTGCCTGAATTGTGCACATAAGGTGTCAGTATACACTGACTGCTATTACCTCAAATATTTATGTACACACCTCAAATATTTATGTAACATCCTGAGGGCCTGCATCCATTCCGTTTCAGAGATAGACAGATTCATGTCCTTCTCCCACGCTGGCTGTCATCATGTGTAAGCGTTTAAAGGACCCTGGGTGAAGAACTGAATTATAAAGGGTTTTCAAACCTTTCGTATTGCTAGTGAGATACAGTTTTGCTAATCTGTCCATTTTTACTCCGGATGGCTGCAGGTCCTGTAACAGATGACGGATCTGGAGATATTTGAAAAAATCCTGGTTAGGGATAGAAAAATGCTCACTTATCCACTGGAATGACTGTAGTACCCCATGCGTAAATACATCTCCCACCCTGTGTTTACCAGCCGATGCCCACCATGACAGATCAGTTTGAGGAAGTAGGGTCCGTAGCAGAGAAAGGGGCAAGGAAGCAGTCGTGGGGGGAGTGTCTGCATCTGCCAAAATGTGATAAGTGGACCACGCCTTCAGCGAAGCCAGCACTGCCGGGCCTAAGTTCTTAGGAGCAGGGATCTTCCAAAAGGGCAAGCTCAACAACCCCTCCAAAGAATAAGGGGCAGCTTCAGAGGCTTCAAGTTGAACCCAGGGCAAATCCTTGGAAGCCTGAGTCCATCCCCTCAGCATGGAAACCAAGGTGGATATATAGTACAGTTTTAAATCTGGCAACGCTAGGCCACCCATGCGGCGTTCCCTGGTCATAATGTATCGGGCAATCCTGGGGTGTTTCTTGTCCCATATGTATTTTGAGATGAGGGAGTGTCCTTGGGAGGATTATAGGCAGGGTGCGATACAAGTAGAGAAACCTAGGAAGTATGAACATTTTAAATTAAGCAATCTTCCCCGTCCACGACGTATCAAATTTGGCAAAATCTGAGAATTCCTTTTCTATAGAACGGCGTCATAGTTATGGGTATAAAGTAGGCTCTGAGAAGATGACATATTGACCCCTAGGTATTTAATGCTATCATGCCTCCAATCAAAGTTCCATGCACTTCGAAGATTGACCACTTGGTGCTCTAACACATGGATGGGTAATGCTTGCGTCTTCGAGGAGTTTAGATGGTAATAGGAGTTTAGATGGTAATAAATGGAAATCTGGGCCATAATTTCCTTTAAGGAATCTATGGGATTGGTCAGGGTCAAACAAACATCATCTGCATATAGGAATATGACACGAGAGTTACCACCAATATCTACCCCCACTATATTGGGGTCTTGTCTGATCGCCTGGGCCAATGGTTCCATGGCAATTATGAAGATCAGGGGGGAGAGAGGTCATCCCTGTCGGGTTCCATTCGTAAGCTCAAATGCTTCCGACAAAGCTCCGTTTACGAATGTTCTGGCCGTGGGGTTACTGTAAAGTGCCCTGATGGCGATGAGTATATTCCCTATAAAGCCCATCTTCTCAAGCACCGAAAAGGCAAAAGTCCAACGGAGCCTATCAAAGGCCTTTTCCGTATCTACGCCAGGGCCAGTGTGGGGATTCTATTCTTCTGAACATGGTGTAATATACCCAGGAGACGTCTTGTATTATAGTATGTTTGTCGGGATGGAACAAATCCAGCCTGGTCTACATGGATGATAGAGGGGAGAATTTTTGCTAGCCGGGTGGCCAAAAGTTTCGCATAAATCTTTACATCCTGATTTAACAGGGAAATAGGCCTGAAATTTTGGGGCCTATCTGGTTCCTTGCCCGGTTTGGGGAGAGTGATTATCAGGGCCTGTAGATTTTCGACTGGGAAAGAGCCTCAGGACATAGCTGATTGGCAGAATTCCGTTAGGTAAGGGCTAATGACCGGTCTAAATTGCTTATAATAGTGGCTGGCAAAGCCATCAGGGCCAGGTGCTTTATCCTTTGGCAGAGATGCAATCACTGCTTCCACCTCCTTTATTTCAATTGGAGAATTGAGATCTAAAAGCTGGGAACTATTCAATGAGGGTAGCTGTAGGGACTGGAGATAAAGGCTAATCCGTTCATTAAGCTCGCTTGGTGCAGGAAGGGTGTTACGTAAATTATACAGGTCTACATAGTATGCCATGAAACCATTAGCTATATCTATAGGGGAGTAAACTTTCTCCTAAGAATGAGGGTGGAGTATGTGTGGGATTCTGCTCTTGATATGCCGGGATTTAAGTTGCGACGCTAGAAGCTTACCCGCCTTATTATCTTGTGAATAATAGGTCGCTTTTGATTTGCGGTGCATTTTCTCATATGAGGAAAGCATATACCCTCTCAGCTCCTGTCTGAGGCGTCTGATTTCCTCAGCTAAAAGCGGAGTAAAGCCCGCCTTGTTGCTTGCTTCTACCCGTTGTAATTGGGATAAAATGTCATTCATTCCTGCCTCCATCCGTTTTTTCCTTATCGCTCCCTCTAATACAAGCTTTGTGGGCGTTCCACAAGGTCACCGGATCTGTGTGTGAAGAGTTATTATGCTGAAAGAAATCCAGTATATCTGCCTCTATTTTTGGTCTATATTGAGGACAGTAAGACAGTAAGAATGGACTGCTTCTCCACAAGTAGGTTTGAGGGGAGCTAGCTGTTTCAGAGATGGACAAGGTGATAGCCGCATGATCAGACCACTTGATAGTTTCTAGGGAGGAGGCTTGGGCGTGGGGGAGAAGTGCTCTATCCACGAGGAACATGTCAATTCTGGAATACACATTATGAACTCCAGAGTGAAATGTGTAGTCTCTAGCAGATGCATGGTGGATACTCCAAACGTCATACAGCTCCTCCTTCCAGAAAATATCAGCGAGGGAGGGGGTGGGCCTTGATGGGGATGAAGAGGTGTCAACCAGTGGGTCAGAAGTCATGTTAAAATCTCCACAGTACTTGCGGAGGAAGTGCAATTGGCCCTGGTTAGGTGCATATAAAGACACTATCGTATATAGAACATTGTTCAGGGTACAAACCAATATGACATATCGCCCCAAGGGATCCACATGATCAGCTATATGAGTAAATGCAACCGTGTTTTTCACAGCTATCATGACCCCCCTGGATTTAGAATGAAAGTGTGATTGAAATATGTGAGGAAACTGCGGATGCCTCAATCTAAAAGCGTCCACTTGAAGCAAATGCGTTTCCTGTATACTCAAGATATCACATTTCAACACCTTTGATTCTTTCCACAAATGAGCTCTACGCATAGGACTATTTAAACCATTGGCGTTCAGACTAGCAAAGGTTATTACCATTATATATCAGAATAAACAGCATTTTCACACTAGTAGGTAATAAGAGAGATACTAGACACAGGACGTCTCCCAGCAAGGACGTCCGCGTCTCCTGGACATAGGCAGCACGAGTGAATAAAGGCATTATATGAACCACTGAGGGTTGTAGCCCCCAAAACCGTAAGAGGCAAGGCAACAGTATTAAACCAACGTACAACATTGTGAACCTGAAAGAGGTTCAATACAAAAGAAAAGGGCAAATGTCCCGTCTGTAACCTAGGAAAGCAAAAAGTAGGTTAGGGCAACAGAACCCGTACTAACTTACAGCACCTGAAAGGCGAGGTATACTCGCCCTGATCAAGGTTGATACTCGGCGAACTCTTGACCAGTCTTTCCGGACTTTAGCAGGGATCCGATGAGGTTCTTCCTCCATGGTGGAAACCGGAATGTCCCAACTCTGCAGGAGCGCCAGTCCTTCTTCCATAAATTTGATGGCATGGAGGGACCCGTCATGATGAACCAGCAGACGTACAGGAAAGCCCCAATGATATGGGATATCTGCGCTCCTGAGGGCCGACGTGATAGGTAAGAAGGCTCTTCTTAATCGCAACGTGGCAGCAGACAAGTCGGCAAACAGGAGAACTTTGTGGAAAGGTGCAGTGAGGCCTCCATTCTTCCTTGCAGAAGCCAGCAATTGCTCTTTGACCTTAAAAAATGCACCCTTGCTAGCACATCTCAAGGCACTGATTCTTCTAGTTGTCGCGGCCGAGGTACATGGTGCGCCCTGTCAATCTCCAAATCTCTATCCGGGCAGTCCGGTAGTGCCGCTTTCAGAAGAGACCGCACATATTCAGGGATGTCTCTGGGAGTCATCGTTTCTGGGATTCCGCTCAACTTTATGTTATTGCGCCGACTTCTGTCTTCCAGGTCGGCCATCTTGGCCTTAATACTTTCAACCTCCGCCTCTAGCTCCGTGTGAGCGTCGATGAGAGCTTAGCGGTCTCCTTTGAGGGTGTATAAACAGCTCCTAGGTGGGCCTGCGGCCGTGAAATGTCCTGATGAAAGGTGGGGGAAGCGGAGGGAAGCTCCCTCAATGCTCGCAGGGCAAAGAATCGCGGCCCGCCTGGCCTAGTGTGCCAGCCAGGCCTGAGGATTTCTCCGGCTAGCGATCGTGCTGCCGTCTCCCAGATCCGGCTGTGAATGAAGCGCTGAGTCCGACAGGGATCGTCGTAAGCTTACGGACGGGGAGTTCAACGGCAGAGCTGCAGTAGCCGTGCGCTTATCCGGAGAGGCCTGTTCTCTGCCGGCGCCATCTTGGATTTCTCTGGCGTCTCTGGAAAAGTAGAATTTTGTGAGTTTGGGCTGCTTGGCCGTTTTCTTTCTGTGCCCTGTCATCGCTGGTGAGGATCCCCTCACTATTCAAGTGTAGCAGGGTATCGCTGTGCTTAAATTCGTCGCTGTATTCGGTGCTAACACGGGAGCTCAGGCTCTATGCACCCATCCACCTAGACAGCCAGACCACGCCCCCTCAAAACCCACTTTTTAAGGACCAGTTCAGGTCTGAAGTCACTTTGTGGGGCTTACATGGTGGAAACCCCCCATAAATGACCCAATTGTAGAAACTACACTCCTCAAGTTACTCAAAAGTGATTTTACTAACTTTGTTAACCTTTTAGGTGTTCCACAAGAATTAAAGGAAAATGAAGGTCAAATTTCTAAATTTCTAAATTTCCCTTTTTTGGCAGATTTTCCATTTTAATCCTTTTTGTTTTCTTTAACACATCGAGGGTTAACAGCCAAACAAAACTCAACATTTATTGCCATGATTATGGGGTTTAGGCTACATGCACACGACCGTATGTGTTTTGCGGTCCGCATAAAAAACGGATGACGTTCTGTATGGCTTCCGTTTTTTTTTTTTTTGCAGATCCGTTTTTTTTTTGCGGATCTATTGTAATAATGCCTATCCTTGTCCGCAAACTAGAAAAAAATAGGACATGCGCTATTTTTTTTGCGGAGCAGCGGAACGGACATACTGATGCGGACACAGAAACAAAATACGGTCGTGTGCATGAGGCCTTACAGAAACACCCCACACATGGTTGTAAACTGATGTAAGGTCACACAGCAAGGGGCAGAAGAAAAGGAGCTTTATATGGTTTTTGGAGGGCAGATTTTGCTGAACTGGTTTTTAGATGCCATGTCCCTTTTGAAGCCCCCTGATGCACCCTTAGGCCCCTTGCAGACGAATGTGTCTGGATTAGGTCCGGATGTGTTGCGAATGTGTCAGTGAAAAATGCGCAATTTCGCCTGCGATCGCGTTCAGTTTTCATCATGCAGGTGCAATGTGATTTAATACGTTTTGCATGCGAGTGATAAAAAAACTAAATATACAAATAACATCTCTTGGCAACCATCTGTTAAAAACACTTGCGGATGCAATGCGATTTTCACGCAGCTCCATTCAATTCTATGGGGCCAGCGTTGCATGAAAATTGCAGAATATAGAACGTGCTGCAATTTTCACGCAACACACAAGTGATGCGTAAAAACCAACGCACATGTATACAGCCCCATTGAAATGAATAGGTCCGGATTCCGTACAGGTGCAATGCGTTCGCATCACGCATTGTACCCGTGTGGAATACTCGCTCGTATGAAAGGGGCCTTACAGTAGAAAGTCCCAAAAAGTATTTTTTGGAAAATAGGGGATAAGGTGCCAGTTTTATTGGTACTATTTTGGGGTACATATGATTTTTAATTGCTCTATATAAACTTTTTTTGAGGCAAGGTAGCAAAAAAATGGCTGTTTTATCACTGTTATTATTTATTATTATTTACAACATTCATCTGACAGGATAAAGCATGTGCTATTTTGATAGAGCAGGTTGTTACGGACGCGATGATATCAAATATGTCTACTTTATTTGTTTGTTTCAGTTTTACATAATAAAGCATTTTTGAAAAAAATATATGTTTTTGTGTCTCCATTTTCTGAATGCATTTTTTTTTTCTGCCGATTGTCTTGTGCAGGGGCTGTTTTTTTGCAGGAAGAGTTGATATTTTTATTGGTACCATTTTTTGGTACATACGATTTTTTGATCATTCACTATTACATTTTATGTGGCAAGGTGACCCAAAAAATTGTTAAGTACTTGTTAAGTTATTTATTTAAGTTTTACACAATAATAGCATTTTTGAAACCCAAAAAATTTTTGGTGTCTCCATAGTCTAAGTGCCATAGCTTTTACGTTTTTGGACCGATTGTCTTAGTTAGTCTTTTTTGCGAGATGAGGTGAAAGTTTGATTGGTACTATTTTGATCGCTTGTTGTCGCACTTTGGCCCCTTTCACACGGGCGAGTATTCCACGCGAATGCGATGCGTGAGTTGAACGCATTGCACCCGCACTGAATACCGACCCATTCATTTCTATGGGACTGTTCACATGAGCAGCGATTTTCACGCATCACTTGTGCGTTGCGTGAAAATCGCAGCATGCTCTATATTCTGCGTTTTTCACTTGACGCAGGCCCCATACAAGTGAATAGGGTTGCGTGAAAATCGCAAGCATCCGCAAGCAAGTGCGGATGCGGTGCGCTTTTCACGCACGGTTGCTAGGAGACGATTGGGATGAAGACCCGATCATTATTATTTTCCTTTATAACATGGTTATAAGGGAAAATAATAGCATTCTGAATACAGAATGCATAGTAAAATAGCGCTGGAGGGGTTAAAAAAATATAAAAAATAATTTAACTCACCTTAATCCACTTGCTCGCGCAGCCCGGCATCTCCTTCTGTCTTGATCTTAGCTCTGTGTAGCAACAAGGACCTTTGGTAAGGTCACAGTCATCACATGATCCATCACATGATCTTTTACCATGGTGATGGATCATGTGATGACCGGTGTGACGTCACCACAGGTCCTGTTGCTACACAAAGCTAAGATGAAGACAGAAGGAGATGCCGGCTACACGAGCAAGTGGACTAAGGTGAGTTTAATTATTTTTATTTATGCATTCTATATTCAGAATGTATTATTTTCCCTTATAACATGGTTATAAGGGAAAATAATAGCAATCTACAGAACACCGATCCCAAGCCCGAACTTCTGTGAAGAAGTTCGGGTTTGGGTACCAAACATGCGCGATTTTTCTCATGCGCATGCAAAACGCATGACAATGTTTTGCACTTGCGCGGACAAATCGCGGGTGTTCCCGCAACGCATCCGCACATATTTCCGCAACGGCCGTGAGTAAAAGGCCTTTTTGTGGTGATAGATGACAAAAATGGCTTTTTTTGGCACTGTTTTTATTTTTTACATTTGTTACGGTGTTCACCTGCAGGGTTAGATAATGTGATATTTCTATAGATCAGGTTGTTAAGGACACGGCAATACCTAATATGTCAACTTTTTTATTTATTTCACTTTAACACAATAATAGCAGTTTTAAACAAAAAAAATTAAATCATATTTTAGTGTCTCCATTGTCTGAGAGTCATATTTTTATTTTACTTTTTGACAGATTGTCTTAGGTAGGATCTCATTTTTTGCGGGATGAGGTGACAGTTTGGTACTATTTTGGTGGGAATATGCCTTTTTAATCGCTTGGTTTTGCAATTTTTGTGATATAAGGTGACAAAAAATGGCATATTTGGCACTATTTTAATTTTTTACGGTGTTTACTTGAGGAGCTAGGTCATGTGATATTTTTATAGAGCTGGTTGTTACGGACACTGTGATACCTAATATGTATACTTTTTTATTTTTATTTCACTTTAACACAATAATAGCTTTTTTGAAACAAAAAAAATATTTTTTTTATGTAGGGGCTCATTTTTTGCGGGATGAGGTTACGGTTTTATTGTTACCATTTTGTGGAACATATGCCTTTTTGACCACTTAGTGATGTAAGGTGACAAAAATGGTTTTTATTTTTTACATTACTTAATTGGGGATTTTTTTATTTTTTTATTTTTTTTTTACATGTGAACGTCTGAAAAGACGTTCATAAACGGCCAATCAGAGATAAACAACCGTCCATAGGACGTTCATAGTTTATGGGCGGTCATGAAGTGGTTAAGACTGACATCTAAAACGCCAGTCTTAATAAATGACCCCCATGCTGTATATATCTGTATATATTGGAAAAAATTATATTCAAAGATATACTGATAAGAAACTTAGATTATGAACCCTATTGGGACTGTTTAGTTTTAACTGCTAAAATATATATGAAAACAAACTGAAAAAAATGGTGTGGTATTAAACAGGCAGGAAGTGTTCAAACCCATATGCATTTGTCCATATAGAGTTGCAAGAAAAAGTATGTAACCCTTTGGAATGATATGGATTTCTGCACAAATTGGTCATAAAATGTTATCTGATTTTCATCTAAGTCACAACAGTAGACAATCACAGTCTGCTTAAACTAATAACACACAAAGAATTAAATGTTACCATGTTTTTATTGAACACACCATGTAAACATTCACAATGCAGGTGGAAAAAGTATGTGAACCCTTGGATTTAATAACTGGTTGAACCTCCTTTGGCAGCAATAACTTCAACCAAACGTTTCCTGTAGTTACAGATCAGACGTGCACAACGGTCAGGCGTAATTCTTGACCATTCCTCTTTACAGAACTGTGTCAGTTCAGCAATATTCTTGGGATGTCTGGTGTGAACCGCTTTCTTGAGGTAATGCCACAGCATCTTAATCGGGTTAAGGTTAGGACTCTGACTGGGCCACTCCAGAAGGCGTATTTTCTTCTGTTTAACCCATTCTGTTGTTGATATATTTCTATGCTTTGCGTCGTTGTCCTATTGCAACACCCATCTTCTGTTGAGCTTCAGCTGGTGGACAGATGGCCTTAAGTTCTCCTGCAAAATGTCTTGATAAACTTGGGAATTAATTTTTCCTTCGATAATAGCAATCCGTCCAGGCCCTGACGCAGCAAAGCCGCCCCAAACCATGATGCCCCCACCACCATACTTCACAGTTGGGATGAGGTTTTGATGTTGGTGTGCTGTGCCTCTTTTTCTCCACACATAGTGTTGTGTGTTTCTTACAAACAACTCAACTTTGGTTTCATCTGTCCACAGAATATTTTGCCAGTACTGCTGTGGAACATCCAGGTGCTCTTGTGCAAACTGTAAACGTGCCGCAATGTTTTTTTTTGGACAGCAGTGGCTTCCTCTGTGGTATCCTCCCATGAAATCCATTCTTGTTTAGTGTTTTACGTATTGTAGATTCGCTAACAGGGATGTTGGCATATGCCAGAGACTTTTGTAAGTCTTTAGCTGACATGACACTCTCTAGGATTCTTCTTCACCTCATTGAGCAGTCTGCGCTGTGCTCTTGCAGTCATCCTTACAGGATGGCTACTCCTAGGGAGAGTAGCAGCAGTGCTGAACTTTCTCCATTTATAGACAATTTGGCTTACCGTGTACTGATGAACCTGAAGCCTTGCTGCTTTTGGAGATACTTTTATACCCCTTTCCAGCTTTATGCAAGTCAACAATTCTTAATCGTAAGTCTTCTGAGAGCTCTTTTGTGCTAGGCATCATTCACATCAGGCAATGCTTCTTGTAAAAAGCAAACCCAGAACTGGTGTGTGTTTTTTATAGGGCAGAGCAGCTGTAACCAACACCTCCAATCTTAGCTCATTGATTGGACTTCAGTTGGCTGACACCTCATTCCATATAGCTCTTGGAGATGTCATTCGTCTAGGGGTTCACATACTTTTTCCACCTGCACTGTGAATGTTTACATGGTGTGTTCAATAAAAACAAGGTAACAACATTTAATTCTTTGTGTGTTATTAGTTTAAGCAGACTGTGATTGTCTATTGTGACTAAGATGAAGATCAGATCACATTTTATGACCAATTTGTGCAGAAATCCATATCATTCCAAAGGGTTCACATACTTTTTCTTGCAACTGTATAAACAGGGGAGCAAATCCTGCACTTGTGGCCCATTGCTAATGGTGATCCCCAGCAAAAATGCATACAATGGAGGATGCCCGCAGCGGACCACAAATACCACTATAGACATCCTACACAAGATAGCAATTATGTGGATGTGATAATCAATATCGAATATATAGAAGCTGAGTGTATGTGTGTGTGTATGTCCACTAAAGGAATCCGCACCGTCGCATTTACAATCACAAAATTTGCCACACAGGTACATCAGGTGTCCGGGAAGGTTTTAGAACAGGTCTCAGCTCTGTAGAACATACCGTTCCTGAGATATTCCCCAAAAATGTATTAGCCAATAGAAGCTTGGTCACATGACCCTTATCAGCCAATAGAAACTCGCAGGTCCTCCAGTCTCCACATACACAGTTTTACTCCAGGTTTCATTTCCATAACAACCCAGCCATTTATGTTCACTGCTGTAGGTCAGCTTTAAAGGAAATCTGTCACAAAGATAATTGCTATTGAAGTAAAGCCTTAGCCTAATAGCACTTAGTACCTTATTTCAAGACGTGCCTTTGGTCTAGCAATAGATGTTTTTATCCTCTGAAAATCTAGTTTATTTGGTATGCAAATGAGTCAGTAAGGTGTCTAGAGGGGCGTCACTCTTGCAGGAAGGAGCTCAGACAAGTAGACCCTGCCACAATGTGTCCACCCTCAAAAGATGAACTTAAAACCCTGCCCCTAGGTCCCTCTATGCCACGCCCCTGATCCGGTTAGGCCATGTCCCCTCCCACTCCTTAGCCGACAGGGATTGAAAAAATAAAGTTAAAAATCAACTTCTAGGACCTGCTAGGCCACTCCCCCGATTCAGTTAGGCCAGCCCCCACCCACTTATTAGCCGACAGGGATTAAAAAAATGAAGTTCAAAATCAACTTCTGTAAGCTGCAGAGGTGGGAGGGAGGGTGACTTTCTCCCTGCAGCTCACATTCAGACAGCATAGTGCTTCTGTCTTAGACTCTTAGACTGAGCTGTTCAAAAGAACATGCCCCCAATCCAGTTAGGTCACACCCCCTCCCACTCCTCAGCCGAGAGGGATTGAGAAAATAAGGGTTAAAAATCAACTTCTGTCAGTTGCAGGGGTGGGAGGGACAGTGACTTTCTTGCAGCTCTTTCTTGCAGCTCACACTCAGACAGCACTGTGTTGCTTTAGTAGGCTGTTTAAAAAGACATCCCTGTGTCCATCCAGGCCCTATGCCAGATGGAGGACAGGGAGTCTGAAAGTCGTACTGTCTGGCCTAAAACTGGACCTATGGCCACCCTATGGGCAGGCTGGTGTGGAGGTCACAGTTAAGGGTATGGTCTGCTATGGAGGTCAATGTTAAGGGCAGATTGTTGTAAAAGGCACTGTTAAGAGGGCGGGCCCCTGGGGAGGTCACTGTCAAGAGGGTGGTATGCTATGAAAGTCACTGTTAAAAGAGAAGGCTGCTATAAAGGTCAAAGTTAAGGGGGTGGGCTGCTGTGGAGGTCCAATTTTAAGGAACGGGGCACTGTGGGGGGGGGGGGCAATGTTAAGGGGTGGGGGGCTGTGGAGGTCACTGTTATAGTGAATAGTGTTGATATATTTTAAAAACACACACAAACATTAAATTAAATTGATTAACTATACCCGAGCGAAGCCGGGTGCTTCAGCTAGTAACACTATAATAATTGCAAAGACAGGTGCGCACTACGGACTTACTAGACCCTCAAACTGATTATAAAATTGTGAGATTAGCCAACATATCCTACTAGGATGACATGTCTGAGCCTGAGCACCGCGCCAAGGTTTCTCAAGTAGCTCGGGTCCTAACACTCACCTACCTAAGCCAAATGGGCAATACCAGGGGCCAGTGGGCAAATTATAGGAGCGTGAGGTCCGACTCGCAGACAACTCACCAGTTGCCTCCAGCATAGAACCATGCTAGCAATGGGAGGAGGGAGGAGTCTGCGAGTCCCACTCAAGACTAGCTGATATTGCCCAGGCCTCGCAGGTGCACCTAGATGTACCCTGTGGATGGAAAACAGGCTCATTTAAATTGGAGTTTATACACCACCAGGTACCTCCTATATGCAAACAAACTGAAAAAAAAAATGGTGTGGTATTAAACAGGCAGGAAGTGCTGAAACCCATATGCAGTTGTACATATTTAAACAGGGGAGCAAATCCTGCACTTGTGGCCCGATGCTAATGGTGATCCCCAGGAAAAATGCATACAGTGGAGGATGTCTGCACAAGTACCACAATAGACATCCTACACAAGATAGCAATTATCTGGATGTGATAATCAATATAATAATAGAAAAGACAGGTATACACTGCAGATTTACTAAACCCTCAAACTGATGATAAAATTGAGAGATTAGCTAACATATCCTACTAGGTGGACATGTCTGAGCCTGAGCACCGCCCGAGCTACTTGAGAAACCTTGTCGCGGTGCTCGGGATCAGACGACATGTCCTCCTAGTAGGATATGTTGGCTAATCTTTCAATTTTATCATCAGTTTGAGGGTTTAGTAAGTCCGCAGTGTGCACCTGTCTTTGCTATTATTATATTAAAATATATATTAAACATAATAAAGCTTAATGAGTTTGTTTACTACTGTGTTAACCCTTTAGTTGTCAGTGTATTAGAAGTTGACCTGCTTTATGCTAGAGAGTGAATTGTGTGTATTTGTGCCTTAAAGTGTTCTGACCTCATTGGCCATAACTAGTGTTGATCGAGCACCAAAGTGCTCTTGTGCTCGGGTGAGCACCTCCGGATGCTCGGGTCCTCTACCGAGCACAATTGAAGTCAATGGGAGAACCCGAGCATTAAACCAGGCACCCCCTGCTCTGAAGAGGGGAGGGTGTCTGGTTCATAGAAAAAGGTCAGAAATTGATTAAAACACCACTGAAATGGTTTGGGAACAGCATGGGGAGGATGGCTGGATGCATCTTGGACTCCCAGGTCACTGCTGGGAACGATGTTGTCCGAGTATTATGCCACTTTTACAGACTGACAATAATATGCGCAAAACCGAAGATAAAATAGATTTTAAAGGAAAAATTGTTAAGATACGTTCTTTCTTGTATATTTACTTGTATATAAAGTGCAAGTGCTGCCAAAAATTTCAAGGAAGAGGCACTCTGATACAACCTGTCTATCACATAATGGAGGGCCTCATTCACATTGTGGTATAATTGTTCAGGTAGTGCGACTCCTACAATTATAAAGCCTATGCACTAACTGAAAGGGCTTTAAAAAAATTACTGGCACTTTAATACACCCTTTATTATACATAAAGGAGAGCATCATACACCCTTGAAAAATTATGATTGATGGCCTGCTGGTGACACTCTAAAACATAACGGGCGAGGGCCTACTGCTGGGCTGACCATCTAAAACATTAGGGGTGATGGTCTGCTGCAGAGCTGACTCTCTAAAATATTAGGGACGAGTGCCTGCTGCTGATCTAAGCATCGAAAAAATTATGGGTGTGTGCCTGCTGCTGAGCTGACCATTGTGAAAATTATGGGCGAGTGCCTGATGCTTAGCTAACCATTGAAACCATTATGGGCGAGGGCCTGCTGGTGAGCTTACCATGTAAAACATAATGGTTGAGGGCCTGCTAGTGATCTGACCCTAAAAAACATATGCGAGGGCCTGCTGGTGAGCTGACCCTCTAAAAGATTGTAGGTGTGGGCCTGCTGGTGAGCTGACCCTGTAAAACATTATGGTTGAGGTCCGGCTGGTGACCTGACCCTCTACAACATTAGGAGCGAGGGCAGACTAATAAGCATGTTGATATGATGGAAGAGGAGGAGGAGGAGAAAAGGAAGATTGAACCATATACCCTTTTTTTGCGGTGGAAGGGAAATACAGTGTATTCAGTACATTATAATAAACACATTTAGGGTCCATTCACACGTCCGTTGTTTCTTTCCTGATCTGTTACCTTTTTTGCGGAACAGATCTGGACCAGTTCTGTACCCATTCATTTTCTATGGGTCCTGAAAAAAAATCAGACATTGAGCTGTCCGATTTCTTTTTTTTTTTATTATATATTTTTTTTTCAGGACCCATTGAAAATGAATGGGTACAGAACTGGTCCAGATCTGTTCTGCAAAAAACGGAACAGATCAGGAAAGAAACAACGGACGTGTAAATGAACCCTTAAAGTGCCTTTATGTTCAGCTGCTATTCTCTGGTGGAGTAGATAAGTCAGGGGCAATCCAAGTCTTGTTCATTTTTATAAGAGTCAACCTTTCAGTATTTTCAGTTGACGGGCGGATGCACTTTTCAGTTATTATGCCCTCAGCAGCACTAAATATCCGCTCTGACAAAACGCTGGTGGCAGGGCAGGCCAGCACCTCCAAGGTGTAGAACGCCAGTTTGTGCCACGTGTCCAGCTTGGATACCCAGTAGGCATTGACGATGTCTGCTACGTACTCCTTCGCCATCTTCCCAAATTTTTCCCTCCTTGTGACATAGGCTGCGCATCAGGGTGAGGGTGCTGCCGGGGTGTCATGAAACTGTCCCAGGCTTTGGAGAGTGTTGCCCTGCCTCTGTTGGAACTGCTGTGTGTACTCCTCATCTCCCCTCCTCGGTTGCCCAAGGAACTACGTACTCTGCCGCCAACACTGTCCACAAGGACCTTCTGGTATTGCACCATTTTGCTCATTCTCTCCACCACAGGAATGAGAGATGAGAAGTTCTCTTTGTAGCGGGGGTCTAGAAGGGTGAACAACCAGTAATTGGTGTTGTCTAAAATGCGTAAAACGCATGGGTCACAGGAAAGGCAGCCCATCATAAAGTCAGCCATGTGTGCCAAAGTCTCAACAGTCTTGACTGACTTGATTCGTTGTCATTATCAGGAGGATGACTCAATCTCCTCATCCTCTTCCTCCTCTTATGCCCATCCATGCTGAACAGATGGAATTAAACTTTCATGGGTACTACCCTCTGTAGCGGAGGCAACCGTCTCCTGTTCCTTCTCCTCATCATCATACAATTTGCGCTGGAAAGATGAACTGAGGGTGGTCTGGCGATCACCCTGTATAATGTCTTTCATCATTTCTGCCTTTTCTACATGCAAGGATTAATTGTGAGCAGCGAGCGTTTTGAGTAGGCACAGAAGTGGGATGGTGACGCTGATAATAGAAACCTCTGAAACACTAAGTTGAAGACTTGAGCTAGGCATGGGTTGTGTGTGAGCTTGCTGAGCTCCAAAGCCGCCACCAAGTTACGGCCATTATTAGACACAACCATGCCTGGTTCTAGGTTGAGTGGCGAGAGCCCCAGCTCAGTCTGGTCTCTTATCTCCTGCCACAGCTCTGCTGCGGTGTGCTGTTTGTCACCTAAGCAGATCAGCTTAAGCACGGCCTGTTGACACTTCCCCACTGCATTGCTACACTGCTTCCAGCTACCGACTGATGGCTGATTGGTGCTGCAAGAGGATCATTCTGAGGTGGAAGGGAAGGCCGAGGCAGAGGAGGAGAAGTGGGGGTTGGAGCCACTAACGTAAATGGTGGCAGAAACCTGTTGGAATTAGGGCCGCCAATCCTTGGCGTCAGTAGCACCTGTGCCATCCCAGGGTATGACTCTCTCCCAGCCTCCACAACGTTCACCCAGTGTGCCATCAGGGGAATGTAGCGTCCCTGGCAGAAAGCACTTGTCCATGTGTCAGTGGTTACTGGACCTTCCCAGTAACTGCGTTGGTCAGGGCACGGGTGATGTTATGGGACACATGCTGGTGTAACGCAGGCATGGGACACTGTGAAAATAGTGAAGGCTGGGGACCGAGTAACGAGGGACGGCCACCGACATCAGGCTGCGGAAGGCCTCAGTGTCCACAAGCTTAAATGGCAAAATTTCCAGGGCCAGTAATTTGGAAAGTTGAGCATTTAGTGCTATCGCCTGTGGGTGGCTGGGTTTTTGCACTTGTGTTCAAATGTCTGGGGTAAAACCATTTGTACGCTGAGCTGGGACATGGAAGTGGGATTGGCCAGTACATAACACAGGGGAAGAGGAGGCAGTGGTGTGACCCGTAGACAAAGATTGTGGACCCAGGCATTCAGCCCACCTACTAGGGTTCTTTGATGCCATGTGGCGGATCATGCTGGTGGTGGTGAGGTTGCTAGTGTTCAAGCCCCTGTTCATTTTTGTATGGCACAGGTTGCAAATTACAATTCTTTTGTCGTCCACACTTTCCTCAAAAAAGCGCCAGACTGCAGAACACCTACCCCTTAGCAAGGGAGATTTCCTCAAGGGTGTGCTCCGGGGAACAGTTGTGGGCCTGCTTGGTGTGGCCCGCCTTCTCCCTTTTGCCACCCCGCTGCCTCTTCCAGCCTGTTGTGGTGCTGAGGATCCCTCCCCCTCTGTGCTGCTGCCCTCGCTCGGCTTGCCACCTTCCCAGGTTGGGTCAGTAACTTCATCGTCCACCACCTCCTCTTCCACTTCCTGACTCTGCTCATCCTCCTGACTTGTTAACCTAACAAAAACCCCAGTTATTGATTACTGTGTCTCATCCTCATCATCAACCTCTTGAGACACTAATTGCAGTTGACTTACTGGCAACTGTGTCTCATCATCAGCATCCACCTCGTGAAACACTAATTGCTGTTCCCCACTGTCCTCTTCTTGTGACTGTGGATGCTCGAGAGTTTGGGAATCAGGACACAAGATCTCATGTCCCTCTTCAAGCGGGCTTGTTGAGAGGCCCAAATGAAGGAATGGCACTGAAAAGAGCTCCTTGGAACATCTGAGTGTGGGATCACTTGTTTGGCAAGACTCTCCATGGTGGGAGGAAGTAGGATCAGGGTGAGCATTGTGTTGACCAGACTCTTGGCTACTGAGACTGGACTTGGTGGAAGACAGGGTTGTGCTTAACAGACTGGAAGCATTGTCTGCTACAATCCAACCGACCACCTGGTCGCACTGGTTCTGACTTTGAGAGCGTTGTTCTGTGCCACCCTGCAAACTGGGACATGAAGCTAGGTATCGTGGATGCTTGTTTTTCTTGTGCTCTGGAAAAAAAATGTAAAAAGGTATTTGGGATGTGGAAATGTCACACTGGAGAAATACCGCAGATAATGTCACTAATGTCAGCAGCGGCTAATAAAAAAATGACAGGGAATATCACAGGTATTTGGGATGCGGAAACGTTAATATCGCAGATAATGTTGCTGATGTCACCAGTGGCTAATATAAAATTACAGGGAAAGTCACAGATATTTTGCATGTGGAAACGTTACACAGGAGAAATACCACAGATAATGTCGCTGATGTCAACAGCGGCTAATATAAAATTACAGGGAATGTCACAGGTATTTTGGATGTGGAAACGTTACACAGGAGAAATACCACAGATAATGTCGCTGATGGCAACAGCGGATAATATAAAATTACAGGGAATGTCACTGGTATTTGGAATGTGGAAACGTTACACTGGAGATGTACCCCAGGTAATGTCACTGTCCGCAGCAGACACTGTCTACGGAAAAAGTACACTGGATGTCACTGATATTTTTGGGATGTGCACACATTACATAGGAGATGTAGCACAGCTAATGTCACTGTCCGCAGCGGACACATCTATGGAAAAAGTACACTGGATGTCACAGATATTTTTGGGATGCGCACTGTCACGGTAGGTAAGATATGGGAAGGAAACAGAACACGGCAAGGCAAACAAAACAACTGACTAGGCCCCAAATGCTAGGGAACAAAAGAGTCACCTCCTAGCAATCTCTAAAACACTTTCCCTAATCTGCTATGCCCATGTGCATATCAACAATAGTCCTTAACCTTCCTAGCGGTATTCCCGAGCATGACTCGGGGTTAATTTTCGCTGCCAGGAGCGGTAACCCCGAGTCACGCTCAGGGTAACATTGAAAAGTTGTCAGCGGAGTCCCCTTACCTTCTCCGCTGTAATCGCAGGCGAGAGCGCCGGCAGGCATCTGACTTCCTGGTTCCGTTCCCTGCGTGCACCTGCAGCGCATGGGAGCGGAACTGGGCGGGAAATTCAAAATTATAAAGTGACACACACACACACACACACACACACACACACACACACAAAAGAGGTAATACATTGTAATCTGAGAGGATTGCACTGTATCACCTCAGATCTGACAGTTGATCACTGTAAAGTGCCCCTCGCCTGCCATTTTACTGCCGTTTGTGCTTATTAACATGGCTTCAAAAAAGCGCCACTGTACTACAAAACTTTGTTTGGACCAGTTGAGTGACAGTGGTGCTCGCAGAACTGAGCGATAGTAAGTCGTGGGGAGATTTGTCGTCTGACACTGACACTGATCTGGAAAGTGACAACGGCGATGATCCTGCACCTGACCAAATTTCCGTGCAAAAAATTGTACCACTTCTGGTACAAAATTCCTGAAATGATCATACCGCCAGGTAGGTTAAAAGGTCTTTTGGGTCTGTAAAGTTTTAGCAATTTAGCTCCGGTTGCGCTAAAATATATATATTGCTGCTGCCACACACAACAAGTTTTTAAACTTACAAAAGTGTTAGTCAGCTCTGTCTCTGCCTGACTAACACTGAGCCGAACATGTGTCATCGGGTGCTATATAGCACCCAATGACTCATTTCGGCCAGCCAATCACTGTAATGCCAGTAACCAACATGGCTACGGCATTACAGTGAAGAGCAGTACTTACCGGCACGATTATTGGCTGCGTAGCAGCCAACAAACGTGCGGGGAGGAGACTCGAGCATTGCGTTCGAGCACATGAGGTATTCGGCCAAATACTGTCATGTGCCGAGCATCGAGATGTTCGAAACCGAACTGGTGTTCGGCCGAGCATGCTCGATCAACACTAGCCATAACGAGTGGTGACAGCATATTGTGTGGATCTGTGGACTAGTTTTGTGGTGCTCTTAATTTGTTTTTTGTCTTATACAAAAGTTTTGCGTAAAAGTGAGTGTGGCAACCTGAGTACCAGCGACTAAATGACCAAATGTTGTAGCAGACAACTAGCATTTAAATTAATCGATTATTCTGCATTTCATTAACGGCAACCAATGTTTGTATTTGTTCGCACTAACAATTTCACAGAATTTGAGTGAGCGTTTTGGTCAGAGTTTGATTAGAAACGTTTACATGAAATGATTATTATTCATCCTCCATTGTAGAGTTGGAATCGTAACGACTATCAGCTCGTCTAAATCCACCATAATCCTTTTCAGTTGCATCCAAGTTAAATGTGCAGTGAGTGGTGTTTGTGACACTAAGGTTTGATCTAACATGGGCTCATACTATATAACTCCAGGGACATTTGTTAGGCCCCATGCTGACAACAGAAAACTTGATTGATCACGGTGCACATTGGATTAAAGGGGATGTCAAAGACTGAATGTAATTTTCTAGGGCAGCTGCAGAGGGTTTAAAAGTGAGACAAATTTTTTTTTTTTTTAACATTTCAAAGTTCCCTGGTTCAGCTGGACTGGGGGTGATGTTGGTACATGTACATGACTACTGTCAGCAAATCAATGAGCTCCCAGGTGACATGAACAGCACATGACAACTGAGGCTTAGAAGGAATGCCTTCATTTTCAGTCTTGGACAACCCCGTTAAACGGATGGAATCTGAGATTTCCTAGATCTAAACCATTAGTGCTGGAGGGTGGTGAATTTATGACCTGCATGATTACTATCATATGCTCTTCCTGTGATGTGGATGCTGCTGTGAACTTGTATAGTTGACTCACAGTGGAACAGAAACAGTCTCTGGTCCCAGCTCTGATGCAGTGTCAATCAGCCTCAGAGGATAAGGCTGCCACTGGCTTGGAATTTCTGAAAGCTAGAGATCCACCACATGCACAGAAGAGTAGTTGCTGATTGGCTGAGACTTATTACATCAGGATATTACATCAGGACAGTGCTTCTTGATTAAAGGGCTGTGAAGTTGTGAATGATGTGACTGCTTTCCCTCAGCCCCCCCTTCCATCTGTTTGTTACTGTGGCACTGCAGATCACCATAGTGCAATGTGCCACCTGTTTATGAATGCTTTTAGGACAGTGTTTGGTTGACCATGTATCCTGGGAGCCTCAGGCGCTAGGATTCTACCCAAACCACCTGTATTAGGATCCACCATTGGTAAATACAACACTAGGGTGAGACATTAATCCACTTTCTAACCACCACCAGCCTCTTTGTGTACCTGTCTGCCTCTGTCTCTCTCTTGAATCTTTGAATCTCCTCCTACTCCCCTCTCCTTAGACGTCTATGGACTGTATGCCATGGTCACATGTGGATTGGCCCCTTGACATGTATATATGAAAATCCCTGGAAGAAACCAAAGGTCAGCCTTTATTTTCTTGTGCAAATTCCATGGCAAATACAAATCAGAGAAATTCACCAGGCTAGCATAGTATATGAGGCAGTTTTGTTTTGCCGTAAACAACTTAATTCCTTCAACTTTACTTGTTTAACCATGCACTAACAATAGTTATTTGCATTTACAAATCCAAGTACAGGAAGTAACAGTAAATATTTATAACAATGCTGATATAATTATATGAAACAAACCTGTAAATATCAATTGTATTCTTTTTGATCATTTAATTACTGACTTTCCAATGGAAAATGAATAATTGATTGTTATTGGACTTGTATAAAAGATATGTTACAACATGTTAGCATGATATATGATTAGGTCATAAATGACCCTTAAAGGGATTCTGTCACCAAGTTTTGGGCTATAGAGTTGCGGACATGCATGGCTAGATTGCCACTAGCATATCCACAAGATATCTGTCCTATAGGGCTGTGTGGTTTTAATTTCTTTAAAAAAGGATTTTTATAGATATATAAATGAGTCTTGTATGTGTCCAAGGGGCTGTACTAACCTTCCTGGTGCCCAGCCCCGCCTATGTCCTCTGAATCTCCTCCTTTCATCAACTATAGATTGCCTTAATCTCGCGATGTGCGACCTAGCGCATGTGCAGTGCCGGTATAGTGTTCCTTCCCTGTGGTGGCATCAGCCTCAGGGAAAGAACTGCGCATCGCGAGATTACGGCAATCTATAGTTGATGAAAGGACGAGATTCGGAGGACATATGCGGTGCTGGGCTCCTTCACAGGCGGGCGTGGCTGGGCACGGCTGGGCTCCAGGAAGGTTAGTACAGCCCCTTTTACACATACAAGACTCATTTACATATCTATAAAATCCTTTTTTAAAGAAATTAAAACCACACAGCCCTATAGGACAGATATGTTGCGGACATGCTAGCGGCGATCTAGCCATGCATGTCCGCAGCTCTATAGCCCAAAACTTGGTGACAGAATCCCTTTAAAATATAAATATATTTACTGTATTAGGTATAGGGATCAAAACTAGATTAACAATGAAAGTGAATCGTGGATCAGTTGTCTTTATACATAGAATTCAATTTAATCCCTCAGTTGGACAAATAAGAGTAGCTGATAAAAATCGACAAAATTGGCATGGTGAAGCTGATATACACTATATGAACAAAAGTATTGGGACACCTACACATTACAGCTGCACAGGAGCTTTTAGGACATCTGTAACATAATGTGAATTCGAAAAATTTGAGAATAAATAAGCTTAAGCAGGCTAAGTGAATAAATATATTTACTAAGTGATTACATATATAATAACACAAACAAATCACAAACTGAATAATTAAAAAATAAATAGACATTACTAGCCTAAATATGCAATATGAAGTGGCACTCCTGTCGACATGTCGTAGCACATGGATGACACCCCAGGGTGTACAAGAAATAAGGCAAATCAATACTTGCATCCTACCTAGAATGAAGTCGTCATTGGAGTGCCAATTAACTGTTAGTGCAGACCACAGTTATTCTCATCAGCCCCTCCTCCAGTGTGGATCACCCATGTCTCTGAGATTACTCAGGAATGTGTTCTAATCAGCAAAATGGGGAATGGGTACTACATTACAAGGCACATCATTACACAGAATGATAACAAAAGGGAACAGAATTAAAGGGACAGTACCAATCAATACTTAAAAATTACCCTTACAATATATTTTACCCCTGGTTCTTCCACTATATATATATATATATATATATATATATATATATATATATATATATATACATATACAGGAAAGGCCAAGGCAGCTCTCAGGTCTTCATGAAAGAAAGTATTTTTATTCACCCATGTGAAAGACAGCAACGTTTCAGCTCACTTCATGGAGCCTTTGTCAAGCCATAGTACATAGTGCAACATCAAGTGTTTATATAGCAAACATGATTAGAAAAGTGATTACATAATTATACATCAATTTGTACAAAAACACTATTAAAAACAATGTAAATCAAGTGAACATAATTATATCTCAATAAAAAGCGATCATATATCATAAAGTGCTATGTGTCAAAAGTTCCGGTCATAAATTCATCTAGTTACAGTGCCCAACATCATTGGTCAATAATTCAAATCAAGTGTACATGATCGTGCTCATTAAAAACAAGTAATTCATCTAATAGAAAACCTCACATGCAGCTTCAGATGGCAGGACTCAGTCGGCATCCGGAATTGCGTAGTGCGCAGGCGTGGGAAACTCCTCATCCCGTGAGACTACCTGTCACATAGAACACATAGATGCCCACATCCAAGATGGCGATCCAGCACCAGACAGAAACTTAGCATGCTCGTTCCCAAGTCAAGGTAGAAACAGTCTGACACATACATATCATGTGACAAGGTCACATGACCGCCATTCATAACACTGGACCGATCATACCACACAATTTCTTTAATAAAAACTCAAGAGACGGGAGTCAAACACTGTAAAACGGGCAATGGCATACTGCCACTATCACCCTTGTTCACGAACTCCCGCTTCCTCATATATCAATGATTATGTCCCTAACGGTCCACGCGTCATAGGCAGTCACACTTAGTCTTAAATGGCGTGGCGCCTCCGCCGGGGGTCACCCAGTCAGAGGCAGCACACCCGATCAGAGGCCACAGATGCAGCCGTCGCCGCTAAGCGACTCTGCATCCCGGTCCCCAACAAGAGGAGACCATCCAATCACATGCAGACTGTAATATCCTGGGAACCAATATGCACAAATATATGGCCTGTAACACCGGCCATCTACACTGTGCTAAAGGTCCCACAATATACGGAAAATAATAAAAAAATATATGGTATTGGGTCGCATCCTGTCTGTGTCATCATATGTCCTATTGTGATTACATCTAACAGTAAATATTAAAAAAAATATATGAAAAAAATCTTTTTCCACATATCCGTAATTGCCAGTTTGGTCCTGCTGTCTTATAGCTTCCAAGGAGGTAATTCTGTGTGGAACAACCTTGTATGTCCATCTCTCCTTTGTGCTCCTTTCGTAGGAGTCGCAATTTAGGAGATGAGTTAGTCAGGGCCGATGTTGGGTCCTCCAAAATAAATTGCAGCACGTATTTTGGCTCTACATGCAAGGGCTGTTATCCGTGCTGCAATTGTGTTAACTGCTCTTACACGATTAGAGGGGACTCCTTTGTAAATCCAGCCTCTGGTAAAACAATCAGAATTCAACAATGCGATTTATCTACTATCATGTCCATGTAAACTGTGGTATGTTGGTGAAACAACTTGGGATGTTACAGTGGGATGCGAAAGTTTGGGCAACCTTGTTAATCGTCATGATTTTCCTGTATAAATCATTGATTGTTAGGATAAAAAACTGTCAGTTAAATATATCATATCGGAGACACACACAGTGATATTTGAGAAGTGAAATGAAGTTTATTGGATTTACAGAAAGTGTGCTATAATTGTTTATACAAAATTAGGCAGGTTCATAAATTTGGGCACCACAAAAAAGAAATGAAATCAATATTTAGTAGATCGTCCTTTTGCAGAAATTACGAATTGCAGGAAATCGATGGCTTTCGAGCATGGACAGCTCTCTTTAAGAGTCTCGAATGGTGTTGCAGAAAGCTGGAACTTATAAATAAACATCTGACTGGCTTGATCCCAAACTAAGGAGCATATGGATGAGTCCCATAAAACCCCTAGAGCTCTCGTACCTAAGACTGTGTGACACCTGAAAACCCTATAATAGTGAGGGGACATGACCACCGGCTCCCTGCTCTTAATACGGACTGAGTCAGGGTCACCTAGAATCAAGCCAGCAAGGAAACACAAATAAAGCAAAAATCCATATCATTCCAAAGGGTTCACATACTTTTTCTTGCAACTGTAAAGGAAAATGGAGATTACATTTTTAAATTGCACTTTTTTGGCAGATTTAATCAATTTTTTTCTTTAACACATCGAGGGTTAACAGCCAAACAAAACTCAATATTTATTACCCTGATTCTGTGGTTTACAGAAACACCCCATATGTGGTTGTAAACTGATTTAGAGGCACATGGCAGGACGCAGAAGAAATGGCGCACCATATGGTTTTTGGAAGGCATGTCCCATTTGAAGCTCTCCTGAAGCACCCCTACAGTAGAAAATCCCAAAAAGTGACCCCATTTTGGAAACTACGGGATGAGGTGACAGTTTTATTGGTACTATTTTGGGGTACATATGATTTTTAATCGCCCTATATAAAAATAAAAATAATGTGAGGCAAGGTAACCAAAAAATTGCTGTTTTGTCACCGTTCATGTGCTATTTTTATACAGCAGGTTGCTCTGGACATGGCAAAGCCCAATATGTATACTTTTTCTTATTTATTTAAGTTATACACAATAATAGCATTTTGAAACAAAAAATATGATGTTTTTAGTGTCTCCATAGTCTGAGAACTATAGTTTTTTTTTTTTTTTTTTTTAGCGATTGTCTTATGTATAGGGATAAGCGAACCCGAACTGTATAGTTCGGGTTCGTACTGAATTTTGGGGTGTCGGTGACACGGACCCGAACCCGAACATTTTTGTAAAAGTCCGGGTTCGGGTTCGGTGTTCGTCGCTTTCTTGGCGCTTTTTGAAAGGCTGCAAAGCAGCCAATCAACAAGCGTCATACTACTTGCCCCAAGAGGCCATCACAGCCAGTGCAGCATGTGACCCAGCCTCTATTTAAGCTGGAGTCACGTAGCACCACACGTCACTCTGCTCTGATCAGTGTAGGGAGAGGATGCAGCTGCTGTTAGGGCGAGATTAGGCACTAGACAGGGATTTACTCAGCAAAAACACTTAATGAAGTGATTGATTCATAGCTGTAGATCGTTCATCTTCTGCTATTCAATTGCTCAGTGTTTTTAGGCTGCCCAGAGTGTTTTTCAGTCACTTTTTTCTGGAGTGATCGGCGGCCATTTTGTGTCTTGTGGTGCGCCAGCACAAGCTGCCACCAAGTCCATTTAACCATCAATAGTGTGTGTTTTTTTTGTTTTTTGTTTTTTTGGGGTGAAATACAATTGCCAAAATAGCAGTACCCTAAATCTGGTGTTTCAGCTGTGGCTAGCCAATTGTAATACTGTCTGCTGTCTGGCAAAGGATATATTTTTGTTCTGGGTTGAAATACAATTCCCAACTTAGCAAGTCCCTAAATCAGTGGTTTCTGCTGTATCAGGCCAAGTTCGATCCATAAAAGGGTATATTAGATTGAAGGTGCGGATAGTGTCATCCTCAATAACTTCACACGCTACCGTGCATTTCAAAGTCTAATTCTGTACGTAAACGTATACCTGTCATCCAGCGCCTAAATACTAGGCCTACAATTTACATTCAGCTAAATCTGTCCTTATTGCTGTGGCTGGTCAAGTTATTTGGTGTCCGTTAAAGCACAGTTTTTGTTCTGGGTTGAAATACAATTCCCAACTTAGCAATTCCCTAAATCAGTGGTTTCTGCTGTATCAGGCCAACTTTAAATCTATCTATAAAAGGGTATATTAGATAGAAGGTGCGGATAGGGTCATCCTCAATAACTTCACACGCTACCGTGCATTTCCAAGTCTAATTCTGTCCGTAAACGTATACCTGTCATCCAGGGCCTAAATATTAGGCCTACAATTTATTTTCAGCTAAATCTGTCGTTACTGCTGTGCCTGTATTAGTGTAATACGGTACCTAAATAGATAGCCAGATAGTGTTAGGTGTCTGTAAAAAAAAAAAAAAAGCCTGAATTTGAATTCAATACATTGGGCCAAATAATTTTTTTCTTATTGTGGTGAACAGTAACAATGAGGAAAACATCTAGTAAGGGACGCGGACATGGTCGTGGTGGTGTTAGTGGACCCTTTGGTGTTGGGAGAGGACGTGGCCGTTCTGCCACAGCCACACGTCCTAGTGAACCAACTACCTCAGGTCTCAGTAGCCGCCAGAATTTACAGCGATATTTGGTGGGGCCCAATGTCGTTCTAAGGATGGTAAGGCCTGAGCAGGTACAGGCATTAGTCAATTGGGTGGCCGACAGTGGATCCAGCACGTTCACATTATCTCCCACCCAGTCTTCTGCAGAAAGCGCACAGATGGCACCTGAAAACCAAGCCCATCAGTCTGTCACATCACCCCCATGCATATCAGGGAAACTGTCTGAGCCTCAAGTTATGCAGCAGTCTCTTATGCTGTTTGAAGACTCTGCTGGCAGGGTTTCCCAAGGGCATCCACCTAGCCCTTCCCCAGCGGTGGAAGACATAGAATGCACTGACGAACAACCACTTATGTTTCCTGATGATGAGGACATGGGAATACCACCTCAGCACGTCTCTGATGATAACGAAACACAGGTGCCAACTGCTGCGTCTTTCTGCAGTGTGCAGACTGAACAGGAGGTCAGGGAGGAAGACTGGGTGGAAGACGATGCAGGGGACTATGAGGTCCTAGACCCCACATGGAATGAAGGTCGTGCCACTGACTTTCACAGTTCAGAGGAAGAGGCAGTGGTGAGACCGAGCCAACAGCGTAGCAAAAGAGGGAGCAGTGGGCAAAAGCAGAACACCCGCTGCCAAGAGACTCCGCCTGCTATTGACCGCCGCCATCTGGGACCGAGCACCCCAAAGGCAGCTTCAAGGAGTTCCCTGGCATGGCACTTCTTAAAAACAATGTGCTGACGACAAGACCCGAGTGGTTTGCACGCTGTGCCATCAGAGCCTGAAGCGAGGCATTAACGTTCTGAACCTTAGCACAACCTGCATGACCAGGCACCTGCATGCAAAGCATGAACTGCAGTGGAGTAAACACCTTAAAAACAAGGAAGTCACTCAGGCTCCCCCTGCTACCTTCTGCTGCTGCTGCCTCGGCCTCTTCTGCTGCTGCCGCCTCGGCCTCTTCCTCCGCCTCTGGAGGAACGTTGGCACCTGCCGCCCAGCAAACAGGGGATTTACCACCAACACCTCCGTCAACAAGCATCTCAACCATGTCACACGGCAGCGTTCAGCTCTCCATCTCACAAACATTTGAGAGAAAGCGTAAATTCCCACCTAGCCACCCTCGATCCCTGGCCCTGAATGCCAGCATTTCTAAACTACTGGCCAATAAAATGCTGTCATTCAGGCTGGTGGACACAGGCAGCTTCAAACAGCTCATGTCGCTTGCTTTCCCACAGTATGTTGTTCCCAGCCGCCACTACTTCTCCAAGAGAGCCGTGCCTTCCCTGCACAACTAAGTATCCGATAAAATCAAGTGTGCACTGCGCAACGCCATCTGTGGCAAGGTCCACCTAACCACAGATACGTGGACCAGTAAGCACGGCCAGGGACGCTATATCTCCCTAACTGCACACTGGGTAAATGTAGTGGCGGCTGGGCCCCAGGCGGAGAGCTGTTTGGCGCACGTCCTTCCGCCGCCAAGGATTGCAGGGCAACATTCTTTGCCTCCTGTTGCCTCCTCCTCGGCTTCCTCTTCCTCTTCTTCAACCTGCTCATCCAGTCAGCCACACACCTTCACCACCAACTTCAGCACAGCCCGGGGTAAACGTCAGCAGGCCATTCTGAAACTCATATGTTTGGGGGACAGGCCCCACACCGCACAGGAGTTGTGGCGGGGTATAGAACAACAGACCGACGAGTGGTTGCTGCCGGTGAGCCTCAAGCCTGGCTTGGTGGTGTGCGATAATGGGCGAAATCTCGTTGCAGCTCTGGGACTAGCCGGTTTGACGCACATCCCTTGCCTGGCGCATGTGCTGAATTTGGTGGTGCAGAAGTTCATTCACAACTACGACATGTCAGAGCTGCTGCATAAAGTGCGGGCCGTCTGTTCGCGCTTCCGGCATTCACATCTTGCCGCTGCTCGCCTGTCTGCGCTACAGTGTAATACAGCCTCATATGCGACGTGCCCACCAGGTGGACCTCCACCTTGCACATGCTGGACAGACTGTGCGAGCAGCAGCAGGCCATAGTGGAGTTTCAGCTGCAGCACGCACGGGTCAGTCGCACTGTGGAACAGCACCACTTCACCACCAATGACTGGGCCTCCATGCGAGACCTGTGTGCCCTGTTGCGCTGTTTCGAGTACTCCACCAACATGGCCAGTGGCGATGACTCCGTTATCAGCGTTACAATACCACTTCTATGTCTCCTTGAGAAAACAATGAGAGGTGGGAACATGAGAGGTGCGTCTAACAGTGCGCTTGTACTTGCCCATCTTCCGATTATGCTCCAGTGACGCAAGTAGGAATGGCACTTTGTCCTTTTAGCAGTGATCCAGCACGGTGGCCACCTAGTAATCAGAATGAGGGCAACACGGCGGTCAATGCACAGGCACTGCAGCATGTAGTCGCTCATGTGTAGTGATGGACGAACATATGCCGGGACGGTTCGCGATCGCGTGAACGCAATCAAATGTTCGCGAACCGCAAGTTCGCGGCAGGTCCCTTTTCAGGAGGAGGAGGAGGCGGAAGAGGGGTCATTTTTAGCACTTTCAGGCCAGTCTCTTCGAAGTGACTCAGAGGGAGGTTTGGTGCAACAGCAGAGGCCAGGTACAAATGTGGCCAGACAGGGCCCACTACTGGAGGACGAGGAGGACGAGGATGAGGGGGAGGTGTAGGAGGATGAGGATGAAGCATGTTCACAGCGGGGTGGCACCCAACGCAGCTCGGGCCCATCACTGGTGCGTGGCTGGGGTGAAACGCAGGACGATGACGATACACCTCCCACAGAGGACAGCTTGTCCTTACCTCTGGGCAGCCTGGCACACATGAGCGACTACATGCTGCAGTGCCTACGCAACGACAGCAGAGTTGCCCACATTTTAACGTGTGCGGACTACTTGGTTGCCCCCCTGCTGGAACTGGAGCGTGATAGGAAGATGCGCGAGTACAAGCGCATATTGGTAGACGCGCTACTGAGAGCA
Source organism: Bufo gargarizans (assembly GCF_014858855.1). Lineage (NCBI taxonomy): Eukaryota > Metazoa > Chordata > Amphibia > Anura > Bufonidae > Bufo > Bufo gargarizans. Next base: position 221,687,050 of record NC_058084.1, read on the forward strand.
TTCCCAAATGTCACAGGGGAACAAGTGAAAGCCCAAGGCGAAGGCAGAGGAGGAGCAAGAGGTCGCCAACTCAGCTGTGTCACGGCCAGCTCCTCTGAGGGCAGGGTTAGCATGGCAGAGATGTGGAAAAGTTTTGTCAACACGCCACAGCTAACTGCACCACCACCTGATATGGAACGTGTTAACAGGAGGCAACATTTCACTAATATGGGGGAACAGTACGTGTGCAAACTCCTCCACGTACTGACTGATGGTTTGGCCCCATTCAACTTCTGGGTTTCCAAATTGTCCACGTGGTCAGAGCTAGCCTTTTATGCCTTGGAGGTGCTGGCCTGCCCAGCCAATGTGGACAAGCTGACGTTCAAAAAAATGAACCAGGCATGGATCCCACAGGACCTGTCCATCCCTTGTGCAGATTAGACATTAACTACCTCCCCTTAACCATATATTATTGTACTCCAGGGCACTTCTTCATTCAATCCTATTTTTATTTTCATTTTACCATTATATTGCGGGGCAACCCAAAGTTGAATGAACTTCTCCTCTGTCTGGGTGCTGGGGCCTAAATATCTGAAAATGGACTGTTCCAGTTTTGGCTGACGTGAAGCCTGATTCTCTGCTATGACATGAAGCCCGATTCTCTGCTGACATGAAACCTGAATCTCTGCTATGGGACCTCTCTCCTGTCTGGGTGCCGGGGCCTAAATATCTGACAATGGCCTGTTCCAGTGGTGGGTGACCGCGAAGCCTGATTCTCTGCTATGACATGAAGCCTGATTCTCTGCTATGGGACCTCTCTCCAATTGATATTGGTTCATTTTTATTGATTTTATATTTTTTTTAATTCATTTCCCTATCCACATTTGTTTGCAGGGGATTTAACTACATTTTGCTGCCTTTTGCAGCCCTCTAGCCCTTTCCTGGGCTGTTTTACAGCCTTTTTAGTGCCGAAAAGTTCGGGTCCCCATTGACTTCAATGGGGTTCGGGGCGAAGTTCGGGTCGGGTTCGGATCCCAAACCCGAACATTTCCGGGAAGTTCGGCCGAACTTCTCGAACCCGAACATCCAGGTGTTCGCTCAACTCTACTTATGTACGGTCTCAGTTTTTGCGGGATGAGGTTTTATTGGTAGCTTTTTGGGGGGCCTTTTTGATCGCTTAGTGTTGTACTTTTTGTGATGTAAGGTGACAAAAATAGCTTTTTTGACAGTTTTTATTTGCATTTTTTTCTGTGTTTATTGGACAGGGTGGATCATGTGATTTATTTTTAGAGCCGGTCATTATAGACGTGGCGATACATAATATGTGTGGTTTTTTTTTTCTATTTTTTTATTACAAAATCTGGGGAAAGGGGAGTTTTTTCTTTTTGTTACTTGAAACAATTTTTTTTATTAAAAACCCTTTTTTTTAACATTTTTTTTAAACTTTATTTCTGTCTCACTCTGGGACTTCACCTTTTGGGGATCTGATCCCTTCTGCAATGCATTACAATTCATCTGTGTTGTGATGCATTGCCTGATAGTGTATTACACTGAGTAATACACTAACAGGTTTCCTAGAAGACCTAGCCTGGGGCTGGATTTCCTTGGCCTCCGTAGAAGGCAGGCCCTGATGCCTTGCAAGGCATTGGGCAGCCTCTGCAAGGCATAGGGCTGCCTTCTCACCCATCGGGTCCTCGATACAGAAGCACAGGGACCAGAAAGGCTCCCTCACCTGCCGCAAATACTTTCTATGCCATGGTAATCGCTGACCACGGCAAAGAAGGGGTTAATCAACCAACATCGGCTTTTACAGCGATGCCGGTGGATACAGCAGGGGCTTGGCTATCGGGGACTGCTGGGACCCTGCAATGTTCTATCACCATGACGTAATAGTAGGTCAAAATGCGGCAAGTCACCTGCCGCAATGACATAGTATTACGTCATGTGGCGGGAAGGAGTTTAAATTACATTTATTTGTGACCCTTCTAAGATACCCAATGTTGTTTTCTGCTTTACTAATGTGTTGTATTGTGTATTCTACACTTAATACCCTTTGGCTATGGATAAGCAAACCCGTGGATGTTCTGTGTGTGACCGATAGCCATTTTTTGGGGTGCGGCCAGTATACTTCTCTACTCGGCCAATATAACAAATAATGATGTTGAGCCAGGAGGCGGAGGTCCAAGTAGATGAGGAGGAGGTGTAGGTGGCAGATGTGGAGGAGGTGGGGGAGGAAGCCGACACTGTTTGTTTTGTTTTTTAAATGTGTCTGTCAATTCTGTGTGTGACCTTTTAGCCATTTTTTTTTTTGGGGTGCGGCTGGTATACTGCTCTACCCTGCCAATATACAACATAATAATTTTCAACCAGGAGGTGGAGGAGGAGGCAGACATGGCGGTGTAGGCAGAAGAGACAGGCAAGGTGCACATGGCGGTGTAGCCAACAATTTTTTTTTTCTTTTAAATTGTGTTTTTATTTTATTTTTTCTTAAATTTTGTTTTATTTGTTTGTGGAGGCCCCAAAACATTGGGAAATACCAAAGAGAATGCACAAAGTGTAGCATAACAATGGCTCGTTCCAGCCGGTATTCCTCTACACTCTGTCTATATGAGACCCAATAATTTTGAGCCAGGAGGTGGAGGTCCGAGTGGCCGAGGAGGCAGACATGGCAGTGCAGGAGGAAGAGGCAGACTAGGTGGACATGGCGGTGTAAGCAGAAGAGGCGGATGAGGTAGCCACCATTATTTATTTATTTATTTTTATTTGTTCAGATTTTTTTTTTGGGGGGGGGGGGGGGATTTGTGGAGGCCCCAAAACATTGGGAAATAGCAAAGAATGCACAAAGTGCACTAGAGTATAAAAATGGCTGTGTGCGGCCAGTGTACCTCTCTAATCTGCACAAGGTACCAATAAGTTCTGTGGGATCCATGCGTGGTTCATTTTACTGAACGTGAGCTTGTTAACATTGGCTGTAGACAGGCGGATGCGCCTGTCCGTTATCCCCCCCGCCATGCCGGTGGGAACATGAGAGGTGCGTCTAACAGTGTGCGCTTGTACTTGCCCATCTTCCGATTATGCTCCAGTGACGCAAGTAGGAATGGCACTTTGTCCTTTTAGCAGTGATCCAGCACGGTGACCACCTAGTAATCAGAATGAGGGCAACTCGGCGGTCAATGCACAGGCACTGCAGCATGTAGTCGCTCGTGTGTAGTGATGGACGAACATATGCCGGGACGGTTCGCGATCGCGTGAACGCAATCAAATGTTCGCGAACCGCAAGTTTGCGGCAGGTCCCTTTTCATTTTAATGGCAGGCGAACCTGAAAAACCTTCAGCTCATATTTGCAGCCAAGAAATAATTACTAGAAGTGCACAAATAGTCCCACAGCATGGACAGTGACATACCAGATGTATTATTCGAATTTGGAATCTCCATTCATTATTTTTTTTCAATGCGAAATATCAGCAACATAATTTTCGTGTACGCGCATACGCAAATTCACCGTACAATACCCAAATGCACTATAAAGAAAGTATATTGGTATATCACCCCCCCGCTTCAATCAGTTTTTGGGGGACGACTGGTATATCACACCAGTAGAAATTATTTGTTCCAATAACGCTTGTCCCTCTATATACCTGCAGAACCGCACACAACGGCCGCACAAGACAAATGGACTATAATATACTTTCTAACATAGAAAGTATATTATAACATTGTACAAGGAAGGCAATCCATTAGAATATACATAAAGATTAAACGTAACCTTTAATAATTTTACTATTAGGGTCCATTCACACGTCCATAAGTGTTTTACGGATGTGCAAAACATAGACACCGGCAATGTGCATTCCGCAATTTGGGGACAGCACATCGCAGGCACTATAATAGAAAATGCCTAATATTGTCTGCAAATCGGACAAGAATAGGACATGTTCTATTTTTTTGTGGAAACGGAAGCACAGATGCGGAGGTGCAGATCCGCAAATGCGGATGCGGACAGCACATTCCCACATTCCAGCCCCATTGAAAATGAATGGGTCTGCACCTGTTTCGCAAAATTGCGGAACGTATGCGGACCCATTTTGCGGATGTGTGAATGGAAAAGATATCCCTCAAAATGAAAATAAATTAAATTATTAAAGTTAAAGGGGTTCTGCACTTTGTTTTAACTGATGATCTATCCTCTGGATAGATCATCAACATCTAATCGGCGGGAGTCCGACACCCAGGACCCCTGCCGATCAGCTGTTTTAGAAGGCAGCGGTGCTCCAGCAGTGGCACGGCCTTCTCACTGTTTACCGCCGGCTCAGTGACGTCACGACTAGTATCAACTAGCGTGGGTGGGGATAAGCTCCATTCAAGTGAACAGAGCTTAGCCCCGCCCACGCTAGTTGATACTAGTCTTCTGGAGCACCGCTGCCTTCTCAAACAGCTGATCAGATGCTGATGATCCCCCTTTAAGCAAAAAGCATAGATGTGGTAAGCAATAACAAGTGCTCAGCGGCACTAAATCAGGTGCTCGGTGGCACCAAATCAGAAACCATATGTCCTACCACAATCCGGGGGGTTCCAGTGCACATCCATGAATCCCGGAGGGAAAGCAAAAAACATCTATCCCTGGGCTAGATGATGATGTGGTATTGAAGGACAGGGTGGGCAAAGAACTGTCCCTGATATTGCCATACAGGGGGGTGCTATTCTGGCCCTGATAACCTAACCACAGACCACCCGCCCTGATAAGAGCGACCCTGTCCACAGCCTTACCCTATATAAAAATGGTCCTAGTAAGCCCCTAGGCCCCTGACTTCCAGGTAATCACTATATAGATCTATGTGTTTTTGACCCATTATCAAAGTATATTATAAGTATTAGAGTAATTTGGTGGTTGGCTCACACTCAGGTAATTACGGGCGGGTGCTGCAAACTCACAACTTGGGTGCCCGAACCCAAAAATTGATAAACAATATGACAAAAAAGGAAAGGAGTGAGCACTCACACTAACTGGACCATGGGGAAAGTAATATTTAATAATTCATAACAACACTCAAATATAATAAGATCACATAAAATGATAGGTGGTACCAACATAAAATCACACTGGCGAGTGATAGTTGCGCAAACCTTATATATAGGGATGAGCGAACTCGAACTGTATAGTTCGGGTTCGTACCGAATTTTGGGGTGTCCGTGACACGGACCCGAACCCGGACATTTTCGTAAAAGTCCGGGTTCGGGTTCGGTGTTCGTCGCTTTCTTCGCGCTTTTGTGACGCTTTCTTGGCGCTTTTTGAAAGGCTGCAAAGCAGCCAATCAACAAGCGTCATACTACTTGCCCCAAGAGGCCATCACAGCCATGCCTACTATTGGCATGGCTGTGATTGGCCAGAGCACCATGTGACCCAGCCTCTATTTAAGCTGGAGTCACATAGCGCCGCCCGTCACTCTGCTCTGATTAGCGTAGGGAGAGGTTGCGGCTGCGACAGTAGGGCGAGATTAGGCAGATTAACTCCTCCAAAGGACTTGATTAACTGATCGATCTGCAGCTGTGGATCATTGAGCTGCTGATCCTCAATTGCTCACTGTTTTTAGGCTGCACAGACCGTTTGTCAGTCTCATTTTTCTGGGGTGATCGGCGGCCATTTTGTGTCTTGTGGTGCGCCAGCACAAGCTGCGACCAAGTGCATTTAACCCTCAATGGTGTGGTTGTTTTTTGGCTAAAGCCTACATCAGGGTGAAGCTGTCACACCAAGTGCATTTAACCAGCAATAGTCTGTTCATTTTTTGGCCATATACAAAATCAGGGGCAAGCTGCGCCTGTCACCAAGTGCATTTAACCCTCAATGGTGTGGTTGTTTTTTGGCTAAAGCCTACATCAGGGTGAAGCTGTCACACCAAGTGCATTTAACCAGCAATAGTCTGTTCATTTTTTGGCCATATACAAAATCAGGGGCAAGCTGCGCCTGTCACCAAGTGCATTTAACCCTCAATGGTGTGGTTGTTTTTTGGCTAAAGCCTACATCAGGGTGAAGCTGTCACACCAAGTGCATTTAACCAGCAATAGTCTGTTCATTTTTTGGCCATATACAAAATCAGGGGCAAGCTGCGCCTGTCACCAAGTGCATTTAACCCTCAATGGTGTGGTTGTTTTTTGGCTAAAGCCTACATCAGGGTGAAGCTGTCACACCAAGTGCATTTAACCAGCAATAGTCTGTTCATTTTTTGGCCATATCCCAGTCTAATTCTGTCACTAAATCCATACCGGTCACCCAGCGCCTAAATACTAGGCCTCAAATTTATATCCAGCTAAATCTGTCCCTAGTGCTGTAGCTGGGCGAGTTATTTAGTGTCCGTTCAAGCACATTTCTTGTTCTGGGTTGAAATACAATTCCCAATTTAGCAATTTCATAATTTAGTGGTTCCTGCTATATCAGAGCTCTTTGAAATCTATCCCAAAAAGGGTATATAATATTGAAGGTGCACATAGGGTCATTCAGAGTAACTTCACACACACCCGCTACTGTGTATTTCCAAGTCTAATTCTGTCACTAAATCCATACCGGTGACCCAGCGCCTAAATACTAGGCCTCAAATTTAATTCCCTCTAAATCTCTCGTTACCCACCGCTGTACTGTTGTTGCTGGGCAAGATATTTAGTGTCCGTCAAAGCACATTTTTTGTTCTGGGTTGAAGTACAATTCCCAATTTAGCAATTTCATAATTTAGTGGTTTCTGCTATATCAGAGCTATTTGAAATCTATCCCAAAAAGGGTATATAATATTGAAGGTGCACATAGGGTCATTCAGAATAACTTCACACACACCCGCTACTGTGTATTTCCAAGTCTAATTCTGTCACTAAACCCATACCTGTCACCCAGCGCCTAAATACTAGGCCTCAAATTTAAATCCCTCTAAATCTCTCGTTACCGTTGTCCTGTTGTAGCTGGGAAAGTTATTTAGTGCCCGTCAAAGCACATTTTTTGTTCTGGGTTGAAGTACAATTCCCAATTTAGCAATTTCATAATTTAGTGGTTCCTGCTATATCAGAGCTATTTGAAATCTATCCCAAAAAGGGTATATAATATTGAAGGTGCACATAGGGTCATTCAGAATAACTTCACACACACCCGCTACTGTGTATTTCCAAGTCTAATTCTGTCACTAAATCCATACCGGTGACCCAGCGCCTAAATACTAGGCCTCAAATTTAATTCCCTCTAAATCTCTCGTTACCCACCGCTGTACTGTTGTTGCTGGGCAAGATATTTAGTGTCCGTCAAAGCACATTTTTTGTTCTGGGTTGAAGTACAATTCCCAATTTAGCAATTTCATAATTTAGTGGTTTCTGCTATATCAGAGCTATTTGAAATCTATCCCTAAAAGGGTATATAATATTGAAGGTGCACATAGGGTCATTCAGAATAACTTCACACACACCCGCTACTGTGTATTTCCAAGTCTAATTCTGTCACTAAACCCATACCTGTCACCCAGCGCCTAAATACTAGGCCTCAAATTTATATCCAGCTAAATCTGTCCCTAGTGCTGTAGCTGGGCGAGTTATTTAGTGTCCGTTCAAGCACATTTCTTGTTCTGGGTTGAAATACAATTCTCAATTTAGCAATTTCATAATTTAGTGGTTCCTGCTATATCAGAGCTCTTTGAAATCTATCCCAAAAAGGGTATATAATATTGAAGGTGCACATAGGGTCATTCAGAGTAACTTCACACACACCCGCTACTGTGTATTTCCAAGTCTAATTCTGTCACTAAATCCATACCGGTGACCCAGCGCCTAAATACTAGGCCTCAAATTTAATTCCCTCTAAATCTCTCGTTACCCACCGCTGTACTGTTGTTGCTGGGCAAGATATTTAGTGTCCGTCAAAGCACATTTTTTGTTCTGGGTTGAAGTACAATTCCCAATTTAGCAATTTCATAATTTAGTGGTTTCTGCTATATCAGAGCTATTTGAAATCTATCCCTAAAAGGGTATATAATATTGAAGGTGCACATAGGGTCATTCAGAATAACTTCACACACACGCTTCTGTGCATTTCCAAGTCTAATTCTGTCACTAAATCCATACCGGTGACCCAGCGCCTAAATACTAGGCCTCAAATTTAAATCCCTCTAAATCTCTCGTTACCCACCACTGTACTGTTGTTGCTGGGCAAGATATTTAGTGTCCGTCAAAGCACATTTTTTGTTCTGGGTTGAAGTACAATTCCCAATTTAGCAATTTCATAATTTAGTGGTTTCTGCTATATCAGAGCTATTTGAAATCTATCCCTAAAAGGGTATATAATATTGAAGGTGCACATAGGGTCATTCAGAATAACTTCACACACACGCTTCTGTGCATTTCCAAGTCTAATTCTGTCACTAAATCCATACCGGTGACCCAGCGCCTAAATACTAGGCCTCAAATTTAAATCCCTCTAAATCTCTCGTTACCCACCGCTGTACTGTTGTTGCTGGGCAAGATATTTAGTGTCCGTCAAAGCACATTTTTTGTTCTGGGTTGAAGTACAATTCCCAATTTAGCAATTTCATAATTTAGTGGTTTCTGCTATATCAGAGCTATTTGAAATCTATCCCTAAAAGGGTATATAATATTGAAGGTGCACATAGGGTCATTCAGAATAACTTCACACACACCCGCTACTGTGTATTTCCAAGTCTAATTCTGTCACTAAATCCATACCGGTGACCCAGCGCCTAAATACTAGGCCTCAAATTTAATTCCCTCTAAATCTCTCGTTACCCACCGCTGTACTGTTGTTGCTGGGCAAGATATTTAGTGTCCGTCAAAGCACATTTTTTGTTCTGGGTTGAAGTACAATTCCCAATTTAGCAATTTCATAATTTAGTGGTTTCTGCTATATCAGAGCTATTTGAAATCTATCCCTAAAAGGGTATATAATATTGAAGGTGCACATAGGGTCATTCAGAATAACTTCACACACACCCGCTACTGTGTATTTCCAAGTCTAATTCTGTCACTAAACCCATACCTGTCACCCAGCGCCTAAATACTAGGCCTCAAATTTATATCCAGCTAAATCTGTCCCTAGTGCTGTAGCTGGGCGAGTTATTTAGTGTCCGTTCAAGCACATTTCTTGTTCTGGGTTGAAATACAATTCTCAATTTAGCAATTTCATAATTTAGTGGTTCCTGCTATATCAGAGCTCTTTGAAATCTATCCCAAAAAGGGTATATAATATTGAAGGTGCACATAGGGTCATTCAGAGTAACTTCACACACACCCGCTACTGTGTATTTCCAAGTCTAATTCTGTCACTAAATCCATACCGGTGACCCAGCGCCTAAATACTAGGCCTCAAATTTAATTCCCTCTAAATCTCTCGTTACCCACCGCTGTACTGTTGTTGCTGGGCAAGATATTTAGTGTCCGTCAAAGCACATTTTTTGTTCTGGGTTGAAGTACAATTCCCAATTTAGCAATTTCATAATTTAGTGGTTTCTGCTATATCAGAGCTATTTGAAATCTATCCCTAAAAGGGTATATAATATTGAAGGTGCACATAGGGTCATTCAGAATAACTTCACACACACCCGCTACTGTGTATTTCCAAGTCTAATTCTGTCACTAAATCCATACCGGTGACCCAGCGCCTAAATACTAGGCCTCAAATTTAATTCCCTCTAAATCTCTCGTTACCCACCGGTGTACTGTTGTTGCTGGGCAAGATATTTAGTGTCCGTCAAAGCACATTTTTTGTTCTGGGTTGAAGTACAATTCCCAATTTAGCAATTTCATAATTTAGTGGTTTCTGCTATATCAGAGCTATTTGAAATCTATCCCTAAAAGGGTATATAATATTGAAGGTGCACATAGGGTCATTCAGAATAACTTCACACACACGCTTCTGTGCATTTCCAAGTCTAATTCTGTCACTAAATCCATACCGGTGACCCAGCGCCTAAATACTAGGCCTCAAATTTAAATCCCTCTAAATCTCTCGTTACCCACCACTGTACTGTTGTTGCTGGGCAAGATATTTAGTGTCCGTCAAAGCACATTTTTTGTTCTGGGTTGAAGTACAATTCCCAATTTAGCAATTTCATAATTTAGTGGTTTCTGCTATATCAGAGCTATTTGAAATCTATCCCTAAAAGGGTATATAATATTGAAGGTGCACATAGGGTCATTCAGAATAACTTCACACACACGCTTCTGTGCATTTCCAAGTCTAATTCTGTCACTAAATCCATACCGGTGACCCAGCGCCTAAATACTAGGCCTCAAATTTAAATCCCTCTAAATCTCTCGTTACCCACCGCTGTACTGTTGTTGCTGGGCAAGATATTTAGTGTCCGTCAAAGCACATTTTTTGTTCTGGGTTGAAGTACAATTCCCAATTTAGCAATTTCATAATTTAGTGGTTTCTGCTATATCAGAGCTATTTGAAATCTATCCCTAAAAGGGTATATAATATTGAAGGTGCACATAGGGTCATTCAGAATAACTTCACACACACGCTTCTGTGCATTTCCAAGTCTAATTCTGTCACTAAATCCATACCGGTGACCCAGCGCCTAAATACTAGGCCTCAAATTTAAATCCCTCTAAATCTCTCGTTACCCACCGCTGTACTGTTGTTGCTGGGCAAGATATTTAGTGTCCGTCAAAGCACATTTTTTGTTCTGGGTTGAAGTACAATTCCCAATTTAGCAATTTCATAATTTAGTGGTTTCTGCTATATCAGAGCTATTTGAAATCTATCCCTAAAAGGGTATATAATATTGAAGGTGCACATAGGGTCATTCAGAATAACTTCACACACACGCTTCTGTGCATTTCCAAGTCTAATTCTGTCACTAAATCCATACCGGTGACCCAGCGCCTAAATACTAGGCCTCAAATTTAAATCCCTCTAAATCTCTCGTTACCCACCGCTGTACTGTTGTTGCTGGGCAAGATATTTAGTGTCCGTCAAAGCACATTTTTTGTTCTGGGTTGAAGTACAATTCCCAATTTAGCAATTTCATAATTTAGTGGTTTCTGCTATATCAGAGCTATTTGAAATCTATCCCTAAAAGGGTATATAATATTGAAGGTGCACATAGGGTCATTCAGAATAACTTCACACACACGCTTCTGTGCATTTCCAAGTCTAATTCTGTCACTAAATCCATACCGGTCACCCAGCGCCTAAATACTAGGCCTCAAATTTATATCCCGCTGAATTTGAATACAATACATTGGGCCAAATAATATATTTGTTGTTGTGGTGAACCATAACAATGAGAAAAACATCTAGTAAGGGACGCGGACGTGGACATGGTCGTGGTGGTGTTAGTGGACCCTCTGGTGCTGGGAGAGGACGTGGCCGTTCTGCCACATCCACACGTCCTAGTGTACCAACTACCTCAGGTCCCAGTAGCCGCCAGAATTTACAGCGATATATGGTGGGGCCCAATGCCGTTCTAAGGATGGTAAGGCCTGAGCAGGTACAGGCATTAGTCAATTGGGTGGCCGACAGTGGATCCAGCACGTTCACATTATCTCCCACCCAGTCTTCTGCAGAAAGCGCACAGATGGCGCCTGAAAACCAACCCCATCAGTCTGTCACATCACCCCCATGCATACCAGGGAAACTGTCTCAGCCTCAAGTTATGCAGCAGTCTCTTATGCTGTTTGAAGACTCCGCTGGCAGGGTTTCCCAAGGGCATCCACCTAGCCCTTCCCCAGCGGTGAAAGACATAGAATGCACTGACGCACAACCACTTATGTTTCCTGATGATGAGGACATGGGAATACCACCTCAGCATGTCTCTGATGATGACGAAACACAGGTGCCAACTGCTGCGTCTTTCTGCAGTGTGCAGACTGAACAGGAGGTCAGGGATCAAGACTGGGTGGAAGACGATGCAGGGGACGATGAGGTCCTAGACCCCACATGGAATGAAGGTCGTGCCACTGACTTTCACAGTTCGGAGGAAGAGGCAGTGGTGAGACCGAGCCAACAGCGTAGCAAAAGAGGGAGCAGTGGGCAAAAGCAGAACACCCGCCGCCAAGAGACTCCGCCTGCTACTGACCGCCGCCATCTGGGACCGAGCACCCCAAAGGCAGCTTCAAGGAGTTCCCTGGCATGGCACTTCTTCAAACAATGTGCTGACGACAAGACCCGAGTGGTTTGCACGCTGTGCCATCAGAGCCTGAAGCGAGGCATTAACGTTCTGAACCTGAGCACAACCTGCATGACCAGGCACCTGCATGCAAAGCATGAACTGCAGTGGAGTAAACACCTTAAAACCAAGGAAGTCACTCAGGCTCCCCCTGCTACCTCTTCTGCTGCTGCCGCCTCGGCCTATTCTGCTGCTGCCGCCTCGGCCTCTTCCTCCGCCTCTGGAGGAACGTTGGCACCTGCCGCCCAGCAAACAGGGGATGTACCACCAACACCACCACCACCACCTCCGTCACCAAGCGTCTCAACCATGTCACACGCCAGCGTTCAGCTCTCCATCTCACAAACATTTGATAGAAAGCGTAAATTCCCACCTAGCCACCCTCGATCCCTGGCCCTGAATGCCAGCATTTCTAAACTACTGGCCTATGAAATGCTGTCATTTAGGCTGGTGGACACAGACAGCTTCAAACAGCTCATGTCGCTTGCTGTCCCACAGTATGTTGTTCCCAGCCGGCACTACTTCTCCAAGAGAGCCGTGCCTTCCCTGCACAACCAAGTATCCCATAAAATCAAGTGTGCACTGCGCAACGCCATCTGTAGCAAGGTCCACCTAACCACAGATACGTGGACCAGTAAGCACGGCCAGGGACGCTATATCTCCCTAACTGCACACTGGGTAAATGTAGTGGCAGCTGGGCCCCAGGCGGAGAGCTGTTTGGCGCACGTCCTGCCGCCGCCAAGGATCGCAGGGCAACATTCTTTGCCTCCTGTTGCCACCTCCTCCTTCTCGGCTTCCTCCTCCTCTTCTTCCACCTGCTCATCCAGTCAGCCACACACCTTCACCACCAACTTCAGCACAGCCCGGGGTAAACGTCAGCAGGCCATTCTGAAACTCATATGTTTGGGGGACAGGCCCCACACCGCACAGGAGTTGTGGCGGGGTATTGAACAACAGACCGACGAGTGGTTGCTGCCGGTGAGCCTCAAGCCCGGCCTGGTGGTGTGTGATAATGGGCGAAATCTCGTTGCAGCTCTGGGACTAGCCAATTTGACGCACATCCCTTGCTTGGCGCATGTGCTGAATTTGGTGGTGCAGAAGTTCATTCACAACTACCCCGACATGTCAGAGCTGCTGCATAAAGTGCGGGCCGTCTGTTCGCGCTTCCGGCGTTCACATCCTGCCGCTGCTCGCCTGTCTGCGCTACAGCGTAACTTCGGCCTTCCCGCTCACCGCCTCATATGCGACGTGCCCACCAGGTGGAACTCCACCTTGCACATGCTGGACAGACTGTGCGAGCAGCAGCAGGCCATAGTGGAGTTTCAGCTGCAGCACGCACGGGTCAGTCGCACTACAGAACAGCACCACTTCACCACCAATGACTGGGCCTCCATGCGAGACCTGTGTGCCCTGTTGCGCTGTTTCGAGTACTCCACCAACATGGCCAGTGGCGATGACACCGTTATCAGCGTTACAATACCACTTCTATGTCTCCTTGAGAAAACACTTAGGGCGATGATGGAACAGGAGGTGGCCCAGGAGGAGGAGGAGGAGGATGAGGAAGAGGGGTCATTTTTAGCACTTTCAGGCCAGTCTCTTCGAAGTGACTCAGAGGGAGGTTTTTTGCAACAGCAGAGGCCAGGTACAAATGTGGCCAGCCAGGGCCCACTACTGGAGGACGAGGAGGACGAGGATGAGGAGGAGGTGGAGGAGGATGAGGATGAAGCATGGTCACAGCGGGGTGGCACCCAACGCAGCTCGGGTCCATCACTGGTGCGTGGCTGGGGGGAAAGGCAGGACGATGACGATACGCCTCCCACAGAGGACAGCTTGTCCTTACCCCTGGGCAGCCTGGCACACATGAGCGACTACATGCTGCAGTGCCTGCGCAACGACAGCAGAGTTGCCCACATTTTAACCTGTGCGGACTACTGGGTTGCCACCCTGCTGGATCCACGCTACAAAGACAATGTGCCCACCTTACTTCCTGCACTGGAGCGTGATAGGAAGATGCGCGAGTACAAGCGCACGTTGGTAGACGCGCTACTGAGAGCATTCCCAAATGTCACAGGGGAACAAGTGGAAGCCCAAGGCCAAGGCAGAGGAGGAGCAAGAGGTCGCCAAGGCAGCTGTGTCACGGCCAGCTCCTCTGAGGGCAGGGTTAGCATGGCAGAGATGTGGAAAACTTTTGTCAACACGCCACAGCTAACTGCACCACCACCTGATACGCAACGTGTTAGCAGGAGGCAACATTTCACTAACATGGTGGAACAGTACGTGTGCACACCCCTCCACGTACTGACTGATGGTTCGGCCCCATTCAACTTCTGGGTCTCTAAATTGTCCACGTGGCCAGAGCTAGCCTTTTATGCCTTGGAGGTGCTGGCCTGCCCGGCAGCCAGCGTTTTGTCTGAACGTGTATTCAGCACGGCAGGGGGCGTCATTACAGACAAACGCAGCCGCCTGTCTACAGCCAATGTGGACAAGCTGACGTTCATAAAAATGAACCAGGCATGGATCCCACAGGACCTGTCCGTCCCTTGTCCAGATTAGACATTAACTACCTCCCCATAACCATATATTATTGGACTCCAGGGCACTTCCTCATTCAATCCTATTTTTATTTTCATTTTACCATTATATTGCGATGCTACCCAAAGTTGAATGAACCTCTCCTCTGCCTGTGTGCTAGGCCTAAATATATGCCAATGGACTGTTGCAGTGGTGGCTGACATGAAGCCTGATTCTCTGCTATGACATGCAGACTAATTCTCTGCTGACATGAAGCCAGATTGTCTGTTACGGGACCTCTCTCCTCTGCCTGGGTGCTGGGCCTAAATTTATGACCATGGACTGTTGCAGTGGTGGCTGACGTGAAGCCTGATTCTCTGCTATGACATGCAGACTGATTCTCTGCTGACATGAAGCCAGATCGTCTGTTACGGGACCTCTCTGCTCTGCCTGTGTGCTAGGCCTAAATATATGCCAATGGACTGTTGCAGTGGTGGGTGACGTGAAGCCTCATTCTCTGCTATGACATGCAGACTGATTCTCTGCTGACATGAAGCCAGATTGTCTGTTACGGGACCTCTCTGCTCTGCCTGTGTGCTAGGCCTAAATATATGCCAATGGACTGTTGCAGTGGTGGGTGACGTGAAGCCTCATTCTCTGCTATGACATGCAGACTGATTCTCTGCTGTCATGAAGCCAGATTGTCTGTTACGGGACCTCTCTGCTCTGCCTGTGTGCTAGGCCTAAATATATGCCAATGGACTGTTGCAGTGGTGGGTGACGTGAAGCCTCATTCTCTGCTATGACATGCAGACTGATTCTCTGCTGACATGAAGCCAGATTGTCTGTTACGGGACCTCTCTGCTCTGCCTGTGTGCTAGGCCTAAATATATGCCAATGGACTGTTGCAGTGGTGGGTGACGTGAAGCCTCATTCTCTGCTATGACATGCAGACTGATTCTCTGCTGACATGAAGCCAGATCCTCTGTTACGGGAGCTCTCTCCTCTGCCTGGGTGCTGGGCCTAAATTTATGACAATTGACTGTTGCAGTGGTGGGTGACGTGAAGCCTGATTCTCTGCTATGATATGAAGACTGATTCTCTGCTGACATGAAGCCAGATTGTCTGTTACGGGACCTTTCTCCTCTGCCTGGGTTCTGGGCCTAAATTTATGAAAATTGACTCTTACAGTGGTGGGTGACGTGAAGCCTGATTCTAGGCTATGATATGAAGACTGATTCTCTGCTGACATGAAGCCAGATTGTCTGTTACGGGACCTTTCTCCTCTGCCTGGGTTCTGGGCCTAAATTTATGAAAATTGACTCTTACAGTGGTGGGTGACGTGAAGCCTGATTCTCTGCTATGATATGAAGACTGATTCTCTGCTGACATGAAGCCAGATTCTCTGTTACGGGACCTCTCTCCTCTGCCTGGGTGCTGGGCCTAAATTTATGACAATGGACTGTTGCAGTGGTGGCTGACGTGAAGCCTGATTCTCTGCTATGACATGCAGACTGATTCTCTGCTGTCATGAAGCCAGATTGTCTGTTACGGGACCTCTCTGCTCTGCCTGTGTGCTAGGCCTAAATATATGCCAATGGACTGTTGCAGTGGTGGCTGACGTGAAGCCTCATTCTCTGCTATGACATGCAGACTAATTCTCTGCTGACATGAAGCCAGATTGTCTGTTACGGGACCTCTCTCCTCTGCCTGGGTGCTGGGCCTAAATTTATGACAATGGACTGTTGCAGTGGTGGCTGACGTGAAGCCTGATTCTCTGCTATGACATGCAGACTAATTCTCTGCTGACATGAAGCCAGATTGTCTGTTACGGGACCTCTCTCCTCTGCCTGGGTGCTGGGCCTAAATATATGCCAATGGACTGTTGCAGTGGTGGCTGACGTGAAGCCTCATTCTCTGCTATGACATGCAGACTAATTCTCTGCTGTCATGAAGCCAGATTGTCTGTTACGGGACCTCTCTGCTCTGCCTGTGTGCTAGGCCTAAATATATGCCAATGGACTGTTGCAGTGGTGGCTGACGTGAAGCCTCATTCTCTGCTATGACATGCAGACTAATTCTCTGCTGACATGAAGCCAGATTGTCTGTTACGGGACCTCTCTCCTCTGCCTGGGTGCTGGGCCTAAATTTATGACAATGGACTGTTGCAGTGGTGGCTGACGTGAAGCCTGATTCTCTGCTATGACATGCAGACTAATTCTCTGCTGACATGAAGCCAGATTGTCTGTTACGGGACCTCTCTGCTCTGCCTGTGTGCTAGGCCTAAATATATGCCAATGGACTGTTGCAGTGGTGGGTGACGTGAAGCCTCATTCTCTGCTATGACATGCAGACTGATTCTCTGCTGACATGAAGCCAGATTCTCTGTTACGGGACCTCTCTCCTCTGCCTGTGTGTGTGCTGGGCCTAAATATATGCCAATGGACTGTTGCAGTGGTGGCTGACGTGAAGCCTCATTCTCTGCTATGACATGCAGACTAATTCTCTGCTGACATGAAGACAGATTCTCTGTTACGGGACCTCCCTCCTCTGCCTGGGTGCTGGGCCTAAATATATGCCAATGGACTGTTGCAGTGGTGGCTGACGTGAAGCCTCATTCTCTGCTATGACATGCAGACTAATTCTCTGCTGACATGAAGACAGATTCTCTGTTACGGGACCTCTCTCCTCTGCCTGGGTGCCGGGGCCTAAATATCTGAGAATGGACTGTTCCAGTGGTGGGTGACGGGAAGCCAGATTCTCTGCTATGGAACCTCTCTCCAATTGATTTTGGTTAATTTTTATTTATTTAATTTTTATTTTAATTCATTTCCCTATCCACATTTGTTTGCAGGGGATTTACCTACATGTTGCTGCCTTTTGCAGCCCTCTAGCTCTTTCCTGGGCTGTTTTACAGCCTTTTTAGTGCCGAAAAGTTCGGGTCCCCATTGACTTCAATGGGGTTCGGGTTCGGGACGAAGTTCGGATCGGGTTCGGATCCCGAACCCGAACATTTCCGGGATGTTCGGCCGAACTTCTCGAACCCGAACATCCAGGTGTTCGCTCAACTCTACTTATATATTAATCAATCACAATTCACACTTGCCACCACTAGGATTGTATGGTGGCAATGAAACTGCAGACCGCAAATGTAGTGTCCCGATACAAATTCGTGTGGCTCCGGATTAAAGTGTCCACGTGCATAGAGATGTCTCTCAATCAAGCAGTCTCTTCACAGTTTGTATCAATGTGTCCGCACAGGGCTAAAAATATTATGTGCCCAATTCAGGTTCCTACCTTATTCCAAGGTTTTACCAGACTGTCCTCCGCTAGGCCGTCCTGCCACGAGCAGCAAGTGTACCGGCCGCTTCGGCGTCTCACGTCACAAATCTCGAGCGCTGACGTCACAGTATCGCGGGAACAAAGAATTTGGCTGGTACGGATGGTAGGCAATTGTTGGAACCTGTATTCAGCTCCTGTGTCCTAGTGGAGTATTAGTAAGATTCCTTATCGCATGGCCATGCAATGTGTTCTCTCAGAATCCAATGGATTAGGTGGGCGCTTCTTCCAGTCACCAGACGCGTTTCGGGGCGTTCTACACCCCTTCCTCAGTGTGGGGTGGGGTGTAGAACGCCCCGAAACGCGTCTGGTGACTGGAAGAAGCGCCCACCTAATCCATTGGATTCTGAGAGAACACATTGCATGGCCATGCGATAAGGAATCTTACTAATACTCCACTAGGACACAGGAGCTGAATACAGGTTCCAACAATTGCCTACCATCCGTACCAGCCAAATTCTTTGTTCCCGCGATACTGTGACGTCAGCGCTCGAGATTTGTGACGTGAGACGCCGAAGCGGCCGGTACACTTGCTGCTCGTGGCAGGACGGCCTAGCGGAGGACAGTCTGGTAAAACCTTGGAATAAGGTAGGAACCTGAATTGGGCACATAATATTTTTAGCCCTGTGCGGACACATTGATACAAACTGTGAAGAGACTGCTTGATTGAGAGACATCTCTATGCACGTGGACACTTTAATCCGGAGCCACACAAATTTGTATCGGGACACTACATTTGCGGTCTGCAGTTTCATTGCCACCATACAATCCTAGTGGTGGCAAGTGTGAATTGTGATTGATTAATATATAAGGTTTGCGCAACTATCACTCGCCAGTGTGATTTTATGTTGGTACCACCTATCATTTTATGTGATCTTATTATATTTGAGTGTTGTTATGAATTATTAAATATTACTTTCCCCATGGTCCAGTTAGTGTGAGTGCTCACTCCTTTCCTTTTTTGTCATATTATAAGTATATTGCACCCCTCTGTGCTTCACACATATAGATAGCACACCTATACTAGTCCTTAAAATGACTTTTGTGGCCCTATTATCTAGCGTTTGGTGTCCCTAACAGCCTGTCCCTGCTCCACACAGCAACCTCTCCCTACACTTGCAAAACACTGAATGTAAAATGGCGGCCAGATCGGGTTTATTTATAAGGTAGGGGGTATGTCCATGTGCTGAAATGTCTCAATTGACTGTCCTGTACAACCTGATGGATGTGTCATGGGTCAAAGTTCTTCATAATGTAAAAGAATATGGCGGGCGCAAATTTCAACATATGTTTGCATGTTCGGCGAAACGCGAACACGCAAAGTTCACCACAAAACGACTGCCGGGCGAACTGCAAGGCCATCTCTACTCTTGTGTGTCAGGATGCCCAGAGGCAACGACAAGCTGTCCTCGGTGGGAGGTGTATCTTCTGTGTGCTCTGTAGCCCCCCAGCCACACTTCATTGATGCCCATGAGCTCATTTGGGTGACACCCTGCTGTGAATGCGGATCCTCCTCCTCATCATCCTCTTCATCCTCTAAAACTGTGCCCTGGCTGGACAGTTGTGTACGTGGCCGCTGTTGGTGTAAGATCCCACCCTCTGAGCCAACTGTGGACGACTCGTCTGATAACCATGGGAAAGATCCCTGTTCCTCCTCCTCCTCCTGTGGCACATCTTTATCCATCACCTCCAAAAGCGTTTTTTCAAGGAGACATAGAAGTGGGATAGTAAAGTGACGGTGTCATCGGCGCTGGCCATGTTGGTGGAGTACTCAAAAAAACTGTGCAAAACGGCACACACGTCCCGTATGGAGGCCCACTTGCTGGTGGTGAAGTAGTGCTGTTCCGCAGAGCGACTCATCCGTGCATGCTGCAGCTGAAACTTCATTATCACCTGCTGCTGCTCGCACAGTCTCCCCAGCATGTGCAAGGTGGAGTTCCACCTGGTGGGCACGTCGCATATGACGCGGTGAGTGGGAAGGCAGAAGTTGCGCTGCAGAGCAAACAGGCGAGCAGCAGTGCAGGATGAGGACAGCAGGGTGTGGGTGTGCACAGATGGCCCTCACTTTCTGCAGCAGCGCTAACATATCAACATATTTGCACCACCAAATTCAGCACATGCCCCTGACAACGCTGCGCTCTGGTGAAACATTTCGGGGAGCTGCAATTAGCTTTTAGAAGAAATAGACGCCCTAGTCTCACTGAGCAGTACTGCAGACGCTCCGTGCAAATGACCTAGACAGAGATAAGAGCCTAGAGAGGGAGTTAAATAACGATCTGATCTGACAGGTGGCTGTTTGAATAATAAGAATAAGAAGTGAATAGATGATACAACAAATGGTACAAACTAAAGCATGTACATCAATCAGCTAGCTTTTAAAGATATACTAAAGTGGCAACATAATAATACACTGACTTTAAAATGCAACATTGAAAAAAGTTATGCCAGTTAACCTATTATGGAATATGGAGTAAGGGTAAATATTCCCATTAGTCTCCTTTACTAGGTACTTCCAAAAAAATAAAATAAAAATAAGAACAAGAGAAGATAAATAATATATGATAGTAAACTAGACGACTATTTTTTTTTTATATGTTATGGTAGGAATGGCTCACCCCTTGGATAATGTGGAATAAGGGTGCTCCAACTGTAATAGACTCACCCAGTCTATTGATTTATGTCTAGTATGTATATTGTTTGGTTGGGCACTCCTAATACCTGAACCCAATTATGGATACACTATAATAGTACATATAATATATTTATTTACTTATAAAAAAAATATGAAAAATAAAATTTGATAAAACTGTGTACAGTATAAAAATAGAATTGAATGACTCCGAAGGTGTTTGGGATAGAATAGAAAAATCTTCTGTTAAGAACGAGTCAATATGGTGACTGTCTAATACGACGTTCCGATACATTCCTAAAATACTGTGATAGCGGTATAACTTATAATATGCAATCAATAATAACAGTGATAATAACACCTAAAAATACACTCTTGTCCACAGCTAATGTCAAGCATAGATACACAATTGTGGTTAATGGCAATAAAGTTCCATATGCTGCCTTTAAAGTTGTCAATGGTCACAGCAATAGCGTTTGGACTTGTCACAACAGTGGCGTTAGGACTTGCTATAAAACATATTTCTTGATTTTCATGTTGTTAGGAGAACAATATTCTCCACTTGTGGCCAATGTGGTTCTCAATTTTTAACAGTGGCACAGTCTATGAGTGGGTTACTCACTGTTTGTAGGTCCGAAGCGGGGTCTCACAGCTGCCGTGGCGTCCCACGTGTATTTGCACTCCAAATGTGATCTTATCGGCAGTTGCCTGTTTCAGTGAGCCTTGTTGTCATGGTCACTACTCATCACTAGATGGCAAAGTGGATCCACAGCTTCTATACTATTTAGGCTGGTCTGTGTTCCTACTCCGTTCTTAGATGACTTGGCAAAATTGCAAAGTTTTGTTCGGGAGCGCTCCTTGTCTTTATTTACATCAACTGTATAAAGTAAAAAAGTTGCGATTTCCAGCTCACCGTGGACGAGGATGCGCGGAACAAGACCGGACCAGCCTTCTATGTAACATACAGAAGAAATGAGTCCTAGCATCCAGAGCTTCAAAAGGTTGCTTCGTCTTTATTCAGATTCATAAAAAGGAATACATCCAGTACACACCTCACCCACCACCGTAGTTGGTTCGACTACGGTGGTAGGTGAGGTATGTACTGAATGTATTCCTTTTTATGAATCAGAATAAAGACAAAGCAACCTTTCGAAGCTCTGGATGCTGGGACTCATTTCTTCCGTATGTTACATCAACTGTGTCTGATGTCTTTTTAATGATCCAGGGAGTTATTCTGATTGCCTGATTGGAGTCCGGAAGGAATTTTTTATTCCTAAAAAGTGGGGAAAATTGGCTTCTACCTCAGTTTATTTTTTATTTTTTTGCCTTCCTCTGGATCAACTTGCAGAATAACAGGCCGAACTGGATGGACAAATGTCTTTTTTCGGCCTTATGTATTATGTACTATGTAATGAGGGTGTCATAAATATCAGACGCGTTTCAGAGCTATTGCACTTACTCCTTCTTCAGTGGTAGCAGGCCTCCTAATGTCTGTGGGTTTATATACCCTTTTCAAATGTCTTAACTTGAATCTTACCCAAGATCTGCAAAGAATTACTTATTTTTAATAGTACTTTTTATTCTGCACATGTCTCAGTCTATTGGTGGTCTCCCAGTGGCATAGTACAAATGAGGGATCCCAAACACGACTGCAAATGGATGATGTATAGTAACAAATGCACTGTATAAGGTTGTAATCGTTCCCCATTGATATATTGTTGCAGTGCGTTTTTCTATGCATTTTTTTTTTATTTTGGTTAGAATTTTGACTCTGAACTGTGGACCATATTATTCTATGTTTTCTTTTACTTTTATATCATAGTTTGTAGGTGAAAAAAATATTTTGGTTAAAGATAAACATTATTAGATAAAAATGTTGTAATAAACACCACTTGATGATATATTACTCAATAATAAATTGCTTGATGATAAACATGGGGTCTTTTGATGGTAGTGTGACACTGGGGGGAGCCTGTCACTAAGGAGGGATCAGAGTGCTGATAGACAGCCGGACGCCGATTCCTCATCAGCAATGGGCACCGCCCATATCTACAAAAATCCAAAAATGTCCATTTCACCATTGTCCCAATGGCTGGAGTGTTTCAAATTCAAAAATTCTCCTCGATTTGAGTCTAGACATTTTATTAATATGATTTCCACCTCTCCAACCTGTTGGGACTTTTTCTAATGCTGCATATTTCAAACCGGTGGGATTTTGATTGTGTGTAATCTTAAAATGTTTGGATAATTAATGATTTTCATAGCCCTTTTTGATGTTAGAGATGTGTTCTGCGACATGTTTTTTTCAGTGGTCTCTTAGTTCTTCCCACATATTGTTTATTGCATGGACACTGAATGATATATATACATGTTAGGCTACTTTCACACTAGCGTTCGATCGGATCCGTTCTGAACGGATCCGATCATAATAATGCAGACGGAGGCTCCGTTCAGAACGGATCCGTCTGCATTATTTTTAGCATATAACAGCTAAGTGTGAAAATAGCCTCGTACGGATCCGTCCAGACTTTCAATGTAAAGTCAATGGGGGACGGATCCGCCTGAAGATTGAGCCATATTGTGGCATCTTCAAACGGATCCGTCCCCATTGACTTACATTGTAAGTCTGGGCGGATCCGCACGCCTCCGCACGGCCAGGCGGACACCCGAACGCTGCAAGCAGCGTTCAGCTGTCCGCCTGTCCGTGCGGAGGCGAGCGGAGCGGAGGCTGAACGCCGCCAGACTGATGCAGTCTGAGCGGATCCGCTCCATTCAGACTGCATCAGGGCTGGACGGCTGCGTTCGGGTCCGCTCGTGAGCTCCTTCAAACGGAGCTCACGAGCGGACCGACGAACGCTAGTGTGAAAGTAGCCTATCCTTTTTTCAGGGTGATACGTAGTTTTTATTGATATCATTTTGTGATATGTATGAATTTTTCATCCATTTTATTAAATTTTTGAGATTAGAAGAGATAAAAACAGCAATTTGACTTATTTTTTTTTTGTTCAATTGCGGCGTTCACCATATGGGATAAATACTTTTGCTACCATCGCCTGAAACATCTTCAGGCTTTTGTCCCATTGAGAACTTCTGGTGCGTCATTGGTCAGCAATTGCAAAGGGAGCTGCTAGCAGTGGACAACCATAACCCTAAGTTCACACTTGCGCGTTTTATAGCGTGTTCGAACGCGCTGTAAAACGCATAACCGATGCAAACCAATGCTTCCCTATGGGACTGATTCACATTTTCGCGGTTTACATCGCGTTCGACGCGTAACAAGTTCTTGAGCTTTTTTGGGGGCGTTTGTCGCGCGTTCCTGTACATAGACTTTTGGGAACGCGCGACAATGGGCGTTCGCTTGTCTCTGTATGCGCGATTGGAAATGCCCGTACAACCGCGCATACAGAGCGCTCCTTTCAGAACGCTCAGGTGTAACCCTACTAGTATTGCAGGTTAAAAAATCTTTTATTATATGTACATGATTATTGCACTTGGATTTGAATGTGTCTGTTCTTCTTGTGAATGTTGTCAATTTACAACCAATGCAGATACCACACCTATGAAAACCTGATAAGTCTATCCATTTACTCAAAAGTGGTTGGTCACCTAATAATTTTTTGCTCATTTTTTTATGGAAGGTGCCACCAACAGGCCTAAATTAGGGGCTTTAGAAAATTTAATCAAAGGTGTTGTGGGCAATAAACGGCCTATAGTTTTGTCTTTTACAATGTAATGCCAATGTTTTTAGATTATTGATTTGACCCTTTTATACTGTGAATTGAATGGCAATATTAATCGTATGGCTTCCTCTCTATTTATTTTTATTTCTGTATTAAAATAAAAAAAATTGTTGAACGGTCCATCTCACAGACTTTCTGTAACAATATTTCCAATAATGAAGGTGGATATTTCTTTATCAAAAATTGATCCTTCATTTTATTTGCTTCTGGTTTAAATGTTCCTACCTTAGTACAGTTCCTCTTGATCCGTCTAAACTGGCCCATAGGTATATTTAAGAGCCATTGTGGTAAGTGTCATATATAATATGAAGTTAATTTTAGACACAGGCCTCTGATATGTTTTACAAATTAATTTCTCTTTCTCCACCAAAATCTCTAAATCCAGAGATGCCACAGAAACCTGGCTCACCGTCGACGAATAAAAACGTAAATTATGGTAATTGTCATTGATTTCCTTTAAAAAATTGTCTAGTGACTCTGGATTGTCTTGCCAGATGAACAACACATTGTCTATGTAATGACGCCAGAGCACCACGCTTGCCCCCAGTCTTGGAGAAATGTGCTCTTCTTCCCATTGTGCCATGAACAAATTGACATAACTGGGGGAAAACCTGGTGCCCAGAGTGGTTCCCCTTGTCTGCACGTAAAAATCAGGTTCAAAATAAAAATAATTGTGGTTTAAAATAAATTGTGCGCCTTCCATTATATACTCAATCTGGTCTATAGGTATTTTACCGTCTTTTTGTAGTTGTTTGGACATAGATTGTATACCTTGTTGATGGTCAATTATTGTGCATCAAGTGTTCCAATAGTCCATTTTGGGTCAAAGGTTACATTTTCGATAATCTGAACGACCTGAGTGGTATCTTTAATATATGATTGCGTCCTTTTAACCGTTTGTTGAAGAAATGTATCTATATATTCAGATAGATTTGCTATAAGGGAATCAATACCTGAAATTATAGGACATCCTGGTGGATTTACTGGATCTTTATGTAGTTTCGGTATACAGTAAAACATCGGGATTCTACATTGTGTGTTTAGTATATAATTATGTTCTTGTTCTGACAAAATGTTTAAATCCCTACCCTTGTTACATAATTCTAAAAGTTGTGCGTTATATTCTTTTGTGGGATCACGGTTCATCTTTTTATATGTATTCGTATATGACAATTGTTTCTTACATTCAGAGTTTTAGTGTTCAGCCTATAAAATGACTATGGCGCCGCCTTTATCCTTATTACTAGGTTTTGTTCCTTTTGTAATTGTTTGATGGTGTATATTTCACGTTTGGATAAATTGTTAAAATTGTTCTTATTTTTTATTTTTCTAATGTCATATTCTACTGCCTGTCTAAAGGTGGACATTTCTTGACTGATTTCTTTTTAAGTCTGTATGACCATATTTACTGATATATGTAGAGTCACTTTGTTGAGTCAATGTGTTTTTCATATGGTATTTTTTGAGACATAGTTTACGTACAAACTTTTCAACCCCAATATATGTGTCAAATTTATTAAGGGAATTAGTGGGTGCGAATTTCAGGCCCTTAATCAGTAATTGAATCTATGATTTTGTGAGAATTTTTTAACTTAAATTAACTATAGAGTCAGAGTGATCTTATTGTAATATAGCTATCTGTTGTGATTTTTCTGTAGCTTTCTTCCCCTCCGTATTTTCTTCTTTCTTCATGCGTGTTGTGTTGCGATCTCTATGGATATGATTGGTCTGATCGTGCTTTCACATTGTGAGTTTGTTGGGGCATGTATTGGTGGTGTGATCTGTGATTGTGATCTCTGCTGTCGTACCTGTATCTTAGGTTGTAGGAATGATTGAATGGAGATACTTTTTGTCGATTCCGTATTGGTGACTGTGGTGATCTTTGTCGTGTCCATGGTTTGTAATGAGGCGGGGTCTGATCTAAAAAATGTTTTTCAAAATAACACAGAATTACCTCCTGGTTGTTCTATAAGAGCACCTCTCTGGCTCCTGCTCAACTGATTGGCTCATCTAGGATGTCTGTGCACTTGTGAGCCCCTCAGAGCAAGCCCTTCCCCCACTTCCTCTCAGAGTTATGTAAGCATCCTTCTTATTCCTCCTTTGTGCTTTTTCCTGGCAAAATGTCCAGTAAAATGGCTTTTTTCCAAGATTCATCCGAAACAAACCAGGTTCGTCTTGCGGGCAAATTTTTGGAAGTTTGTAATGAACCTGGTTAGTTCAAAACTGATTTACTAATTTCTAGTCCAAAATAATATCATTATTTATCTCACTTGGTGTACTCAAAAAATAAAAATAAAATCAGTGACAAAATTGATATTTTTGTACCTCCAAATGTTACCAATAACAGCTACTGCAAAAGCAGTGACAGAATATAATAACACAAAATGTTTTTTTCAATTTTTTTTTAAATGATTAAAAAAAAAAAATGTAATGTTTTTTTCCAAAAATTTTTTAATCCCTTTCCAATGCAGCCACTTTTTAGCCACTTCTTGTTTATTACTAGGGATTCGCTCATCCCTATTTATTATTCTCTGCCTTGTAAAAGGTCTATTTATTTTTTCCGTTCTAATAGCCAAATGAGGGCTCGCTTTTTTGTGGGACAAGTTATACCAGCACCATTTAATATTCCATACAACATAATGAGAAGCTGGAAAAAAAAAATTGTAATAAGCAGAAATTGGAAAAAAAATGCAACTCTGCCATTGTTTTATGGGTACAACTGCAAAAAAAAGGTCAGTCAGCACGTCCCAATGTGCAGGTGCACTCTGCCATGGCTGTAGCCTGCTCTCATTGTATTTATTGAAAGCCATTTGGCACCAGGAAAAGTATCGAGTGGGCTCACCATGCATGTTGGAACCTTTATCCCTGGTTTCAAAGGTGGCTGTTATGGCACCAAAAATGGTAAAAAGCAGAGTGGTCCCGTGGAACCTGCACTCCCTGAATTTTGTGGTGGCCATTATGGCACATAACAGGTAGGATTTAGTGTTAGGTTCCGGTCTTATAGAGATCGCCTTGATGTTTAGCAGATGGGTCCAAAAAATGTTGTACAAAATGTATTTGCCAGGAATCTCAAATTTGCAAAACAAGTGTAGCATTAACACTAGAATATTTTCTATAATTTGAGTTTGCAGAGTGCTGCTGCATTGTCTTTTTTTCGAATTGTTTTATGGGTTCCATTTTTACAGTGTACATGTTAGGCTACTTTCACACTAGCGTTCGATCGGATCCGTTCTGAACGGATCCGATCATAATAATGCAGACGGAGGCTCCGTTCAGAACGGATCCGTCTGCATTATTTTTAGCATATAACAGCTAAGTGTGAAAATAGCCTCGTACGGATCCGTCCAGACTTTCAATGTAAAGTCAATGGGGGACGGATCCGCCTGAAGATTGAGCCATATTGTGGCATCTTCAAACGGATCCGTCCCCATTGACTTACATTGTAAGTCTGGGCGGATCCGCACGCCTCCGCACGGCCAGGCGGACACCCGAACGCTGCAAGCAGCGTTCAGCTGTCCGCCTGTCCGTGCGGAGGCGAGCGGAGCGGAGGCTGAACGCCGCCAGACTGATGCAGTCTGAGCGGATCCGCTCCATTCAGACTGCATCAGGGCTGGACGGCTGCGTTCGGGTCCGCTCGTGAGCTCCTTCAAACGGAGCTCACGAGCGGACCGACGAACGCTAGTGTGAAAGTAGCCTATCCTTTTTTCAGGGTGATACGTAGTTTTTATTGATATCATTTTGTGATATGTATGAATTTTTCATCCATTTTATTAAATTTTTGAGATTAGAAGAGATAAAAACAGCAATTTGACTTATTTTTTTTTTGTTCAATTGCGGCGTTCACCATATGGGATAAATACTTTTGCTACCATCGCCTGAAACATCTTCAGGCTTTTGTCCCATTGAGAACTTCTGGTGCGTCATTGGTCAGCAATTGCAAAGGGAGCTGCTAGCAGTGGACAACCATAACCCTAAGTTCACACTTGCGCGTTTTATAGCGTGTTCGAACGCGCTGTAAAACGCATAACCGATGCAAACCAATGCTTCCCTATGGGACTGATTCACATTTTCGCGGTTTACATCGCGTTCGACGCGTAACAAGTTCTTGAGCTTTTTTGGGGGCGTTTGTCGCGCGTTCCTGTACATAGACTTTTGGGAACGCGCGACAATGGGCGTTCGCTTGTCTCTGTATGCGCGATTGGAAATGCCCGTACAACCGCGCATACAGAGCGCTCCTTTCAGAACGCTCAGGTGTGAACCCAGGGTTAGTAACCTCACTGATAACAAGCCAAGGCATATAATTGTGTGTTTCTGGGGGGTGGTGCTCACACTGGATACTGAATAATTGAGATGTTTTGAATATTTTGTTTCCATTTCTTATCATTTGCCTACCATTAACATATCGATCCTGTGATTTCCATAATTCCATGACTTTTCCTTCTTGGTGTTGAAGCTTCTATGTTGTGAAATATATAAATGGCTCTTACAAAAATATGGTGAAAAGTTGTTCTATGTAAAATCCGCTCAAAAGACAATGGGCAATGCCTCTTTCTGGATACTGAATAATTGAGATGTTTTGAATATTTTGTTTCCATTTCTTATCATTTGCCTATCATTAACATATCGATCCTGTGATTTCCATAATTCCATGACTTTTCCTTCTTGGTGTTGAAGCTTCTATGTTGTGAAATATATAAATGGCCCTTAGAACAACTTTTCACCATATTTTTGTATGTAAAATCCGCTCAAAAGACAATGGGCAATGCCTCTTTCTGGAGAAAATCAAGTTCAGTCTCCAGAAGCAACAAGACTCTTCGCCATAAGAACTGTGAATCTTTGGAATAGTCTACTTCATGACGTGGTCACAGCAGGAACAGTTGACCGATTAGATGTTAAATAATGCTTATAACTAAATAACATTAATGCTTATGAAAATGGGTAGAATTCTGGTTTCTCACCACCCTTCCTTTAATGCACACCTCTCCCATCCCTTTGTTGAACTTGAAGAAAATAAATATATATATATATATATATATATATATATATATATATATATATATAGTTAAGGGGGAATATTAATCACCAATATTTATGCAAATATCGATAATTAATATTCATAAATAGGCGCAAATCGTCTAGTGATGACTCCGCCTATTTATGCCTAAATCATAATATATACCTATCTAGGTTAACTATGTTAACTAGCTAACTACCTCTGTTACTTATACACTCCACTGAACTACACTACGGTTATTGCAGCTACAAAAGACTACACACTGTGCTAAAATAAAAGGTATTTATTCACACACTATATGTCACAGTATAATATTTACTTATAATTATAGATATCAATGGAATAGATATATATATTTATAGCAGCACACAACAATTGAAGTACACACACTATAACAATACACTATTACGGTACTAACTACACTAACACAGTCCCAAGTCCTCCCCAACATCTAACTACAATTGCAATAATACACATACATACACTTTACCAGCAGCCCACCCGATCCTGACAATATACTATCCCTACGGGGAATAACCAGGGATTATTACGGACACTGTTGCTGCTGGGGGTAAGCAGGACAGTCGTGACGGGGGTAGAGACACAGGGGCAACACCACTGTAACAGGGGATATGAGGGATCTACAATCCTGGGGGGACACAGGGGATATTAGGATTATAAGGGGACTCGGGGCAGGAGAGGTTAAGGGTAACCAAGGGTTATACAGGGGAAAGTGAGGGTTATAGAGGGATTTGGGGTAAGATCACCAGGGTTATAAGGGGGTGACTGAGCTGCTTCCAGGGTACAGGCTCATTAGGGATTAATACTGAGGCATGAGGTCAGCAGCCAGGGGTTAGGGGATAGTTGGTACTCAGCCATTTTCAGGAGCATGTGGCCGTATGTGGCCTCTCTTCCTTCAGGGAGCTGTTCCCATCCCATGTGTCTCTGATTGTAGTCCAGAGCCCCCTTTTCCTGGGTTCAGGCTCCTATATCAGCCTCAGAAACAGCCCACCTCCCCCCTCCTCAGGGATGTGACATCATAGTGTGACTGTGACGTATGCCTGCCAGTTGGCCCCCTGAGGCTAGCAGCACCACATGCCCAGCCATGTCACAAACATAAGGTGGGGCAGAGCATAGTAAGTAGGCTGATAAACTCAACAAAAGGCCTCAGATCAATTGATCCCTTAGCCTTTGAAGTCACCAGCCACCTGGAGACATATCCACCCCCCTGCAGGAACTGGCTCAACGCCGTACCTATGGTGGGAATTTAAGATTATATATATATATGTATATAGATACTTAGGGCGCATCTATATACATATATATACTCATTATAAACCTGGGGCATACATACATGGGCAGTTATAGGCCCATATATACATATATATATATATATATATATATATATATATACCTGGGGGAGAGCCATGGCAGATACACATATATGGATGTTTGGGGCACAGATACACATATATAGATGTTTGGGGCACATCTACCTGCATGTACAAAATATTAAAAATATTTAAATCCAACACTTCCCTCAACATATATATATATATATATATATATATATATATATATATATATATATATATATATATATATATCCACACACACATACGGTATAACCGTACTATGTAACTATTTAATATATATTTATTTATTTTAGCTTATCTGACAGCGTGTTAAAATGATGATGTAAAAAAAAGTGCATATACCGGTATTTATTTCAGTAAATAGTCATTGTACATTTATTTAAGTAACCTGGGATGTTAATTTATTTAGTATATGAAATACTAGAAATAAATATTAGGAAATCTCTCATAAATTGAATATTGATAAATGGGTATTTCACCCCCACAGAAATTGCAGGCACAAATAAAATGTATTTAGAGAGGCTGTGGCCTTAACAATTTCATACGGCTATATGTTGTGGAAATGCCCAATTATACAATCTTATTGGTTGGACATTTTCAAAGTAATTTAAAAGAAATCTCCTCTTGCAGAATATTCCCAGTTCTGGCTACGGCACTGTTTTGCAAATGTGATCAGTGTTCCAGCTGATGCATGTATTGTAGTTGACCATATTAGTTGCGTGTGCATTGACTTCCTTTTTCTGAAAACTATACACTTAGTGAAACAATCTTATGATATGGAATTTTGCTGACACGCTATCTTGCATACAAACCACCGTGGTGGCCTTCTCAAACTAACCAAGAGTTAAATTCTTTCTTGATCTAGTTTTAAGCATTAGTCCGCAGTACAGCTGTGTTCACATAAATAATGCATGCAAACTTGCTTCTTCAATCAATGCATAACTATTGCAGTTAGATAATGTTGAAAGTTCAGGATAAGATTTTCTAATTGTCATGGTCTTACCTTCTCACTGTTCTCCTTCGTTTGACATGTGCTGGCGGCCATCTTGGTTTCTGGGTTTCTTGTAGCCTCCCACCCTGCGGCTCCTCCTTCCCACTGGGAGGAGCTGGATGCCTAGCTCATATATATATAGAAGGTCTGTGGCTTCAGTTCCTTGCTTGGTCCTCCTGTGTGCACATGCTTCAAAGACTGCTGCTGCTTCTGGTTCCTGATCCTGGCCTCGTCTGACTACCCCGTTGGTTCCCGATCCTGGCTTCGTCTGACTACCCCGTTGGTTCCTGATCCTGGCTACGTCTGACTACCCTCCTGGTTCCTGACCTCCGTCTACGCAAGACCCTGCTTCGGTTTAGCCATCCGTTTGGACTTTAGCTATGGCTTGATTTTCAATAAAGCCTTCTTATTCCACCTATCTCTGTTGTACGTCTGGTTCATGGTTCCATGACACTAATCTCAATGACCTAAATTCAAAAGATTAAAAGTGTATTTTAAGCTAACAGGTTAAAACATATTACAAATCATATTTAATAATAGTGATGGACGGACATCGGCCAGGGACGTTTTGCGAATGCACGTTCACGATCGAATGTTCGAAGCGCTCGTTCGCTGTGGGCCCAATTCACTTTAATGGCAGGCGAACCTGAAAAACCTTCAGGCCATATTTGCAGCCACCAAATGCTTACTAGAAGTGCACAAATAGTCCCACAACATGGACAGTGACATACCAGAGGGGGATCAATGGCAAAAATTCCCACAAAAAAATATATATTTTAATCAGGGGCAATTTTTATGTGTTTTTAAAGGGAAACTCAAAAAAATATGCTCTGCTGGAGTCTAGAACATTTTTATTTTATGCCACTAGAGTACAGGTGTCATGGCTGAGGATGGGGAAAACCCTCAGCCGTGCGATGCCAGAAGATGTTATTGGCTGCTCGGCCAGGATGACAGAATTAAGGAGCAAGTCACCTCCTATCGCGTCCCTAACCTGACCCTGACTCCTAATCATATGAGCCAACCCTGATGGTGGGAGGGCTCATACACCGGAACCTAATAGTCCCTGCTAGTCCTCAGGGTGGCACTGAACTAGGAGCCGGGTAAGACGACCTGTTCCTCCTAGGCATGGAGGAACAGGAGTCTCACTGGCCAAGCTGCAAGGAAAAGGGGTACAAAAACAGACCTATGGATATGGCAGATGAACTACACTAGTTCCACCTACCTGCCACAGCCTTGCTGACTGGATCCCTGTGCTGACACGCTGATGTCCACACCATACTTAAATGGACACAGCCAACACACATACACACACAGGAACCCAGATCCACAGCTGCATTAAATACCAAAAGGAATACATGAACTGAACATATAAACATCTATGACCACAAGGGTGGCCCTCACTGGCAGATGGTATAAAGTAGGAGGACAACTCCAGCAGACCATGGCTGAAGTACCCCTCTGACTACTGCTCTCAGCAGAGGCTATATAAGCCCAAGTAGCCACACCCACACAGAAACACCCAGTGTTCACACACACAGAAGGGAATTAACCCTTCTCACACAAGGGAAGGGAAGACAGCCACTTAAAGGAGAAAGTGCACACATAACTAAAACCCTGTGCACACCAGACATACAAAAGACACACCTAACAAAGATAGGTTGCCAGGTGCAACCACATGCACATTGCAGCAAGCTGCCTAGCACCAGCTCAGGCTGCTAAACTGCAAAATAACTACATGTTGCCAGCGGCAACCACAAGTGAAGCAACATACTAGCGGCCCTCACCTGTGGTTGAACAACCAAACCAGACCGCAGGCAACAGCATGCAGATACAGGAGTCACGACCATGACCATGGTCGTGCCAACAGGCCCAAAAAATGTGGCATTCACCTTACAGAAAAGAACAAGTGATTATGTGGCTGGAGGTACATTAGGCGGTCACTGAATAAGAATTTTCACGTAGGCCAGTGGAGTATAGGCCCCAAAAATTTGGCATTAACCTGACAGAAAAGAACAAGTGATTATGTGGCTGGATATATATTAGGCAGTCACTGAATAGTAATTTTACTGTAGGCCAGTGGAGTACAGGCCCCAAGAATTAGGCATTCACCTGACAGAAAAGAACAATTGATTATGTGGCTGCATGTACTTTAGGCGGTCACTGAATAACAATTTTACTATAGGCCAGTGGAGTATAGGCCCCAAAAATTAGGCATTCACCTGAAAGAAAAGAACAAGTGATTTTGTGGCTTGAGGTTACATTAGGCGGTCACTGGATAACAATTTTACTGTAGGTCAGTGGAGTACAGGCTCCAAAAATTAGGCATTCACCTGACAGAAAAGAACAAGTGATTATGTGGCTGGAGGTATATTAGGCGGTCAGTGGACCACAATTTTACTGTAGGCCAGTACAGGCCTCAAAAATTAGGCATTCATCTGACAGAAAAGAACAAGTTATTATTTGGCTGGAGGTATATTAGGCAGTCAGAGGATAACAATTTTACTGTAGGCCAGTACAGGCCCCAAAGATTTGGCATTCACCTGACAGAAAAGAACTTGTGATTTATGTGGCTGGAGGTACATTAGGCAGTCACCGACTAAAAATGTTACTGTAGGCCAATACAGGCGCCAAAAATTAGCTGTCATTCACCTGACAGAAAAGAACTTGTGATGATGTGTCTGGAGGTACATTAGGCAGTCACTGGATAACAATTTTACTTTAGGCCACTGGAGTAGAGGCCCCAAAAATTAGGCATTCACCTGACAGAAAAGGCCTTTTATGCCGCTGTATATACATAAGACAAGGACCATTCTTTATTCTGGGTGGTGGTGGATATTGTGGGCTGGCATAAGGAAATTCAATTACACGTGGTCATTACAGGTGTTGAATTCCTCTGAGATCCATGCCTCATTAATTTTTAGAAATGTGAGGTAGTCAACACTGTTGTGAGGTAGGCGAGTGCACTTATCGGTCATGATCCCCCTGCTGTGCTGAACGTCCTTTCGGACAGGACACTCGACGAGGGGCATGCCAAGAGTTCCATTGCAAATTGTGCCAGCTCTGGCCACAGGTCAAGCCTGCACACCCAGTAGTCCATGGGTTCCTTGCTTCTCAGAGCTTCCACATCGGCTGTTAACCCGATGTAGTGAGACACCTGTCGGTCTAGGCGTTCCCTAAGGCTGGATCCGGAGGGCGGCTGTCGATAAGTTGGCTGCAAGAATGATCTCGTACAAACCTAAAATCGTTGCTAAAAAAACAACCATAGAATGCCCAGTATATAAAAAAATATATATACTTTATTATATCATAAATAGATCATGATTACACAGCTATAAAAGATTACACAGAATTTATTTGAAAAAGTCGGCAAACAACCTGGATGCTGTAGTCCCCCGGCCGGTGTCTCAATAACCCGCCAAAAAGGTGGAACACGTCAGGTGTATGTGTGATATGCAGTGGGGTGATTTACAGGTAAGCGGTATCTGGTACTAACCACTACCAGTAACTGTGATCATCACTCCATTGCATAGCCACTAAGCGAGTATATATAGGTACAGGGCCCTTAGTGATACATAAATAGTAACAAAAAAGTTACACAATATCTATCTGACGTACTCAAATAAATAAGTCCCCATACACCAAACCATCTAGTAAAGGCTATAAGCTAAAACTTACCCATAGGCACCTGCTGGAAAGTCTTAACATGCCAAGAAACATGATGGAGGGCAGAGACAGCGGACACAGGACAGGCTGGAACCCCGACGCGCGTTTTGCCTCAGCTTCGTCAGGAGGTTAATGAAGTGTGGTCATGGCACCCTCTTTATACCCCCCATGTAGCTTCAAGGTATAGGTTAATTGCATATCGCAGCTGATACTTATTTATCGAGCGCTTGTACCTGATAATGTGCGCCGAGTACATCATGGAGGCGCCGCATTCATCAGGAGGAGGGGTGGAACGCAAGCCATGCGTTCCAGCCTGCCTCCAAAGGAAACGTAGCGGCGTCCCCACGTGACCCGGCGCACAGCTCATCACGGCCCAGCGCTGTATCAGCCAATCTAGCATGAGTAGTATCCGGCTATGATAATATAAGAACCTGATTCTACAGATCAAGCAAATAAATTCACACTAGAATAGCCCTAAGCGAAGTCTACATAGGGTTATTGGCAATATGAGGTACCAATAAAGAGCTGAATACATACTATTATCAAGGGGAGGGAAATGAGAGCATAACGTCATGATTTCTGAGGGGTGAAAAAGGTTTACACACCTATAAATGCAGGATTCCATGGAGATACACAATCATAAACGCAGCACTGGATGTATTATGATCTATCCCAAATATGCAAAATCCCCCAATATACATCACCGACAAATACCATACATGATTATATAAACATAATAAATAGACTCCCTGCATTCCCAATATACATCACCGACAAGTACCATACATGATTATATAAGCATAAATAACAAAAGAATTTATGTAATAGTGCGTAAACAATGTAAAGTCCTGATCACATACTAGTATGTACAGGGTGTATACTGTAGGTAGGTGTATATAGGGGGTATGAAATATATACCATATAACACCTCTATCACCAAATAAAAAAATAAAAATAAAAATCACTGTCTATTATGGATTATGGCAATCCCAGTGTGATTTTATTGGAAAGGTTATACTTGATATAATTTTTTTTTAATTTTTTTTATTTGGTGATAGAAGTGTTATATGGTATATATTTCATACCCCCTATATTAATTATGGTTTAGGTATTCTGGGAGGTATCTACTATACATTTATTTGTATTCATGGATTTTTCCATAATTGCGTATGGCACTTATTTATAATGAGCATTTGGACTATATCGTTATGTGATGTCCACAGGCGTCATTATTATTTTTTGTAATTATGTATAGCACCTACCTACAGTATACACCCTGTACATACTAGTTTGTGATCAGGACTTTACATTGTTTAAGCACTATTACATAAATTATTTTGTTATTTATGCTTATATAATCATGTATGGTATTTGTCGGTGATGTTTATTGGGGGATTTTGCATATTTAGGATAGATCATAATATAACCAGTGCTGCGCTTATGATTGTGTATCTCCATGGAATCCTGCATTTATAGGTGTGTAAACCTTTTTCACCCCTCAGAAATCATGACGTTATGCTCTCATTTCCCTCCCCTTGATAATAGTATGTATTCCGCTCTTTATTGGTACCTCATATTGCCAATAACCCTATGTAAACTTTGCTTAGGGCTATTCTAGTGTGAATTTATTTGCTTGATATGTAGAATCAGGTTCTGATATTATCATAGCCGGATACTACTCACGCTAGATTGGCTGATACAGCGCTGGGCCGTGATGCGCTGTGCGCCGGGTCACGTGAGGACGCCGCTACTTTTCCTTGGGAGGCGGGCTGGAACGCATGGCTTGCGTTCCACCCATCCTCCTGATGAATGCGGCGCCTCCATGATGTACTCGGCGCACATCATCAGGCACAAGCGCTCGATAAATAAGTATCAGCTGCGATATGCAATTAGCCCATACCTTGAAGCTACATGGGTGGTATAAAGAGGGGGCCATGACCACACTTCATTAACCTCCTGACGAAGCTGGGGCGAAACGCGCGTCGGGGTTCCAGCCTGTCCTGTGTCCGCTGTCTCTGCCCTCCATCATGTCTCTTGGTATGTTATGACTTTCCAGCAGGTGCCTATGGGCGAGTTTTAGCTTATAGCCTTTACTAGATGGTTTGGTGTATGGGGACTTATTTATTTGAGTATGTCAGATAGATATTGTGTAATTTTTTTTTACTACTTATGTATCACTAAGGGCCCTGTACCTATATATACTCGCTTAGTGGCTATGCAATGGAGTGATGATCAGTTACTGGTAGTGGTTAGTACCAGATACTGCTTACCTGTAAATCACCCCACTGCATATCACACATACACCTGACATGTGTTCCACCTTTTTGGCGGGTTATTGAGACACCGGCATCCAGGTTGTTTGCTGACTTTTTCAAATAAATTCTGTGTAATCTTTTATATCTGTGTAATCATGATCTATTTATGATATAATAAAGTATATATATTTTTAAATATACTGGGCATTCTATGGTTGTTTTTTAGCAACACTTTTAGGTTTGTACGGTTGGTTTTTCGTTTTCCCTACTCTACGGCATTGTAGTGAGGCCTTCTTTTTTGGTTCTATAAGAATGATCTCATATCTGAAGTGACCAACACATCTTCAAACCGCCCTCTTCTTGCAGGCGTGGTAGGATTGGTACCTGCCCCCATTTCGCTGTGGGTGAAAATTCCTCTGCCAGCACCTGCAACAGCAGAATGCAGCATCTCTCGCAGCAACGCCTGGAGAATGCTGCATTCTGACAGCCCTCTATGATGCTGGTAACATGTCTGCCATTTTGTGTTTGTACCCACCCAGTAATGGTCCTTGCCCTTTTTTGCTTTATATACGGGGGTCCCTCTTCAAACACTGGAGCATGAAGGCCTCAATTTGCACTAAATTGGAAGCGGTGGAGCGCCCTGGCTCCTGCTCATCGTCCAGGAGTATGTCGTCCTCCTCCCTCCAGGCACGGACGGCAGGGATCGCCGTAAGGTTTAAATTCCCCCTCAAAGCCTGTTCTTCTTGCTCCTCCTCCTCCTCCCCCAGGCACCATCCTCCTCTGACTCCTCTTCAGACTCCTGCTGACTTGTCTCAGAGGGA
This sequence comes from Bufo gargarizans, assembly GCF_014858855.1. Classification (NCBI taxonomy): domain Eukaryota; kingdom Metazoa; phylum Chordata; class Amphibia; order Anura; family Bufonidae; genus Bufo; species Bufo gargarizans. Next base: position 221,725,526 of record NC_058084.1, read on the forward strand.
GTATCCCCTCCTGGAAATTCATTCAGCATTGCGACTTCCTCATCTTCCAGCTCCTGCTGCTCGACGGCTTGATCAATGACACAAGGCAATGCACGCCCCAGAAAGAAGATGTAAGGTACCATGTCACTGATGGTGCCCTGGCTGCAACTGACCAGTTTGGTGATCTCAGTAAATGGCCGCAGAAGTCTGCATTAGATGAGCATGAGCAGCCACTGGCGCGGTGAAAAGAAACCAAGCTCTCCAGAACCTGTACTGTTGCAGAGTTCATACAGGTATATTTTAACGGCACGTTGCTGCTGGAGCAATCTATCAACCATATACAAGGTGGAGTTCCAGAGTGTCGGGCTGTCACAAATCAGACGTCTGATGGGCAGGTGGTGAACGTCAGCAAGGTGAGCCATGGCCGTGTAAGATCTTCTAAAATGGCCAGAGATTTTCCTGGCCTGCCACAAGATATCCTGGACCCCGGGGTATTTGGCAACTAATCTCTACACAAGTTCAGGACGTGTGCCTTGCATGGCACGAGTGTCATTTTACCCTGTTTCAGTGTGCTCAGCAAATTGGAACCGTTGTCGCACACCATTTTACCAAATTAAGCGGGGTTATCCACTGATCGGCTTGTGACCGCAGAGCTGAAAGCAGTGCAGGATCGGTGTGGCTCTTGGTTTCCAGGCACAATAGCTGCAGCACAGAATGGCAACACCTTACCTGGCACGTCAAATAGGTTCTGGGGAGCTTGGGGGGTGCAGCAGAAGAGGCGGTAGCAATGAAAAAGGAGGAGTCAGCCGAGGAGGAGACGGAGGATGGAATAGGAGAAGAAGAGGCAGGCCTGCATGCAATCTGTGGCAGTAACACCAAATCCACACAGGTGCCACGGGTTACATGCTTTACCGTCAGGTTCATCCAGTGGGCAGTATGTACCTTCCCTGCCCGTGTTTGCTAGACCACATGTCTGTTGTCAGATGTATCTGTGTGACAGAGATATATTCACTTGCCGCTGAACGCAGTGGCGGTTCCAGAGCATGGTCTCGGGAGGGGCATTTCCAGATTATTTTCTGTCCGCCTCCACAAAACAATGGTGCTTATAGAACAGACTACACAGTGTAGAGGTATACTGTATATTGTGTGGCACAGTGTATGCTATATGTGTATGACAAACATATTTCAAATGAAAACTTACAATTACTTGGCTTGGCCCTTGGGGATCTCGGACACCACTTCAACACTTTGGCTGGGGGGCTCGGTAGAGCTGCTGTTGTGTTTTATCCTAATGAGAAAAAATTCATAATAATGATTTGGAGAAGAGGCAGAGGGGTTGCAGAGCAGGGAGAGGCTGGTGCTGCTACTAGGCGGCTCATACCATAGGGGAGTAATAAAGCCCACCATAATGTATCCCCCAGTAGAAATAATTCTCCTTATAATGTGACAGTGCAAAAAATACCCCCTTGTAATGCCCCCAGTTGAGCTAATGTCCCCATAGTGCCCCCATAATGTTCCAGTATAAAATACCCCAATATAGTGCCCCCAGTAAATGCCCCCATAGTGCTCATCTTCCCACTTCCTCCTAGTGCCCCATAATGTACCAGTATAAAATGCCCCATATATAGTGCCCCAGTAGAAGCCCTCAGTGTCCCTCATAATTTACAAGTATAAAATACCCCTTCTTAGTGCCCCCCGTAGATGACCCCATAGTACTCCTCTACCCCCTTCCCCATAGTACCCACCATAATGTGTCCCAGTATAAAATGCCACTGTACAAAGCCCCCCATATAAAATACCCCTTCTTTGTGGCCTCAGTAGATGCCCCTATAGTGCCCCCAATAATGTGCCAGTAATAAGTACCAGCAATAATGTGCCAGTAAAATGTGCCCCCAATAATGTGCCAGCAAAATGTGCCCCATAGATGCTCCCAATCATGTGCCAGTAACAAGAGCCCCCAATTATGTGCCAGTAATAAAAGCACCCCCATCATGTGCCAGTAACAAGAGCCCCCAATCATGTGCCAGTAACAAGAGCCCCCAATCATGTGCCAGTAATAAAAGCACCCCCCATCATGTGCCGGGTTATCTGGCATCATCAACTTTTTACGTTCTAACATTTGGGCCACGGAAGCCTGCCTTTTGCCAGATGAACGTGACTATGGCATGGTGGAAGGTGTAGTGGAGGACAAATGTGAGGAGAGAGGAAAAGGAGAAGAGGCAGGACATGGAGAGCTGGGAGTGTGGCTTTGTGGGTTCTGTTGGTGTTGCTCCCACTGGGCTCGGTGATGGGAGGCCAGGTGCCTTCTTAAGGCGGTCGTCCCTAAGTAATTGTTGGGCTTACTGCGACTTATGCATTGACAGCACAGGCTGCAGATGGCAACACTACTGTCAGCAACTGACACGTTAAAAAAGCCCACACTGCGGAGCCATGTATCTGGCTCACTCCAGATACATTTGCAGTCTGCTTTTTGCCTCCTGTGCACTGCAAGTTCTGCCTGCTTCTCCGCCTTCTCCTACCTATCTGCTGCTCTGTCTCTCCCTCTGAACTGTCCTCCTCTTTCTCTCTTGTCGGCACCTACGTGACGTCCATTGACACGTTATCATCGTCACCTTCACCAACACTGATATTAGAGATCTCGGAGTAGGCAGCAACAGCGGGGACCACCCTCTTCCTCATTCTATGCCAAGAATGGCTGCGCATCGTTAAGGTCTAGAAGTTGATGGCAAAATAATTCCTGACTCGAGTGGAGGGGCTATGGTGGTGGTGGTGGTACTGGGGGTGCACACAGCAGAGAGTGAGGAGGGTGCTGATACAGAGGATGAGGAGGGTGCAGAAGCGGAAGGCTGAGTGAGCCACTCAACCAACTCTGGTGCTTCTTTTGACCTAATCGCACGCACCTTCTCCAACTTCCCACTTAGGCTCCGGCCTGGTGCACCTGCCCGACCCCTATCGCCCCTGTGGAATGGCCTGTCATTTTCAAAATGACCCTGTGACAAAGTCCCTATAAAAGAGCAGTATTTATGGAGGCAGGTATATCACAGGCCTCAATCAATATTTTGTGGAAGCCGGTATATCAATCCCCTCTATCAGTATTTTGTGGAAACGGGTGTATATATAACCCAATAATGAGTATTTCCTGGAAGCTGGTAAATCAAACACCTTAATCAATATTTGGTAGAAGCTGGTGTATCTCAGGTTTCAATCTATATTTGGTGGCAGCTGGTGTATCACACCCCTCAATCAATATTTCGTGTAAGGCTACTTTCACACTAGCGCTTGATCGGATCCGTTCTGAACGGATCCGATCATATTAATGCAGACGGAGGCTCCGTTCAGTACGGATCCGTCTGCGTTAATAACTTAGAAAATTTTCTAAGTGCGCAAGATGCCTGAGCGGATCCGTTCAGACTTTCAATGTAAAGTCAATGGGGGACGGATCCGCTTGAAGATTGAGCCATATGGTGACCTCTTCAAGCGGATCCGTTCCCATTGACTTACATTGTAAGTCTGAACGGATCCGCACGGCCAGGCGGACAGCTGTGCGGAGGCGAGCGGAGCGGAGGCTGAACGCCGCCAGACTGATGCAGTCTGAGCGGATCTGCATCCATTCAGACTGCATCAGGGCTGGACAGAGGCGTTCGGGTCCGCTCGTGAGCTCCTTCAAACGGAGCTCACGAGCGGACCGACGAACGCTAGTGTGAAACTAGCCTAAGCTGGTGTATTACACCCCTCAATCAGTATTTTGTGGAAGCAGGTATATCTCCCCCCTTAATCAGTTTTTTGGGGGACAACAGGTATATTTGAATAGTGTATATCACATCAGTTGCAATTACTTATTCCAATAGCGTTTGTCCTTCTATCTAGCTGCGGTATCTCAGCAGAACCGCACACAACTGCTGTACAATCCAAATGGACTATAATATACTTTCTATGTTAGAAGATATATTATATGTAGATCACAACCCTCAATCATTATTAATTTTTTGGGGGGCAACAGGTATATCACATCAGTTGCAATAAGTTATTCCAATAGCGCTTGTCCCTCTATCTAGCTGCAGTATCGCAGCAGAACCGCACACAACTTCTGCACAATACAAATTCACTATAATATACTAGTATTATAAGTATATCACACTCATCTGTATGTCACTCCTATCGATTGCACACCTATACCAGTCCTTAAAAGAACTTTGGTGGCCCTATTTGCTAGCTTTTGGTGTCCTTAACAGTCTGTTCCTGCTCCACACCCAACCTCTACCTACATTGGCAAAAAACGGAATGTAAAATGGCTGCCAGATCGGGATTATTTATAGGGTAGGGGGGGTGTGTCCATGTGCTGAAATGTCTCAATTGGCTGTCCTGTCCCACCTGATAGATGTGTCATGGGTCAAAGTTCTGCACAATGCAAAGAATATGGCACTGGCGGAATTCGCCATATGGTCGCCTGTTTGGCGAACGAGCAAAGTTCGCCGCTAAATGACCACTGGGCGAACCGCAAGGCCATCTCCAATTAGCAATACTGATGGATTATTGACCAAATGCTGACCAAGTGAAGGTGGATGCTCCACCGACAGCATCAGTTTTTTTAGGGGTTATTGTTCTGACGGATCAGAGAAAGGGCAAAATAATCAGTGACGTCAACACTCTCTACTAGTATAAGCGTTTAATAGAACAGGTTCTGTTGACATCTCATCTATGTGGAATCAGCTGACGATGGTGTAAAAGAAGTGCACTTCTTCTTGGTGCTAACATTGACATGGAAGGCTGAGTTCATACTTGAGGTATTTGGTCAGTTTTGGCCCTGTGACTGCCCAAATAAGTGAAGTGTGCAGTGATTCTAAGAGCCACGCCTATCATCAGCATGTCATACTGACTCACAGTATTGTTTCACTACCACAGCAGACTCCCTATGTTTGTTACTGCAAGGCAAAGTGTTCTACACTACTATATAGGCTGTCTGCAGCCAGGAAATTTTTTAACAAAATTTGCCACAAATATATTCGGATCAAAACAAATTTTTCAAAAAAATGTGGGTTAACCTGCGGATCAAATTTTTTCAAAATTCGCTCATCCCTAATTAAGAACAGTGATGGTCAGTTTGCAGTGTTCGCCAACGAACACATGGGGGCTGCCATCTTTCTTCATCCGTCCGGCGACGCACAGGTAAGCCCTTACCTGTGCCTGTGTCGGGAGCCGATCTGAAATCAAATACGGTCATAGGGAGCAGGCAGTTCCGAGAACAGCCCAATGAAGGCCTCCGGCGGCTGTTCTCGGAACTGCCTGCTCCCGGTGACCGTATTTCATTTCAGACCGGCTCCACTGTGCATCGCCGGATGGGGGAGTCAAGATGGCAGCTCGCATGTGTTCGTTGGCGAACACTGCAAACTGACCATCACTGTTCTTAATTAGGGATGAGCGAATTTTGAAAAAATTTGATCCGCAGGTTAACCCACATTTTTTTGAAAAATTTGTTTTGATCCGAATATATTTGTGGCAAATTTTGTTAAAAAATTTCCTGGCTGCAGACAGCCTATATAGTAGTGTAGAACACTTTGCCTTGCAGTAACAAACATAGGGAGTCTGCTGTGGTAGTGAAACAATACTGTGAGTCAGTATGACATGCTGATGATAGGCGTGGCTCTTAGAATCACTGCACACTTCACTTATTTGGGCAGTCACAGGGCCAAAACTGACCAAATACCTCAAGTATGAACTCAGCCTTCCATGTCAATGTTAGCACCAAGAAGAAGTGCACTTCTTTTACACCATCGTCAGCTGATTCCACATAGATGAGATGTCAACAGAACCTGTTCTATTAAACGCTTATACTAGTAGAGAGTGTTGACGTCACTGATTATTTTGCCCTTTCTCTGATCCGTCAGAACAATAACCCCTAAAAAAACTGATGCTGTCGGTGGAGCATCCACCTTCACTTGGTCAGCATTTGGTCAATAATCCATCAGTATTGCTAATTGGAGATGGCCTTGCGGTTCGCCCAGTGGTCATTTAGCGGCGAACTTTGCTCGTTCGCCAAACAGGCGACCATATGGCGAATTCCGCCAGTGCCATATTCTTTGCATTGTGCAGAACTTTGACCCATGACACATCTATCAGGTGGGACAGGACAGCCAATTGAGACATTTCAGCACATGGACACACCCCCCCTACCCTATAAATAATCCCGATCTGGCAGCCATTTTACATTCCGTTTTTTGCCAATGTAGGTAGAGGTTGGGTGTGGAGCAGGAACAGACTGTTAAGGACACCAAAAGCTAGCAAATAGGGCCACCAAAGTTCTTTTAAGGACTGGTATAGGTGTGCAATCGATAGGAGTGACATACAGATGAGTGTGATATACTTATAATACTAGTATATTATAGTGAATTTGTATTGTGCAGAAGTTGTGTGCGGTTCTGCTGCGATACTGCAGCTAGATAGAGGGACAAGCGCTATTGGAATAACTTATTGCAACTGATGTGATATACCTGTTGCCCCCCAAAAAATTAATAATGATTGAGGGTTGTGATCTACATATAATATATCTTCTAACATAGAAAGTATATTATAGTCCATTTGGATTGTACAGCAGTTGTGTGCGGTTCTGCTGAGATACCGCAGCTAGATAGAAGGACAAACGCTATTGGAATAAGTAATTGCAACTGATGTGATATACACTATTCAAATATACCTGTTGTCCCCCAAAAAACTGATTAAGGGGGGGAGATATACCTGCTTCCACAAAATACTGATTGAGGGGTGTAATACACCAGCTTAGGCTAGTTTCACACTAGCGTTCGTCGGTCCGCTCGTGAGCTCCGTTTGAAGGAGCTCACGAGCGGACCCGAACGCCTCTGTCCAGCCCTGATGCAGTCTGAATGGATGCAGATCCGCTCAGACTGCATCAGTCTGGCGGCGTTCAGCCTCCGCTCCGCTCGCCTCCGCACAGCTGTCCGCCTGGCCGTGCGGATCCGTTCAGACTTACAATGTAAGTCAATGGGAACGGATCCGCTTGAAGAGGTCACCATATGGCTCAATCTTCAAGCGGATCCGTCCCCCATTGACTTTACATTGAAAGTCTGAACGGATCCGCTCAGGCATCTTGCGCACTTAGAAAATTTTCTAAGTTATTAACGCAGACGGATCCGTACTGAACGGAGCCTCCGTCTGCATTAATATGATCGGATCCGTTCAGAACGGATCCGATCAAGCGCTAGTGTGAAAGTAGCCTTACACGAAATATTGATTGAGGGGTGTGATACACCAGCTGCCACCAAATATAGATTGAAACCTGAGATACACCAGCTTCTACCAAATATTGATTAAGGTGTTTGATTTACCAGCTTCCAGGAAATACTCATTATTGGGTTATATATACACCCGTTTCCACAAAATACTGATAGAGGGGATTGATATACCGGCTTCCACAAAATATTGATTGAGGCCTGTGATATACCTGCCTCCATAAATACTGCTCTTTTATAGGGACTTTGTCACAGGGTCATTTTGAAAATGACAGGCCATTCCACAGGGGCGATAGGGGTCGGGCAGGTGCACCAGGCCGGAGCCTAAGTGGGAAGTTGGAGAAGGTGCGTGCGATTAGGTCAAAAGAAGCACCAGAGTTGGTTGAGTGGCTCACTCAGCCTTCCGCTTCTGCACCCTCCTCATCCTCTGTATCAGCACCCTCCTCACTCTCTGCTGTGTGCACCCCCAGTACCACCACCACCACCATAGCCCCTCCACTCGAGTCAGGAATTATTTTGCCATCAACTTCTAGACCTTAACGATGCGCAGCCATTCTTGGCATAGAATGAGGAAGAGGGTGGTCCCCGCTGTTGCTGCCTACTCCGAGATCTCTAATATCAGTGTTGGTGAAGGTGACGATGATAACGTGTCAATGGACGTCACGTAGGTGCCGACAAGAGAGAAAGAGGAGGACAGTTCAGAGGGAGAGACAGAGCAGCAGATAGGTAGGAGAAGGCGGAGAAGCAGGCAGAACTTGCAGTGCACAGGAGGCAAAAAGCAGACTGCAAATGTATCTGGAGTGAGCCAGATACATGGCTCCGCAGTGTGGGCTTTTTTAACGTGTCAGTTGCTGACAGTAGTGTTGCCATCTGCAGCCTGTGCTGTCAATGCATAAGTCGCAGTAAGCCCAACAATTACTTAGGGACGACCGCCTTAAGAAGGCACCTGGCCTCCCATCACCGAGCCCAGTGGGAGCAACACCAACAGAACCCACAAAGCCACACTCCCAGCTCTCCATGTCCTGCCTCTTCTCCTTTTCCTCTCTCCTCACATTTGTCCTCCACTACACCTTCCACCATGCCATAGTCACGTTCATCTGGCAAAAGGCAGGCTTCCGTGGCCCAAATGTTAGAACGTAAAAAGTTGATGATGCCAGATAACCCGGCACATGATGGGGGTGCTTTTATTACTGGCACATGATTGGGGGCTCTTGTTACTGGCACATGATTGGGGGCTCTTGTTACTGGCACATGATGGGGGTGCTTTTATTACTGGCACATAATTGGGGGCTCTTGTTACTGGCACATGATTGGGAGCATCTATGGGGCACATTTTGCTGGCACATTATTGGGGGCACATTTTACTGGCACATTATTGCTGGTACTTATTACTGGCACATTATTGGGGGCACTATAGGGGCATCTACTGAGGCCACAAAGAAGGGGTATTTTATATGGGGGGCTTTGTACAGTGGCATTTTATACTGGGACACATTATGGTGGGTACTATGGGGAAGGGGGTAGAGGAGTACTATGGGGTCATCTACGGGGGGCACTAAGAAGGGGTATTTTATACTTGTAAATTATGAGGGACACTGAGGGCTTCTACTGGGGCACTATATATGGGGCATTTTATACTGGTACATTATGGGGCACTAGGAGGAAGTGGGAAGATGAGCACTATGGGGGCATTTACTGGGGGCACTATATTGGGGTATTTTATACTGGAACATTATGGGGGCACTATGGGGACATTAGCTCAACTGGGGGCATTACAAGGGGGTATTTTTTGCACTGTCACATTATAAGGAGAATTATTTCTACTGGGGGATACATTATGGTGGGCTTTATTACTCCCCTATGGTATGAGCCGCCTAGTAGCAGCACCAGCCTCTCCCTGCTCTGCAACCCCTCTGCCTCTTCTCCAAATCATTATTATGAATTTTTTCTCATTAGGATAAAACACAACAGCAGCTCTACCGAGCCCCCCAGCCAAAGTGTTGAAGTGGTGTCCGAGATCCCCAAGGGCCAAGCCAAGTAATTGTAAGTTTTCATTTGAAATATGTTTGTCATACACATATAGCATACACTGTGCCACACAATATACAGTATACCTCTACACTGTGTAGTCTGTTCTATAAGCACCATTGTTTTGTGGAGGCGGACAGAAAATAATCTGGAAATGCCCCTCCCGAGACCATGCTCTGGAACCGCCACTGCGTTCAGCGGCAAGTGAATATATCTCTGTCACACAGATACATCTGACAACAGACATGTGGTCTAGCAAACACGGGCAGGGAAGGTACATACTGCCCACTGGATGAACCTGACGGTAAAGCATGTAACCCGTGGCACCTGTGTGGATTTGGTGTTACTGCCACAGATTGCATGCAGGCCTGCCTCTTCTTCTCCTATTCCATCCTCCGTCTCCTCCTCGGCTGACTCCTCCTTTTTCATTGCTACCGCCTCTTCTGCTGCACCCCCCAAGCTCCCCAGAACCTATTTGACGTGCCAGGTAAGGTGTTGCCATTCTGTGCTGCAGCTATTGTGCCTGGAAACCAAGAGCCACACCGATCCTGCACTGCTTTCAGCTCTGCGGTCACAAGCCGATCAGTGGATAACCCCGCTTAATTTGGTAAAATGGTGTGCGACAACGGTTCCAATTTGCTGAGCACACTGAAACAGGGTAAAATGACACTCGTGCCATGCAAGGCACACGTCCTGAACTTGTGTAGAGATTAGTTGCCAAATACCCCGGGGTCCAGGATATCTTGTGGCAGGCCAGGAAAATCTCTGGCCATTTTAGAAGATCTTACACGGCCATGGCTCACCTTGCTGACGTTCACCACCTGCCCATCAGACGTCTGATTTGTGACAGCCCGACACTCTGGAACTCCACCTTGTATATGGTTGATAGATTGCTCCAGCAGCAACGTGCCGTTAAAATATACCTGTATGAACTCTGCAACAGTACAGGTTCTGGAGAGCTTGGTTTCTTTTCACCGCGCCAGTGGCTGCTCATGCTCATCTAATGCAGACTTCTGCGGCCATTTACTGAGATCACCAAACTGGTCAGTTGCAGCCAGGGCACCATCAGTGACATGGTACCTTACATCTTCTTTCTGGGGCGTGCATTGCCTTGTGTCATTGATCAAGCCGTCGAGCAGCAGGAGCTGGAAGATGAGGAAGTCGCAATGCTGAATGAATTTCCAGGAGGGGATACTCCCTCTGAGACAAGTCAGCAGGAGTCTGAAGAGGAGTCAGAGGAGGATGGTGCCTGGGGGAGGAGGAGGAGGAGCAAGAAGAACAGGCTTTGAGGGGGAATTTAAACCTTACGGCGATCCCTGCCGTCCGTGCCTGGAGGGAGGAGGACGACATACTCCTGGACGATGAGCAGGAGCCAGGGCGCTCCACCGCTTCCAATTTAGTGCAAATTGAGGCCTTCATGCTCCAGTGTTTGAAGAGGGACCCCCGTATATAAAGCAAAAAAGGGCAAGGACCATTACTGGGTGGGTACAAACACAAAATGGCAGACATGTTACCAGCATCATAGAGGGCTGTCAGAATGCAGCATTCTCCAGGCGTTGCTGCGAGAGATGCTGCATTCTGCTGTTGCAGGTGCTGGCAGAGGAATTTTCACCCACAGCGAAATGGGGGCAGGTACCAATCCTACCACGCCTGCAAGAAGAGGGCGGTTTGAAGATGTGTTGGTCACTTCAGATATGAGATCATTCTTATAGAACCAAAAAAGAAGGCCTCACTACAATGCCGTAGAGTAGGGAAAACGAAAAACCAACCGTACAAACCTAAAAGTGTTGCTAAAAAACAACCATAGAATGCCCAGTATATTTAAAAATATATATACTTTATTATATCATAAATAGATCATGATTACACAGATATAAAAGATTACACAGAATTTATTTGAAAAAGTCAGCAAACAACCTGGATGCCGGTGTCTCAATAACCCGCCAAAAGGTGGAACACATGTCAGGTGTATGTGTGATATGCAGTGGGGTGATTTACAGGTAAGCAGTATCTGGTACTAACCACTACCAGTAACTGATCATCACTCCATTGCATAGCCACTAAGCGAGTATATATAGGTACAGGGCCCTTAGTGATACATAAGTAGTAAAAAAAAATTACACAATATCTATCTGACATACTCAAATAAATAAGTCCCCATACACCAAACCATCTAGTAAAGGCTATAAGCTAAAACTCGCCCATAGGCACCTGCTGGAAAGTCATAACATACCAAGAGACATGATGGAGGGCAGAGACAGCGGACACAGGACAGGCTGGAACCCCGACGCGCGTTTCGCCCCAGCTTCGTCAGGAGGTTAATGAGTGTGGTCATGGCCCCCTCTTATACCACCCCATGTAGCTTCAAGGTATGGGCTAATTGCATATCGCAGCTGATACTTATTTATCGAGCGCTTGTGCCTGATGATGTGCGCCGAGTACATCATGGAGGCGCCGCATTCATCAGGAGGATGGGTGGAACGCAAGCCATGCGTTCCAGCCCTGCCTCCCAAGGAAAAGTAGCGGCGTCCTCACGTGACCCGGCGCACCAGCGCATCACGGCCCAGCGCTGTATCAGCCAATCTAGCGTGAGTAGTATCCGGCTATGATAATATCAGAACCTGATTCTACATATCAAGCAAATAAATTCACACTAGAATAGCCCTAAGCAAAGTTTACATAGGGTTATTGGCAATATGAGGTACCAATAAAGAGCGGAATACATACTATTATCAAGGGAGGGAAATGAGAGCATAACGTCATGATTTCTGAGGGGTGAAAAAGGTTTACACACCTATAAATGCAGGATTCATGGAGATACACAATCATAAGCGCAGCACTGGTTATATTATGATCTATCCTAAATATGCAAAATCCTCCCAATAAACATCACCGACAAATACCATACATGATTATATAAGCATAAATAACAAAATAATTTATGTAATAGTGCTTAAACAATGTAAAGTCCTGATCACAAACTAGTATGTACAGGGTGTATACTGTAGGTAGGTGCTATACATAATTACAAAAATATAATGACGCCTGTGGACATCACATAACGATATAGTCCAAATGCTCATTATAATAAGTGCCATACGCAATTATGGAAAAATCCATGATACAATAAATGTATAGTAGATACCTCCCAGAATACCTAAACCATAATTAATAGGGGGTATGAAATATATACCATATAACACTTCTATCACCAAATAAAAAAAATTAAAAAAAATTATATCAAGTATAACCTTTCCAATAAAATCACTGGGATTGCCATAATCCATAATAGACAGTGATTTTTATTTTTATTTTTTTATTTGGTGATAGAGGTGTTATATGGTATATATTTCATACCCCCATATACACCTACCTACAGTATACACCCTGTACATACTAGTATGTGATCAGGACTTACATTGTTTACGCACTATTACATAAATTCTTTTGTTATTTATGCTATATAATCATGTATGGTACTTGTCGGTGATGTATATTGGGAATGCAGGGAGTCTATTTATGTTTATATAATCATGTATGGTATTTGTCGGTGATGTATATTGGGGGATTTTGCATATTTGGGATAGATCATAATACATCCAGTGCTGCGTTTATGATTGTGTATCTCCATGGAATCCTGCATTATAGGTGTGTAAACCTTTTTCACCCTCAGAAATCATGACGTTATGCTCTCATTTCCCTCCCCTTGATAATAGTATGTATTCAGCTCTTTATTGGTACCTCATATTGCCAATAACCCTATGTAGACTTCGCTTAGGGCTATTCTAGTGTGAATTTATTGCTTGATCTGTAGAATCAGGTTCTTATATTATCATAGCCGGATACTACTCATGCTAGATTGGCTGATACAGCGCTGGGCCGTGATGCTGTGCGCCGGGTCACGTGGGGACGCCGCTACGTTTCCTTTGGAGGCAGGCTGGAACGCATGGCTTGCGTTCCACCCTCCTCCTGATGAATGCGGCGCCTCCATGATGTACTCGGCGCACATTATCAGGTACAAGCGCTCGATAAATAAGTATCAGCTGCGATATGCAATTAACCTATACCTTGAAGCTACATGGGGGGTATAAAGAGGGTGCCATGACCACACTCATTAACCTCCTGACGAAGCTGAGGCAAAAACGCGCGGGGTTCCAGCCTGTCCTGTGTCGCT